>NC_143236.1:3289429-3604314 GCF_009617815.1 Ciona robusta
ACCTGATTTTATACGAACCGAATAAATAAGTAACATAACGTCATAAGCGTGTTACCTGCTGTAGAAGGTTGGTTGTTACTCGCATTATGCGAGTAAAGAAAAGTATGGTGGAAGTACAGTTTCACTTTTAAGAGCCTAATCTTTTTCGGGTATTATTTTTACAGGATTTAGTTGGTAATAGCACCATGAGGTGTTAAAACTTATTTTATAAACTAGATTTAACAATATTGCGCTAAAATAAGCTTACTGAATGTTGATACGCGCATAAACAAAATTACCATGCTGTAACGTCTTAATTTGCTTCATAATTCGCTCTTGCTTTGTAGCAGCTTGTTTATGTCCCCTAATTTTAATTTCTGATGCATGTGTATTTGATGTGTTATGTGACGTCACAATTACGCCACGTTTGGCTGCTGGTAATCATTTTTTATCGCTCCTTTCCGACCACCTCGCAGTCCAAGTGTACTGTTGTATTTATATCTGCCAACATCCATCTTGTTTGAATATTTACCTCTGATCAGCCCTGTGTGTGCCTGCTATCTTGTCCTAAAATTGTTCGGTAGGTGCTATGTTTTTTATATATCGTATTATTTTGTGTGATAGTTTGTAAACCGTACGCCCTGTGTGTGTGTCTAGTGTGTGTGTATCACTTAAGTGTCTGTGTATTATTTAATCGTGTATATATTTTTAGAAAACCGTGCGTACATACGTACCGTACCGTGCGTACCCTTACAAAATAAATTCGTTTACAACAAATCAACGTACGCGTTTTCGTCAATCGACAACCCTCGTGTGACCTGTCGGGGCAACCTAGGACACGCCTCTCATAGACCGTTACACATGCAAAATAACGCCGTTAGCGAGTTATCATATGACGAGTTAATGCGGATCGCTATTCGCATTAACTTTTTACCATGCAAAAAGGGTATATTTAAATATCCTGATCGTGTTTTAAACAATTAACAACATGATTTGTTGTGGCAACTTGTAAGTTTGCAAGGCGTGTATAAAACAGAACATCCGTCCGCGATATAACGATTTTCGTTTTCTGTCATGCAAGGACAAAGCGGTTCTAGGCTATTTCCCCCCGGCTACTTCCCCGCCGTGACTATTCCCCCCCGTGACTATTTCCCCACAGTGACTATCCCCCCCCCCTGGGGTGTGGTTACGGGACAAAAAATAGCCGGTTACGGGACAAAGCACATTTAACCGCAACACATCGCAAGTTGTTGTGCCGATTGACACGGCTCTGTTGGAATTTTGTGAGGATTGTCACAAGTTAAACCAATGCTATATATAACAAATCTTATAAATATATCGTCGGTTACGTAGTAAGCAGCGTCATCTAGTTTTGCTCTCACCGTATCTATCTTATTTGTATGTCCCTTCGGCACTTTAGATGATGTATTTCAGAGTGGGGAAGATGGGACACCTTTAGAACATAATATCCGAATACCCTTATTGTGTTTTTATATTTCTTTGAACTTTATTTGTTTGCCATCAAATGGAACGGGAAAATAGAATAAAAAGGTTTTCCATCTTTCTACACCATACTACGTGTATATAGTCAGCAGTTTTTCTATAATTAACTACCGGTATTTTGTTAAATACATTTTTAGGTTGATGCGGTTTACTTTTTCTATAAATTTCAGTCACCTTGTTTCATCTGTTTATAAAATTAATCCGATCATGAGACTCGCTTGCGGTATAACACGCCTTGGTTTATAAGAACCGTGAGTTTCAATTATTGATGTGTTCGATTTTACCACGCTGAACTTCCTTCTCGTTGAGAGCAAGTAACCTGACGTCATCGTTTCGAAGAACTAGCTGAACGGGAAGCACCCTCGCTTCTCAATCCTGCCGCCAGCCGTAATAACGGCTACGTCAAATATAAGTTTAATCATTCTTGAGTTGATGCCAGGAGCTTTTTCTGCCTGAAGGTACAGGTTAAAGTTACAAGGCTGACAAGTTTGCCGCTCACGAGTTGTATTAAGTTCCACTGTAATGACGTGTGCATCGAGCGATAACACACGGATCCGAACAATTTGAAACAGTGCAGATTTTGCTTAAAATACGTTTCATAAAACGTGTCACTGTGTTACTTAGGCATAGCGTTGAGGTGGCAAGGCGGCAAAACGACACCTTTAAACATCTTGAACATTATGTGGTTAACTGTACCTCGTGAAAATGTTGTTTACTGTCATTCGCATGTATGACTAATAGCACTCCGAAATAACTACCGCCTAGGGCTGTATAGGTTTAATAGTTTTTTCTAGCTTAAAGCGGGCTTTGTCAAAACACCTGTTACCAATGAGCAATCAGCATCTGCGTGTAGGTGTCACTGTTTTTAACGATTAAAAAAATATACTGTTTTTAGATTGTTGACTAAAGATGCGCCGCGATGCGCTTATCATTTCCGAACTGAAAAACAAAATATATAATCGCTGAAGTAGATAAAGAGAAAAGACGTTGCCTTCAATTTAGCAAGTCGGGTATTCGATAACCTGTCTTATAAGTGTGGAGCAACCATCTTACAGTTACGCTTCACTTGTTAAGTAGGGCGCATATTTTCACTGTTGCCTTTTTCTTCAGTTCTAAATCACACGATGGAAATATAGTCACAACTTCCGCGTTTTCATTTGGTTACAGACGTAGGTCGAGTGGTAACTTAGCAGAATACGTTTAACGAATCAAGATTGTAACATGAATAGGTAATTTAAAATGACTAATTATACACTGTACGTAGGTTGGAAATTAATGATAACGTTAGTCATCACATTACGCTTAAACTGGCGGAAGTGTGGAAGTTTGCAATTTCCCATATAACTAATGAAAGCTAATTGAGTGGTTGGGTTCAGATCGAACGCAATGTAAAGCAGAGATGTGTTGGACAGAAACGTTGTTTGGTATAGTTAAATAGAAGTAAGTCTGAACGCTAACAAATATGCAGAAATAACAAATGCTTTTAGCAGTTTCTATTTTGTATTGTTTTAGCGTGTAAATAAATCAAAGAAAAAGCTTTCGTAACGCCCTTACTATATTAACTATATAGCTGGCGTTTTAATTTCTGATTCAATACAAGTTGCGTTTCGTAGCAACCAAGGAGCTCGTATTTGTTGATATTTGATAATTAATTCCAAACTTAAAACATAAACACATGAATAGCGCCATTAATAGCTTTGGCTATAAAGAACGTCACGCGTGGGAGCGTCGGATTTTGTTTGGGATGTTTAGAGCCTTTTTTGTAACTCTGGTAGTTGTTTAGCTGTTTCTTAGTATCTTCTCTTTCTCTTTTAATAAGGTCTCTGGGTTGTAGGGTTACTTGAGCGCAAAAGTGCTTGGATTTGTTTGTACAGTTCGTTGAGTATGCGCCATGTTTATCAAGTTTTACGTACACGAACTTCGTTTGTTTTATACATACTTTCTGTTACAATCTGCAGATTAATAAAGTTTTCAAAGTAGGCGGAAAACTATAGGGGAAATAATGTCAAGGTGTCTCCAAATTTCTTCGATTGTCCTCGCTTTAGCAGCGATGATATTTGTCATCGTGTCGTTTGTCACTACATCCTGGATGACGGTGAGTCTAATTTAAACTAAGTATCAAACTTATTTCCTGATTTGGGTAGGGTAAGATGGATCGTGTTTTTATTCTATTTTCTTCTTACATTTTGACCGGTAGTAAACATAGAATATTTACAGAATTATATACCATAGCCCTGCGACTCGTTGTTAAAGCGTTGTTAACTGTTCAAATAAAAAAACAGGAAATATGGGATTTAGATGCTAACGGTATCCCATCTTACTCCACAGTATTGTGGCTCCCAACATTTTGGTTTTATAATACACGAATTTGTGCTTGCAGGCTTGCATGGATGCAAAGCATATACTGGCAATGGCGGCGGCAATTGTTCAGATTCCTGATTCCGCCAAAGCAATGTTTAACGGAAAAATATGCTTCGACACCGGACTTTTTAAAGTATCATACTCTTTCATGAACATGCACTCAGCTGTTGATCTGCCAGGTGGGTCACAGAAAATCCCATATGCGATAAATAACACAATGTGGTTATATATGATACTGTTTGATGTGACGTGGTAAACATATGGAATGCGCCAGGAGTGTACTAAAATGTATTTCTTTGTTACAGCCAACTCTATGGACGCTTTTCTGAAAATTACAATCGGGCTTTTCAGCTTTTCGCTTCTACTGCTCTTGGTTGGGGGCATACTCATAATTCTTGCTGTTTGTTCCGTTTCAATGAGCAGCCAACGTAAGGCGATCGCACGAATGTACAATGGAATTGGAGCCGTGGTTTTGTTTTTCGGGGGTATGTAATTTTCAATGATGTTTACTGATTGTAGAATTCTTTGTACTTACCTGACTATTTGACCCCGCCGTTCCAAATGTCGCTATAATAAACAAGCCGACAGCAGGTTGTAGATCTGTATGCATCGATATGCACTTATGTGCACCAATATGCGGTATATAAATATGATTTCGTCAATGCAAATACGAGTTTACGAATAACATTTACCTTATTTTTAAAAGATCATGCGTTAGATTTAATTACAGCGGAATGATACTGTCTCTCCTAAAATCAATAGATACTCCTCAAGGCCAGAGTCAAATCTTTATTAAAAAATATAAACACAATATTAGTTTTGCACTATGGCCAGGATCATAAAACATAATATACTTTTGCGTTAAGGTCTCATACGGGAGTAACTCGTGAACATTCTTTTGTTCACACGAGGTTTGCCTTATAATTTCTTTTACACGAAACTTGCGTTCTAACACCATTCCAGCATCACGTGTATGGAATAACTTATTTCCAACTTTCGTTAATTCAAGTTCTGTTCGGTCCCGTGTAGTCACAATAAAACCGCCTGTGTGTTTGCGTTATATTAAAAGTAATTGCTTTAAATAGAAAATATTTTCCAAATCAAACTTTATGGATACGGTTCGCTGAAGCTCAGTATACTGTTCCGTAAATAATCAATAAAACAGCTGTTTTTGTTTGCGATATAGGACACATCGATTAAATGACAAAATAGATCAGTGTTAGTTTTACTTGCTGCCTACATTGTTTATTAGAATGATTTCCAATATGATTTCCAATCATTCCAATCATATTGAAAAACAATGAATGATTTCAAAGAATGATTTGCCCCTTTTTGCAGCAATCTTTATCCTTGCTGGAGCTTTGGCTTACACGGTCCCACAAAGTCGACTAGTTCACCAACCACTTCCTTGGATGGCACAACTCGGAAAAACCTTCCAGAATATAATGGCTGGAGGTTTGCAGAACATGCCTGGCAGCTCTTCGTTTTCCGGATTGAACAACCTCGGAGGCCACGATGGAAGCCTACCATCAATTCCTGATTTAAGTCATCTTGGAGGAAATAGTGAAAGCAGCTCCTCTTTGCCGCCGGGATTTGGCAATCTTGGAAACCTAGATTCGTCTTCCCTCCAACACTTGGGGGATATGATGGGCACAGGCAGGAAGAAGAGGCAAATAAGTGGAATGGATTCGACCATGCTACAAAACCTGTTAGGCAGCATTGACCCGATGTTTGGATATTCCCTATACCTTAGCTACGTCGCCTTCATTTTCGCTCTTCTTTCCGCGATCTTTGCCGCTGTCGCTTCACGCCGCGGGGGTGGAGAGTATCCAGATACTGTGCCACTTGACACCAACTTTGGAAAGATATAAGATGTAAAGATGGTTTCATTCAAAACACAATTTAAACAAGACTGGAATGAATATTAGCGCAACTTACCGCACAAACCTTATTCTGTTTGCATTTTGTACATAAATCTTGTATTGTGACTTGCTTTCTATTACCGTAAGGTAAAATTGGTTGATAAAAAGTAATCGAATTGTAATTCCCAAAAATATTGTAGAGCCTTTATGTTTACATAATACGGAACAGCATGCATGTTTGGATTAACTCTTAAGCAATGACTAACGCTTTTTTCTACGATATAACTTGGCTTATAATGCATGAAGATTTGGTTTTGTGTGTATTTTTTAAATCATTTTTGTTCCACGTCCTTGAAATATTGAAATAAATGTACAGTTTCAAACCTCTAGCCATTCTATGTGATAAGATTTTGCATTATATATAGTAAGGAATATACTTGCAGGATATTCTTTGATCGTGACCTTTGGTTATACAGTTTTATTAAATTAATAGGATTTCGTCGCTTCGTAACCCTATAAAACCGGATCAAACCTGGATCGATTTTTCAAACACCGTTGGTGCTTACGTCCATAGAAAACGTCCATGAGTAAAAAAATGTGGTTACTGACGGGTTGTCCAAAGTCTCAACCATACAGAAACAGGGAAAAATATATTAGAAATAAATACCCACAAACCTACTGTCATGGTAACTTGTCAACGATTATGAATTGTATGGTGCAGAAAAGATGCTACAATACAGAATATATATCAGAGTGTGTAGTTTGATCATCGCTATACCTTCCTTCCAAAAGAACTTAAAATATTTCTACAATACACTATCGCAACCTATAGGTCAAATGCTTTGATTTATCTACTGTAGATTTAAATAATTAATGTGTTCGATATTGCCTTCGTGAACTCGCCTCGTGTTGTGTGAGAATAAGAAAGTTGACGTCATTGAGCTATGTGGAAGGCCGGTGGAAAGCCCCCTGTTTCCTGCGCTTCTCACGTTTCTCCTTTATTTCGCAATAACGACGACACAAAATATTTGTACACGATCCAATCGATAAAATATTCGATAATTTGACGACGCCTTTGGTAGTTTCAAAGCTGTTGTTTACACATAACTATATGTTTCAATGTAGCACGTTATTTGATAGTTTTGAAGTGGTGCCGAGTCCGATAGAAAATAAAGAAAGACATGTGTATCGTTGACGCTAACGTTGAGATCGTTTAATTATTTTACCACTGCTTGTAAACGGTATCTTGTACTTTACGCAAGGTGACGTATTCAGTATTTAACATTAATCATTCATGAGACACATGAAAACTGAAACTTTTTCCCAAAGGACTTGTTATTTATCAACGCTAGTCTCAGAACGAATATTTTTAGTCAGTTTGAAAGTTTGTAGTGCGACATTTTTCTGCCTATGTGTGAATTTTTTCGTTGCGCAAAACACTCATTTAATAAGTTCCCAAAAGTCATTATGGGCAAATGTTTGGTTACGGAAATCTTGACCAGGCCGAACTTTAATTTCTTGACTTGTCTATGGCAGAAAATCTTATACGCTTGACTTGCTTGCCCTGGGCGCGTATTTTAGTCAAGTAGTAAAGGGCAGAGGGCCAACGCCGGCGCGTTATGTTTTCGTTTTAGCACGCCAGCACGTTGTGCTCATTTGTAATTTTAGACTAATGAATAATGCAAGCGTTCTGCAGTTTATTCAAACTAGTGCGCTAAGAATGATGTAAGCTTTGAGAAACAGTAGCGTATCTCACGTTTCTTTGAACTTCCATCTTGTACAACATTACAAATCAAAATCGCAGATAGTGCTGTAAAGAACAACTTGTTTGTGTTATGCAGCCTAGGCAATGTCTCGCCGTTCCACTATGTTTACGAAAAATGTATCGTTATACGTATACGTAGCCCATATATTTAACTGTGTTTAATTGATTTGGTTTCGCCGCAACGGGCAAATTTTATTCGGTTATATATAAATCTGTGTGTGCAAGAGTTATTTGTGACAACGGAAACTTGTAGGCCAAGGGAAGCAATTATGTCAATCAAACCCCTAAACACGTCCGAAAAAAAGTTTTACCAAGACAGGCTCTTACGCTTTCGTTAAGCAGCGTGTTATGTAAACGAGAAGATAGTTCAGAATGTTCGTCGTAAGCAAGTTTTATATACCCTTCAAAACAGCCTGCGGTTTCCCTCTTGTTTATCTCTCCTTTCTACTTCCCGTGTGGCGCCGATAAATTGTGTAGCGAAGTACACTGTGAGTGAGTTCGTGGACGATAACGCCGTACCTGTTTGGTCAGTGCTTTGGAAACAAAGTATTTAGCATGTATATCACTAAAGTCAATATCTGCTAGTGTTCGTATTTATGTGAAACTTCGCTTTGCAGATTTAGTAATTTCACAGACAAATTAATAGTAAGAATAATGTCAAGGTGTCTGCAAGTTTCCACGATCGTTGTATCGTTTTTAGCGATGATATGCATTATTTTGTCACTGGCTACTAACTGCTGGATGACGGTAAGTTACTTTAAATATATTTTTTTTGCATTTAAGAAGGAGTTTTATTGTAAAGTAAAGGTTAAAGTGGCGAATAATTTAATAATTTGCACAGATGAGAATTTGAACTTGACTGTCGTTATTTTACCGATTTAAACATGGTAACTCTTTCGCGCAGGCGTGTATGGATACCACCAGCATGATGCAATCGGCAGGAGGTGCAGCTGAACTGCCTCCATCCATCACAAAAATGATGAATGGTGACATCTGTATTACTACTGGACTTTTCCAAATATCGTTCTCTTTTATGCAGCTGCATTCCGCCGTTGGTCTGCCAGGTGGGTCGCTTCATTTTAACGTTTATGCTATGTGGTAATATAATTTAGTAGGATGGGGAAAGATGGGACACCTTTTCATTCTATTTTCTCGTACATTTTGGTAGTAAACAAAGAACATTTAAAGAATTAAAAAAACTTGTCCTCGCGACTTTCATAGACCGTTGTTAGTTGTTTAAACACGATCAGGATATTTATATATTTTGTGCTAAAGGTGTCCTATCTTCCCCCACCCCACTAAATAAGGGGTTGGGGAAATATGAGACACGTTTTTATTCTATTTTCTCATCCCATTTAGAAGTAAACAAAAACCACTAAAAGAATTATGTAACCATATCCTCACGACTCCAATACACCGTTGTCAATTGTTCAAAACAAGAACAGGATATTTAAATATTATGTGCTAAAGGTGTCCCATCTTACCCCAACCCAGTATACATGGTCCCACAAGTGGGGCTTTCTAAAAATAATGAACCCTATTGTTGGTCAAGTTAATTTTAATCACCAACATATTTCTTTGTTGTTTTAAGTTAACTCAATGGATTCATTTGTAAAAGTCACTATTGGTCTACTTGCGTTTTCTCTCCTGGTTCTACTGTTTGGGGCAGTGTTGGTTGGCCTATCTGTTTGTTCTGTTTCAATGAGCAGCAGAAGAAAGGTACTCGCTCGTCTGTACAATGGAATTGGTGCCATTGCGCTGTTTATTGCGGGTATGTATTGGTATTTGTTATTGTAAAATAGAGCACTATTTATTTTTGTAGACCAGGTCAGACAGCATTTGACCTTTGGATCCTGTCCTTAACAAAACCTATTTGACCTGCCTGTAATTCACTTTATTTGCCTGTAGGCATACTGCAGTTGCACTGTTATGTTGTGATCTTATTTTTGTTAAAACTTTTTTATAGCATAAGACGCTCTGCTAAAGTAACAATCAAGTGTTGGGTTGAACTAAAATGATTTTTTTACTGTAATAATCAATAGATATGGCTCCAGTTTAATGATAAATGATAAATAACTAAACAGCAATGAAGGTTTATGTCATCAATCTAAAATAACTTAATACGGGAGCCATAAAGAGAAGGTCACTTACGGTTGACCAACCTTAGGTTAGAGCTGGTGAAATCTTCTGAGTAATTATATCAGACATACTTCACTGTAGACAAATTTATTATTTTTTTTTACAATTTAATAATATAAATCTTTATATATTAACTTAGCTAACAGAAAAACACGACTATCAATACAAAATGTATAAACCTTTATGTCAGAATGCATTTTATGATTTTAATTTTGCAGCAATCTTTATCCTTGCTGGAGCCTTGGCTTACACGGTCCCACAAAGCCAGTTGGTTCACCAACCACTGCCTTGGATGGCACAACTTGGAAAAACCTTTACTAAAATAATGCCGGGAAGTTTGTTTCCTGCGGGTGGATCAATTCCTTCAATAGGTAGTGATGGTTCATCTTTTCCTGGTTTTAATACCGATGGTACAGGTAGTTATGACCCATCTACTTTGTCCGGTTTTGGTGGTAATGGTACAAACAATTTTGATCCCTCATCCTTACCAGGTTTCGGTGGTGATGGTACAAACAATTTTGATCCCTTATCCTTACCAGGTTTAGGTGGTAATGGTACAAATAATTTTGATCCATCATCTTTGCCTGGTTTTAATGCTGGTACAAATGGTGACAATCCCTCATCTTTGCCTGGTCCTAATAACGATGGCACAAACAATTTTGATCCCTCATCTTTGCCTAGTTTTGTTGGAGGTGGTACTAATGGTTTTGATCCATCATCTTTGCCTGACTTGGGAAGCAATGTTCCACATGAAGATTCCTCATCTGTACTTTCTGAATCAGTAAGCCCTAATGAAAACAGTAGGGGTTCTTCTATAGTTCCTGGGTTCGGTGTTTTGGATGGCAATGCTACATCTTCCATGACTCAATCTCTAATGCAAACTTTTGGCCACATGGATCCTGTATTCGGATATTCCATGTACTTCAGTTATGTAGCTTTTATTTTTACTGTGCTTGCTGCCATTATGGCTGCTGTTGTGTCGTGCCGTGGTAGTGTAGAGTACCCAGATACTGTACCACTTGACAGCAACATTGGAAGAATATAAGAGATTGCAACTAACTTTGTAGTACTGTATAAAAAATAAGTGGAACCCTACTTGAAACCATGACAACCAGAGTAAAGTGTTGAATAAATGCCTTTGTTGCTTGTAGCTCTGTGCCTCAAGTATTTACTTATCCTTATAAGGTTAATCCATTGCATGTTCTATTAACTCATTGTATACGTGTCATAGTGTATTTTTATTGCCTTTGGAATATGCTTTAAGATTTACTTCATCTCATTTACGTTCACACATACTTGTAATACATTTCATTATTCATGATAAATCCCTCAATTTGTTTATCAGTAACAAAAGTTGTACAACGGGATGCCCCAATAGAACCAGAGTATACTAAGCAAGTTTCAAATCAAAACTTATTTATTTATTTTACAGTCTATATAGTGCCTCGTGCGTTCGAGGACCTCATGTCAAGAATGACGTCAAACATGCCTCAATTACTGTTTCAAATGTATCCAGCCATTTTACTTTGTATATACTAGGGTGGGGGAATGCGGGACACCATTTCATTCTGTTTCTTTGTCCCATTTGGTAGTAAACAAAAATTATAGAATTATTATAAAATTATATCCTCGCGTCTCCCTGGTCCGTTGTTAACTGTTTAAAACACGATCAAACTATTTATATACTTATATGTGTCATTGTGTCAAAAATGTGTCCCATTTTACTCTATAGTACTCTCTTCGAGAGTATTATGGTACTACATATGTAATTTTCACTGTGCAATACTGATCATATATATTCACAGCACAGTAAAACTTCGCAGACAGAGTACACATCTAAATTCGTTTATATAGAATCGCGCTTGCATTCAAATAAAAAAAGTTTTTTATACGGATAACCCCCTATGGTGAGACTCTATACAGCGTGATTTCTAATTAACGATGTTGTAACGTCGGTGGTTTAGTCCTTTATAGAGCACTGCATTTTAGAAGTGAATAAGAAAATAGTTCCACACTTAAGTATAATAAATAATTTTATGATAATTGTTACTCAAACAGAACCAATAGTGTTTAGCTTTAAATTAATTTAACGTTTAAACTGTTCTTTAAATGGTGTAAATTTGTGATACAAACTGTTGTATTAAAATGCCAAGACGACAAATCCCCAGAAGTCTTCGGGAAATGTCAATTTCCAATATTGCAGAAAACATGAACAAGGTTTGGTCAAGTGACTACAGAGAACAGTATGGTTCAAATCAACTTAGATATATCATTGGCCCATTTGACTGTTTAGACGGTGACTCTGTTTCCAGAATCCTAGAACGCATTTGTGCACGAAGAAAAATGACCAGGCTTTATTTACAGCTATTAATTGTACCGAATATTAGTGTTCTGGACTTAAAGATGTGCAATTCATTAGTGAATGATGCACTTATAAATGTCATCATAACAAGATGTGTAAAACTCACTAATCTGAACCTTGCTAATTGCAATAGAGTTTCCTCGCAAAAACTGGCTGCTATTGTTCTGCAATTTTGCAAAACTTTACAAACCCTTGATGTGTCGCATACAAATTTTGATGATAACACAGCAAAAGTGGTTGGTCAAAACTGCAAAGTTCTTAGTGTGTTAAACATAAGCGGTTCCTCCCGGTTGTCTCTTGCTGGAATACAGAGTTTGTTTTGTATTGATTCCAAACAAAGCAACACCAAGCTAACAATGTTTAGCAAAACTGTCAAAATTTTGCATATGTGGTATTGTGAGGCAGATGTAAACTTAGTGGCCAAAGTTTTAAAATTTTGGAGTCCTCAGATCCTACGTTTGTCAGTTGATCATTTCTGGAAAGCAATAGCAATCATCTGTGAACAATCTGACAGCCCATTACCATTGAATTTGCATGGTTCTAAAGATATGTACCTAGACACATTAAGCTTGTTGACCAATAAAAGTCTGCCACTTATGTTGCAAACTGTTCAGAACCTTAAACACCTCACTCTGTTCACAACCAGCTCAACTCATTGTGATGAATTATTTTATGTTTTAAGTATTTTAAAGTCGCTCACAACATTTACTGTATATTGGCGACTGCCTTTTCATTTTCTAAAATATGTTGGTGCCTGCTGTAGTTATATAACGAAATTAGACATTCAGGTTTCAGACATTGAAGAATGGTCTCAACATCACCAAGTACTTGAAGAATCTTTTATTTCCCATATAACCTCTGCCAATTTTATTGCTGAAGACCAGAATTCTTCTGTCTGGTCAAATTTAGAATGTTTGACAGTTAATATAATAACTGAGCATCTAAACACCCCCATTTTCATTGCTCTTAAAGAAATATGTATTGCCTCAGTAAATACCTTGAAAAGTTTTCAATTATCGTGCTGCAATGCGCATGAAATGAATGAATTTTTAACATGGTGTTTTGAAAATTGCTTTGTTGTTTTGGAGCGTATTTCTCTGTTTCGCTGCAATGCATTGTCAGTTACAACCTGTGATCTTATGTTAAATGAAAATCAAGTTTGTGAAATAGATATTCGATTTTGTGAGCAGATTACTTTTTCTGACTACATGATGTTAAAACAACGTATTTCTGACCAAAAATTAAATGTTAATATAAAATATGACACACCAGAAGATTAATTTCAGTAACCAATCACTGGAATAACCTTTGTTTGTGTTTACCAATTTAAACCTTGCATAAAAAGCTCATGCAATTTTGCCAATTTAATAAACTGTTGGCTATAGCCTATACTTTTACAATTGTCTTGCAATTTAATAAACCTGTATTCAGTTACCAAATTTGGAAAAGTGTTTACGTTTTATATATAATATATAATATATATACCTTATATTTTTAAGTAATTTTTTAATGAAATGAATTTAATTTCTTATAGTCAAGTATAGTAAATGGAAGCTGTACTTGCTTCCTCACCAGTGTGGTACCAGTCAAGGGCATGTGATGCAACAGAGAGCGGATATTTTGCATTTGCATCAAGGAGTCTAGTGTATCTGCTTGATATACGTGGCACAGCCCCACGCCACTATGGTTAGTGTTTTGTATTGGTATTAAAATAAAGATTCGATTTTGACTTTGTAAATAATCACTCACAATGATACACACAGAATAACTCAGTAGTAGGCATGAGGTACATATTAAATAAACGCAACCTATTTATGCTCATGTCATGGGTGAACAAGTTGTTATAACATGTCTGCCCTAAATTTTAATATCCGTGTTATAACGGCTGCTGATGCCCCACTAAAAATAAATTACCTTCATTCAGATATTACTGTGAAACATAGATATTTTGATCCAAACTTTATAGAATTTTAATTTGACCTTCTCATATTTCAACTTTTGATAATTTTGTTGTTTTTTTTCTGTTTCTGTTGATTAGGTATATTGAGTGGCCATGAAGAAAGAGTATCAACCTGCTCGTTTGGTGTGAAAGGTGCCAACGGTGAGCCTTACCTCATTTCAGGTGCTGATGATGGTTTTGTTAAATGTTGGGACATTCACACCAAGAAAGCAGTAAAGGCACATAAGTCGCATGGAGCGTTTAAAGTTGTGTGCCTGCACTGTTCACCAGGTAATTTGTTTTAATTAAATTTGTTGTCTAAATCGGCGAAAAATTATATCAATCAGAATTGTTGTCTGAACTGGCCAAACATTGTATATATATATACATACATTTTAAAACATTTTGTTAAAAATTAAAGTTGGTCAAAACCTTGAATGAAATTTTGTTAAAAAATGAAAAAAATATTTAAAACATTTTTGGGTATAAAGAAATATTACGCTTGAATTATTGATAAGTACATACGCTACTGTATTAATTTAAGTCTAGATTATTATGTTCTGAAGTGAATTTTTCATGAGTTTGAGTTTTAAATTAAATTTTAAAAGTAATAATTATCTAGGTTTACAATATAGACATACAAAAATATTATAAATTTTTAATCTGTTTTAAAGATCCATAGCACTTAAACACAACGCCTCTATGATTTTAACATCAAAATATATCAGCATATTGCTATTGTCGCAACCAGACATACTGTTATATTATAAATAAATAGCTTTTTCGTTATACTGTTTATTCCACCAACATTATACACTTACCAAGTTGTTTATTTTTAATATCTAATATCTATATATTGTATTTTTCTATATTTTGGTGTCTGGTACAAAATTTAACCCATGCTTATTATGAGGTATTATAATGTATTGGCTTATTGGCGGTCACCATTAGATTCCAAACTCACACTGTAAATGCAATTTGTTGTAGCATCCAACAACCTAGTTGTGTCTGGTGATGAAAAAGGATTTATCGTTGTATGGAATGTGGATAGTGATCAAACAAAGAGATTTATGCCGGATGGTGGAGTCCAACAGATGCTGTCAGCTATCACTTGCTCTCATCATCACAGTAACTTGGTGGCAGTAGGGTACAAGTCTGGTGCAGTTTCAATTATTGACATTCGGAAAAATGGGAACGTGAGTTACACATATCTCAAAAAAAGAAGTACCTTTCTTCCAAGTTGCCACTTTGCCAGCGTCCTGTTTTGTAAATAAATTGGTGTGTTAATGATTATTGGTTGAAAAAATAAAACCTGAACAATCTCTCTTTTATAAGTATTACCCAATGGTTATTCCAAAGGCTAAAATGTTTGTATAATTTTAATTTATTTATATTAAACAGAAAGCAAAGCTTTGTATACTCTTTGATTAAAAATTGATATTAATAATTCTTTTTATTTTTTAGGTAATTCGTAAACTTCGTGGCCATGGCAACGAAATACATTCCATTGTATGGTCAGCGTCACCAAGTGAAGATATCTTTGGTTCAAAACTTGATTCTCCCAACAACCAGACTGTTAATGAACATGACAGGTAAATTATTATTTTTACTTTTACATATATATATATATATATAAACATGGATACAATGGATAGAATATATATATTATAAGGTTTATATGTACATTCATTTTTACATTATAAAGCAAATCAACTTTTTTAACCAACTAACTAATTACTAAATTAAAAAGTTTTGCAGAACATTTTGTCGAATTTAAAAAAATACTGTTAAGTTACATGCTAAAAATAAATACTAAACTTAATTATTAAAGTGCTCATCCATCTAAAATTAACAACAACGCATTTGTTTTAGTTTCCAGAGCATTGTGGTCACAAGTAGCAAAGATAGAACGTTACGTTTGTGGAGTTTATCGAAAGGAAAATGTATTAAAATAATCAAGTTGCCTTCTAAGCCATCAAAAGGTGAAAGATTTAAAATGTTTATTGTTTTGTATAAATATATATGTGTTTTTCTATTTCTATTTTCTATTTTATATTGGTAAGGCCCTAAATTTAGATTTAGAGAGAGAGTAATTGTTTTGTATTTATTTTTATTTATTTATAAAAAACTTTTATGCTAAAAATAAAAATGATCCATTTTTTTTTTCAAATAAAGGACGTCGCATCAGTGAAGACAGCAGTCGCCTATACGTTGCACTACACTGGCCTAAATCATTACGTTCAAAGTTTCTTTCCTCTTCATACAATGGAGATATTATTCTATGGGATGTTTCAATGGCTGAAAAAGAACAATATAAGGTAATGTGTCCGTCCGTTAATGGTTATTATGTTATCTGTATATGATGTTGCTGTTTTATGGTAGGACTTTTTAACTTCTACTTATTTCGTATGAATAGATTGTCTCCTGGTGTGTTAAACTCTTTGTGTGAATTTTCACAGTGAATCTATTGATTGGTCTAAAAATAGTAACATTACAATCTGTTGTTTTCCAGTTTTTGAATATTAATTTCGTGTTTTTTTTTACTGTTTTTATAGAGTTGTTCATTTCTTATTGTATGTTAGTTGCTAAGCCTAACAATAAGGCATGTGAACTTTTTTAGAAAGATTTCCCAAAGCTTTACTATTTAGTTATGCCTAACATTTACCATGCTGAAAAGAGGTATACAATACAATCACCACTTTATTCAATAAACCTATTCTATGTTTCAACAGATCTTATCCCATAGTGCAACAGAATTGGGCCATCAGAGAATAGTTTTCAACATTTCAAGTGGATTGGATCCCACCAAAAACATCATCACTACATCTATGGACAGGTGCATCAAGTATTGGTCACTTGAAGAACCTGATTCACCACCCATATGGAGTTTACCAACTTTGGGTGGATTTGTGTATGCCATGAAAGGTATACACATGTGATGTTCTTGTATAGCAGAAAAAAAAACAACAATTTTGTTACATTAATATTTGTGCAGAACCAGTATTTTAAATACGCTATTTCTTAATTAAATTCTTAATCGTAATTCGTAACCATTTATTTATAGCAGGTGTTACAACTAAAACAATACTTTTCCTGTGAGATAATGATAATGTACCAACTCTTTCTTAATCCCAGATATGACATCACCCATTTACAATAGAACAGATTTGGCCTATTTACTTGGGAAATTACCAAGGCAGCTATTAATCCCCTGATATAGATATATTTGGTTAGAATATTTATATTTTTCTATAAGTCTAAAAAATCTGTTCTGCTCCAAATTGTCTAGGTCCTGGTATAAGATTGTTATCGGACTTGTAATATATTTCAACTATGATATAAGCTTTATATAAGTTAAATTTCTTGTACTTCTGAACCTTGTCTCAAAGTTTAATATATTCTTAGTTTCCCCGATTGATCCGACTGTGATTGCTCTTGGCATCGGAGACGGAGTCATTCGCATTTGGAGGACGAGTAATCCTCGGAATCCATTTGACATCACATCCTTGTGGCAGGGGATCAAAGAAAAGGTGAGAATACACTACTTACGACTTACCATGTTTTTAATTCCTAATCCAATTCCATTATACAGGTGCAGCCCTTTAAAACCTAGGTTTAATGCCAGATTTGGCCCATTACCTTAATACCAAAACCACTTTTTCATATACTTTGTTAACAATTGTCATGCTAGCCATTACTACAACACCATGGGGAACAAAATTGTAAATAAAGCAGGGATTAGATGCTTTGTTATGAAAAGATTTTGGTTCCAATGTCTACTGATTAGCTCAGTGAAAAAAATTCCAGGGTAAACCTCACTATCCTGCCACCCCAGGTTTGTGCGCCAACACCAAGAATGCCCTTTTCTCCATTCCATGTTAATAAAAAGTCCTATTTCATGTTAATAATCTCACGTACCACAGGTGATGTCTCTTGCTTGGCATCCAACCAAGGAAGGTCTTCTTGCTTTTGGAACAGAAGATGGAAAAGTGAGTTAAACATATTTTTTTGTGACTTTAGTTTTTCTGATTAAAGAGTGCAATGCAAAAAAGTCATAACTTCTGTATTTTTATTATTTTGGATGTTTTATAAAAAAGAAGGGGTTGTATAGTTTATATAGTTTTAGTTTTCTGTTATTTAGTCGCAGATAATTTTTATTAGACAAATGCTCTTGTTTCTTATAAAACATAAAAGTCATGGCTGTTAAATGTGTTTAAAAGTGTGACATGAACCATTGAAAATTAAGAAACACTACTTCCTGATTATATTATAGGCCTATTGTATTTATATATATATTATATTGTAAACATATCATCTTAATACAGGTTGGTGTAGTTGATGTTTTGTCCCAACAACCTCCTATGATCTCAAATACTTACCACATGAAACCTGTATATGCAATGTCCTGGGGTCCGAAATGTTACGCACAATCTGCTGGAGTCACTCCTGCCATTTCTATGCAATGTCTCTACACTTGTGGTGGAGAAGGAGTAGTTTTAATGCATCCCTCTGTGGTAGGGGCTATTTTATTGTAATGTAGAATTATTTATTAATGCTGTAGTGACCTGTCCGTTTTTAACATGGTCTTATTTTATTTGAATGAAATTATGAACTAGCTATCATCTATAACTATAGGGCTTTGTGTTTAACTGAAATAATGCATTTTTACCCACAGCAGAAAATGAATGTTGATACTATTCTAATATTCTGCATTATACTGACACTGGAATATAAATTGTTTTTTTAATTATAATGTTCAAAAAGTTTTGCAATAATAAATTTCATTTTCCAAAGATACAAATTTTCAAACCATGCTTCTTACACTTTTTGTAGCAACCAATATATACAAATTAATAGCATATAATTTTCTCTACTTTTTGCAAGCCCCTAATAAAAAGAATGTATGAAATCAAAAGGCTTTGTAGAGTACTGTACTAGGTAACCCAACCATGGATGGCAACTTTTGTGTCACTGCTCAGACATTAAAAAACTTTTGCCTTAAAGTTATATAATATTTTTCTGATTAGTTTATTATAGTTATTCTGCAAGTCTTTATTTTTACACTTTATTTTTTTCTTCAGAAAATGGACCAAGAAGCTGTGAATGTGAATGAAATAATTTTATCAAACAACAGTTGCATTGATTTGACTTTGACTTCGAATAAAAGCGAAATTTCATGGAGACCTGACGGGGAATTCGTTGCTATTGGAAACGATGACGGGTTATTAATATTTGATTGGTTTTTATGTGGTTTTGTTTGTTGAAGTATTAATTGGGATATGAACTACAAATTGGGGGCAAACATTATTAAAAAAACATTGTTAAGTGGTTTGAAAATTAAATATTAATGTGTTGTTAAAAGGCAGAGTTTTCTTGTTTTATAAAAATTTAACCTCGAGAACTCAGAAATTAGCACAAAATGTATGAAATTATAATGACATCTGTGTGTTTTAAATTTCGGACACAGATGATCAATTTGAGATTAAATCATGTTTTCCTTTTTTTAGAATAAATAAGTAACATTTCTTCATGTTGCTTATTGAAACTAATATTTATAGTTTAGAAGTTTTAATAAGTAAAGTATTAAAGATTGCTGGTATTGTTTTTATCAAAGAATTTTATACTTTGCTTTGCAGGTCCTTTGATATTTGCAGAGCTCCGTTTTTATATATTATCACTCGAGTAAAAGTTCATAACAAAATAATAAACTGCTTAGCTTGGCACACAGCTAACAGCACTGGTAAGTTAAAACGACATTTACAAATTGTGCTATAATTTCATTACCAAAAAATCAGACTCAATCTAGTCTAGTAGTTTGTTCAGACTTCACACAAATATTTTTTGTAAGAAAATTAGATATATAATGGTAAAAAGTTCTATACCTCTGCTGCTCTGCATCAAGTATAGTGAATATTTATATGGTTTATTTCATAATCATTTAAAGTAACTGTTATGTAATTCAACTTTTAGTTGCCAAAAATGTTTCGGAAAGATGTTAGCATATCTGTCTATCTTAATTAAAGTATTGTTACAAACATTTTTCATCTGATTTTTATACTGTATTGTGTTTGTATATATTGGCAAAACTCTTGCCAAATAGGACACAATAAATTGGTTTGCTATTATATTTACCAACTTTCCCACTCTGGAATAGCCAATTTATATTCCTAGACATAGTAGCAACTGCTAAAATATGTTATGAAACAAAACTACAAATTTTAAATTTCTTTAAAACCGTTTTAGAGTCAAAATATTGGATTGCATCGGGCTCCAACTCTTCTGTTATTTACATCAACAATTTGAACCATGTTCTCAACCAGCAGGTGGCAGCAGGGGAACATGAAAAAGGTAGTGTAGGCATTTGGATGTTTTTTTTGTAATTGTTCCTAAACAATTTGGTTCATAGTTTAGGGGTTAAATAAATGATACTTATTTGCTTTTTTATCACTTTTGGGCAACTACCCTGGCTTTTTTTAGTTTACAAACTATGGTATATTTGACTATGAAATAAAGAAATGAATGTAACATACTTAATCCTCACGTGGCCGTAAAACGACAGTCGTTATAACATTGGTTGAACATCTCATGCCAGCTTACGAGTTACCATGCATGTTACTTTGTGGGTGATTCATGGTGAATACTGTTTTTTTTTAAAGTTAGCAAAAAACCTATTTCGATTCATTATTAAAAACAAATAATAAACCCAAACTTTCTCTCTTAGCAACTGCTTTGAGCAAAACACACATTTCTGTTGTAGAATATTCCAAGTTATGATTTTTTTAAATTTATTCAACTAACAGGTGATGGCATACGTGGCATACCTGTGGTCACTCAACCATTTCGAACACTCACGGGACATTGTGGTCGTATCACGAGTTTATCATGGAATCCTGACTCACAAAACCAACTCGTGTCCGCTTCATACGATGGAACAGCACAGGTATCTCAATCTTTTTAAGTCAATAAATGTAATAATAACAATATTTATACACTGATTGGATAATCATGTAATTATTCAGTAGCAGTCTGTTTGAAAGTATCTGCAAACTATTTTTATTACTATGTTGTAAAATTATTCTGTTCTATTTTATATAGATGAGGTGTTTGAATGAATGAATGAAAGGTACCGCATCTGGCACACTATGGGTTCTAGGCAAGGATTTAGGTTAAACTTGGTTCATTAACCCACAAAATAAGCATTAAAAAAAAATGGACTACCTAGTAAAATCATATAATATTCCATGTTTTTGTTAAATTTTATTTTCTCCGCATTCAAAACTATAACTTGTGATTCCACATCCACATCTAGGTTTGGGATGTTTTAGATGAGGAGCCCGTCTCCAACTACAGAGGACATGATGGGAGGTTGCTCTGTGTCGTCTGGAGAAGAAAGATGGATGAAGATGAGAGGAGCGGATTAATTTACTCTGGAGCAGATGACTACGCAGTCCACGTGTGGAAGATGGAGGACCAAAAAGATAAAGTTCCTCCAAAAGGTTTCCCAAAGATTTTTATCAAATTTAAAAAAAAAATTTTGGTAAATTTTATCAAACAATGGCTTGAATGTAATTAGAGGCCCAGGTTATGGTTACTGTATACTAAACTTATTAGAAATTACAAACTTTAAGGGGTAAACCAAACTCATTAAAAATAGGCATTTATTAAAAAAAACTTGGTAGTAAAATGAATAAGGTGTAATTATAGTCACAGCGAAAACTCATTTAAACCTATGTTGGGGCCATAATTAAGTTTTTAAGT
The DNA here is from genome assembly GCF_009617815.1 of Ciona robusta. Classification (NCBI taxonomy): domain Eukaryota; kingdom Metazoa; phylum Chordata; class Ascidiacea; order Phlebobranchia; family Cionidae; genus Ciona; species Ciona robusta. The sequence continues at coordinate 3,311,098 of NC_143236.1, forward strand.
TAAAGTAAAGTTAAGATATCTTCACCAAAGGTTGGAATCATTCTTGTTGCTTCATTAAGTCCTATCCTCGTGGCAATGAAAGCTGAATGTTGAACTCCCTGTATTTTGTTACAGATAAAATTATGGTGGGTTACACACAAAAGCAGAGTGCCCAATGGAAGAAAAGAAACAAAAAGAAGAAAAGTAACAGAAATAATGACCCACTGCCTTCACCACAGCCAGGTTAGTGGATTTAAATTTTTACCCTTTAAGAATTTTGTATTTTAGGTTGAGGTAATTACATATCCGAAATTATGTTCTGATATATCTCAAATTTTGCTTTATTTATACCTAATTGGGCTTCCAAAATAGTGGTAATATCCCAGTGAATAGGTATTTTGTTAAAAATCTTTACAAAGTTTGTCTTTACACAAGAGATATTTTCCTATATGTTACATTATGGCTGGTAATAACTAGTAAAGAGACAGTTTTAAAATGAAATCTTTAAACTCAAAGACAGTTTTAAAATGAAAATCTTTAAAGTTTTTATAACTTAACCTGAATTAATTACAAGCACTGAAGCACTTTTTTTTATTTCAAAGATCTTTAGATTAATATAAACAAACATTTTCACAGCTTCCACGCCTTATGTAAACGGGTTAGCTCCTGATGTAAAACCCACTATAGATTCCGACATAGAAGTAATGCTGGAACGTAGAAAAGCTGAACTACTTGCTGAGATGAATCTTGACACCAAACAAGGTTATTTTATAAACTTTGAGCTTTAAACTGTGTTTTGTGCTATAGAAAGTTTTATACTATTTTTGGAGTTCTGTATTATTCTTATTTGTGATATATATGTTTATTCTGTTCTGTGTGAGTAAGGTCCTTGTTAAGGCCCTTGGATTTAGGGTAGATTTGGTCCATTACTTCAAAATATATATATATGTTTATTAAACTTATTAAAGTACCTTATGTGAGCTCACCACTTCACCAGTGTTGTAAAATAGTTTGTAAATTAAACATTGTCATTTAATTGTTAAAACGTAAAATATTAACTTACAATTGGAGCTTATCAGCTTATATGAGGTGCTTAATCAACACAAAACCTAATTTGTTCTGACATAAAATTTGAAACTGTAATCATGTATTCTGTTACCTCTGCTACCAGGTATAATTTAAATTATTTTCAAGCTTAAACATCAAAAACACTACGCTTTTTATAGAATCAGCATATTTGAAACATTGATATTGTTTAAAAACATATTTTGCAGATACTGAAGACCATTCTTTTACACCCAGGTAAAACTACACAATATTGTTTGTTGTTTTGAAGGAATGAATCTAAATTATTTGTTCTTGTGTTGTGGGCAACGACAGTCGTTATAATTTAGGTTTTTGTTTCATACACCATGTGCCAGTTTACGAGTTACCACATATGTAGCTTTGCATGTGATTTTTTTAATCTTGCATTAAATAAAGTATTTTTAAACTGACAGAAAAGATCAGGATAACGAAGAAATAGAGAATGAAATTACAAATGTTGTATCTTCTCCCACTGATGCGGCTATGCGTGAAATTCTGAGCGATTTAACGGAAAAAAGAATAAAAGCGGCAACACTGGAAGCGGCAACACTGCAGGATAATGCTGGCAACAGCAAACGACGACAAATCAAAAACATTTTTCCACTTTCAGTTGCCATGGTAAGTGCTTAGATTAGTTAGTGTTACCTCTACAACAAGACCCGGACAGTTATACTGTCAAATAAAAAAATACTTGATTTTTGGCATCGCATTATGTAGCTATGGACAAATCATATAAACCTATCTGTGAAATTCAAATAACATGGTCCACACAGCAGTTTTTGCTGTTTTTATTTTATACCTAAAGAGGACTTCAAGCAGTACTTAATGCCGGAAAAAATAGATTTTATCTATTAGTTTTATGCAGGACAACAAGAAAAAGATATTTTTACAAAAAGATTGCATTGAAATCACGAAACACAAGAAAGATCCTGAAAACCACAAAGTTACGATCACAGATGCAAGCAATGTTAACATGGGGTTTTACACTGATAGATTAGCAGCATACAGGTTTGGATAAAATATTTTGTGTTACAAATTATAATAAAAACTATTGCTTGCAACCTAGTATTAAATTCCAATGACAACATATAGTCATGTTTTTCTATTAAAAATACTAATATAAAATAAAAATAATAACAATCACTGCTCCATACATTTTAACACACTACTATAGTGTTTAAAAAAATCAATGCCTAAATATATTTTTAAAAAAAGTAAAATTTTGGTATTTTTTTCCACTTTTCCACAGAATGATGCATCAGGAAGATCTACATTTAAGAGAAACCAAATATTTTAATTCAAGTAGCATGCTTAAACTATGGAGAGGAGATATTGTTGGTAGGTTGGATAGCAATGGGATTGTTGTTGTTTATATCGTATGACTGTTTTTGAAAAGGTCTCTGTCAATCTTTAAAATTCCAAACTGTAGTTTTAAAAATTAATTGGCCTTTTTTAAAAAATCTTTTAAAAATTTGTTTTTTAAATTACCCATCTTTTCGTGCAACATTTTTATCTGAACCATTTTCACCAATAGGAATGATTGAATCGGCGATTGAACAAAATGATTTATCTGATCAACTCGTGTCCATGGCTCCCATGGCTGGGTATGATTTGTGGCAGAAAGCTTCACTTGCATATGCACAACAACTACAAGGTGAAGGTTGTTACATCCATGCTTCACAATACTTGATCGCATGTGATAAGGTGGGTTCAATAGATTAAAAGAAAAAAATGAATGTAAGTTGCTTTATCTTCACTTGATCGAAAAACGACAGTGTTAAAACACAGGTGTTATGTTTTATGCACCTCGTGCCAGCTGACGAGTTACCATGTATGTAACTTTGTGGGTAGTTGTTTTTTTCTGTATGGCTGAGAATTTAAACAACCCAATAGTGTCCACTGTGTTGGAGAAATTAATATTAAGTGTCTAGCCCAAGGATACATACACACCCAAAGTGGTAACCGGACAAGCTAACCACTGTGTGGGTCGGGTCCAGCCGGCGAGTTCATTTAACAGGCCGACACTGTTCCATAAAACCCTTTACACGAGGCCAGTTATGACCAAAATGTAATCTTAAATATCAGCCTTTCTGTCATGACAGTTACACAACACATCGAAAAAAAAATTTTCAGGAGTTATGAATTAAAATTTGTTTTCATGAGAAAAAAAGGGTGAAAATTCTCATTGCTTTTAAGTTCAACTTCGAATTTTAATAAATCATATTATCTATATTTTTGACCAATTGCTATTTTTTAAATAAATTTTAATAAATTTTCTGTGATTGTTTACCCAGATAGAGGAAGCTATCATCTTGCTAAGAAACCACAAACATTATCGTGAAGCTGTAGCACTTGCTCGTGCTCGATTAACTGATGACGACCCAATCTTGATCGACACTTTAAAAATTTGGGCCAAAAAGCTACAATATGGTGAGAACAGAATTTAAAAGTTTGATGGAAATTTGATATTTTAATGAAAAATTGTTATTTTATTAAAAAAAACAAACTATTCTTCAGTGATAACAATTTATATAGGGAAGATGGGACAAACTTACCACATAATATCCAAATATCCTGATCGTGTTTTAAACAATTAACTACGACCTATCAGAATATAGTTTTATAATTCTTTGAGTGTTCCTTGTTTACTACTAAATAGAACAAGAAAATGGATCTAAAAAGTTTCCCATTTTTCCCCACCCTTCTGTACTAGTAGTTCAGTAAGCTAATTTTTTTATGATTTAAATTCTTCACAGTGCTTGTTGAATTCCAATGTTAATATTAACATGCACTTCAAAGATTGAGAAGCACTACATTATTTTACTAACTAAACCCTACACAATGTTTTCTAAACCCTACACAATGTTTTCACCTCAATTTTTTTAAATAACAGGGGGTTCGTACGAACACGCAGCAAAATGTTTCGCCGCCATCGGAGATCATGTGTCGGCTGCGAAGAGTCTTTCTTCTCGTGCCGCATCCAAGTCTTCTCTGGGAAGAGACGAGCTTCAATCGCTCTTTGCCTCATCCTCAGTTGCTGCTGCAGCGGATGATAAATCAACATCCCAGGTAAAGTCCGATTGAACTATTTCCGTGCGATTTAAAAAAAAGTTTGAATTTTGAAGTGGTGTAATTTACTCTACCGATTGTAGTTACTTGGATAGAGTTACTACGGTATCACGTTTTTTGTCAGCTGATTAAAATTTATTCCGTTAATTTTCACATTTTGTTGGTCGAAGAAAATTCTGTGTAACACTTATTGTAGAAGTTAGATGGTCAAAGGTAACTGACTAGGTTTGAGACAGGCGACCAAAATAAGCAAAATCAAATGGACATGCAAACTAGTTTAGTTGGTAGGCTAGAATACCAGGTTGCTTTCATCCATGTAATCAAGGGTGTGAAGTAGGCTTAATTGTAGTAAGACATCTGTCAAGGTGCAGTAATATGTTAATAATGACCGATTAGCTCTAACAGGCGAGAAAAAAAAGTGATTGAGACAAAACATTTAGGCAGGGTAGCCACAATTTTTGTTTTAACCCCTAGTCTTTAACAACGTCATTTTGTTGCTAATTCACTTTTCTTCTTTGTTTAAATAATTTGATCTTCACTTTTCAAAGCGACAAAAAATGTGGTACGCCTAAAAACATTTAAAACAATAACTTGTTTTTTATTCAGAATGCACTTACACATTCATAAAGTATATTTACTATTCCACAAGTTTTAAATAACAACTTAACAACAGGAGTTTGCAAAACAAGCGATCACGTCTGTTTGTTTAACCACTGGGCAGTGGAAAGGAGCAAATGAAGCTGTGGAATTATTCTTACCACAAATGAACATATATCGGTATGATGTATCTAATGTCTGGTTTGGTTTTCATTATTAAATATTTTAATATCTAGATATACTTTAGAAACATACGTTGGACAATTGTTGTCTTAAATTGTGTTTTTAAAATAGGTTGTTGGATTTTAACAGGTTATTTTTACTTTTTTTTTAGGTTTTTGTTTTTTTATAACTTTTTAATAAATTTCAGTTTTTAGTTAGCAAGGTAAAGATTTGAACAGTTTCTTTAGGAATTAGTTTGTCAGCTAAATAGTTAACTTTAAACATGTAGTGTTATCCTGCTCATACATCAATACTTGGTGGGAGAAATACTGAAACAGGATCCGAAGTTTCTTTCATCATTTTCTGAGGCAGAATTGATTGAAAGCAATAATGGTAAAGATATTTTGTACTTCGTTTTTAGTTGGTTTATCGATACTAAGTCGCCTTTTTTCAGGTATGGTCCCAATCAGTTTACTACAGAATGTTTTGGGACCAAATGTGGATTGGTATTTGTTAGTGAATGAGTTATATGACTTTGTGTGTTCATGTGACTTTCAAACCGCATCTTTATTAACTACAAAGCAGTTAGTGTACCAGGTAAGAATGTACAGACGTTACCTTATATGTTTATTGTGTCTACTTTACTGAAAGGGTGCCAAATATTTGTCCTTGTATGATGAGGCAACTTCATCTTGCCCAAACCGACACATACCCACAATGTTGGCAGCTTCAAACTTAATGTTCTGTGGTAACAGTGACCTATACAACATGCTACAATACAATGCTTAACCCTAACCACTGTGCACCGATATTTTTTTTTGAGATACTGACTTTAACTATTCAATTTTTTTTAGTTTTGCTTGTACTACTCTACCCTGTTACTCTGTGTTGTGATAAAAACAAGCCAATTGAAGCAAAATAACATTGATTGTGGCGGTGATGGAGACAATGAATCAAATATTGCGAGAAAAAAATCTAAAATGAATGACATTTTTGGAAAATGTTTCGAAAATTCAAAAATATTACTGAAGAATTCAAATTTGTCAATTGTTAATGTTGAACTACAGAAATGTTTAAATTTTGTTGATGAGACTTCACATAATGGACAAGATGTTTGTAAAACAAGTTTACAAAATTCTTAACTACTGCCGGTACATTAATATAGTACTGGTAAAGTTTACTGTTAAGTTTCAAGTACATTCAGTTGATTGGAACTAAGTTTTTATACACACTGCCATTTTTTCTGTTTCTGTAAGTTCCTGCAGTCGAAAGCGTACGTACAAATAAATCGTGGCCATTAAGTTATTTGGAACACACGTGCTGTACAGACTAATTGTCACAGTGCAAGGACGTGTCACAAAAAATACATTAAGCATAGCGATCAGCGTGTACAACTAGCAACTTTTTTAACAGCATTTAGCTTAATGGGGGTTGCGTTGCGGCGGAACAGTTTTTTCGTAACGGACGTTTTGTGTTCCTTTTTAAGCGCCTTTTTGTGCCAGTTGTTGGTCGTCGTTTTTGTTGGACTTAATGCTTGACCGGTTTGAAGAACGCCGTTGGTTTCTTGGTGTTGACGTCAGATATGTAGATTGCGAGTTCTCGGATAGGACCATCATGTTGGCGTGGGTGGGCTGTTAGACGAAGGTAAGGCACTGCGTGTCATTCCACAAGCGGCGTGATGGGAATTAAAAGGATAGGTAAAGCTAATGTACGGCTTTTTGCACGAAAAAAAAGAGGGACTTTGTCATAATACTGCTGTTGGGAGTTATTTTTGGTATATAGTGTTGTTATTGTGAGGTGGGGAAAGATGGGACACCTTTCATTCTATTTTCTTGTCGCATTTGGTAGTAAACAAGAAAATTCAAAGAGTTATATAACCGTAACCTTACTACTCCCATAGACCGTTGTCAATTGTTTAAAACACGATCAGAATATTTATATATTCTGTGCCAAAGGTGTCTCACCTTACTATATAACTTTAAATACTCAAAATTACTTTACCTGATTCTCGACCGCTGCGGCGCATCTGTTGGGCAAACAGCAAATAAACGCTTTGAGAAAACCTTCGCGAAACTTCTTGTTCATGAAGCAGTAAGTTACTGGGTTGACACACGTTGATATGTACGACATGAGCTGTGTAAATTCGTGAGGATACGGTTTTATAATTCTTAAAATGTTCTTTGTTTACCAAATTAGACGAAAAAATAGATGTAACACCTTTAGCAAATAATATCTAAATATCCTGGTCGTGTTTTAAACAATTAACAACGTCTATGGGAGTCGTGAGAAATAGTTTTATAATTCTTTAAAGGTTCTTTGTTTACTCCTAAATTGGATGAGAAAACAGAACGAAAATGTGTCTCATCTTCCACCACCGTACTATATAGTTTTGTGGGGGAAGATGGGACGCTTTTTTATTTAAATTTCTTGTCACATTTAGTAGTAAAAAAAGAACATTTAAAGAAATATAAACCCTTATTCTCATGACTCCCATAGACCGTTGTAAGTTGTTTGAAACATGACCAGGATATTTAGATAATATGTTCTAAATGTGCCCCGTCTTTCCCCATCATACTATTTATTAAAAAGCTTGCTGCGTCACAGCACAAAATTATACTCCGTTGTTTCCAGCTTATTCAATTTCCCAGGGTTGTTTACGGATGTAAACTATCAATTTTTGTCGTTACTTCAATATTTCGTATAAGCATGTTCGATTTTTGCGAATATCATGTCATTGTTGGTTGTTTTCCAGTCAGAATAATTCCTTCGGTAACTCTAAATATATTTTCAGTTTCAGAGTGTTTTGCTGTCATTGCAACACCTTACTTCCCAGTAATCATCGCATTAGCCCAAGATACCAATCGTAATCTTATAAAAGTCACCATGCGCTGAGCGTTTACAGTGTATATTGATTTATAAGTGACATTTATCGTTTTAAGCGGCTCACCTTGACTGGCGTAATGCACTCTATGTGGTTTGTGAACAAAAAATAAAACAGTTTTAAAATTGTGAAGTCCTGGGCTTGTACTTTATAAGGTAACAGAACACCGCTAAGTAGTTTTCGGCTCAAATAAATCATTTTTATCTACCGCGTTTCGGAACTTTTTGTTGTTTTGCACTAAATTACCACTGCTTGGCTATTCATTGGGCGTCAGTAAGTTATACAGAGGCAAAAGAAATGTCATCGGTGTATATGAAATACCGGATAGAACATTTTTTCCACAGGAACGCGAATTTTCAATTTGATTATTCATAAATTAATTTTTGTACCTGAATTATTTCGATCACGCCACTGAAGATTTTTCGCGCTCCTTTCGGGTCAAATGCTTTCCACACGTTTACAATGAACAGCGGAGTCCAGCACACGAAGAATAGAACCTGCGAAATAGTCGCCCATTATTAGCTTAGAAGTCAATTTCCTCTAAGATGACATTAACGCTTATAATGGCTTTGTTTTTCTTGTTGTCATGAAATGTTATCCGGCCTAGTGCGTCATCTAAGTCCAATCGAAGCACTTGCTCTTCAAATCCAAAAGCTAATAGATAATTTGCTCTTTGCCAGTAATGGAAAAACAAATACTCTTTCAACAGAGGCTGTAGCGTGAAATTTCAATTTGCACTTTAATTTAACGCTCAATATTTGCATTTGGCCTTTGGTTGCCGTTAACGAAATCGTCTTTGAAAAACTCTGTTGGACGAATGGTCTCTTTCCGGTTGATTCAATCGATCTTTAATTTATTAGGCAGATGGAAAACCGTTGTAGCTGCGTTGAAAAGGCCGCAGAGCAAATAATTCAATTTTTATGCCCGCCTAAAAACATTGAACGTACTTTCCTTAAAGGCCAAAAACCGTTCATTCTCCAGGCACGTGGCATAATTATATTTAAAAGCAACAAATGCTAATTTGTTTTTCACCCGCAAAATAATTTTCGTGTAACGTCCTTATAAATGATAAAGAATTAACTGAAACAATATTTGTACAATATGTCGCGTTTTCTTTAAATAGAAAACGCGCAGACAGATTTAATTTGCAACTTAATTGTAATGAATAATTGAAGGTGGCATTCGTTTTATTAAAACATTTATAGCACCAGAACTTGGTATACGTGATACACCGTCAACATATTTTTTATTTTCTAATCGTGCTTTTAACTGCTAAAAACTTGTCTTTAGTTTCGTGTAGATACCGTTGTATATTTCTGTAAATATTTTTGCAGACAAAATTCGGGTAAATTTTTGATTTAAAAAAATGTCGAAATGACCGATGTGTTTTAAGGAATTTGCTGTATCGACTGTATATTCAACCTGCTGTAATGGGATTTAATCTCCATATCTCATAATGGCGCTCGTCTAGACGCAGCAGCTTCAATAAACAGTGAAAATGGTGCTGCTTTATTCGCCAGGGCGGGTACTACCAATCCTATAATGAAGAGGAGAATAGAAACGTACTACCACACTGACTTACATTATTCATGTCTATTATATTTGACATGTTGATCAGATTATTTTCGTGCAAGTAATTTTTGCCGAATTTTTATTCATTCAAATCATCTAGACCACAGTCTATTTAGTGGTAGCAGGCTAACAAATTCAAAAAGCACAAGAATTTAAGTTCTTCTCATATTTCGCAGATAAATTCGCTCCTGTTAATGCACGGTATTATTGTTCTATATAGCACCAAACGCTGTCAGTGCACGGTTTTGTTGTTGCCTTTCTAATAGAAGGGTGGGGGACATCTTAATATCCAAATATCCTGATCGTGTTTTATACAATTAACAACGGTCCATAGAAGCCGCGAGGTTACGGTTTTATAATTCTTGTTTTGTTTTTTCTTGTTTTTTTTCTCTGATGTTTTTTTCTTTAAAATCAAATGGAACAAGAAAACGGAATAAAAAGGTGTCCAATCTTCTTTCTCCCTACTATATTTTAATTCGCTTTTATTTCGTAATGGTGAAGTTCTTGGAAACAGTCAGCAATCCAGACCGGGGTTTATTATTAATATTTAATTAGGTTTTTCGTCTGTGGAACTATAGTCTTCATAAAAATGCATACGGACCGAGATTGTCAAAAAATATTGTAAAGCTTTTCCCAAGTGATTTGCATGACCAAATAAAAATCGTTCATATATGCCTGTGGTTAGCTACACAAAGTATTTCATATATATATCTTGTAATAATAACCGTGAAAGGTGGCAAAAATTGTTGGATATAAAAGGGTGGCGAGCAAAATTGCTTAGCAAGTTCTGATCAAAGGCGATGGAGTGAAAGTACGACTTCCCATATAAGCGGACGCTTCGCAATATCTTTATCATTTACTGCTAACCCGACCCCAGCAAGCTCCCCACACAACTCACCACAATCACAATGAGCATCTTGACGATCCTTTTCTTAGCGAGCAGTTGGCCTTCCGTTTGCAAACTCCTCGAGTCGCATCTCTTTCTGTTACTTTTCCTTACGCTTAGTTGACGGCCGTTCAACTTTTTATCGGGAACTTGTAGTCTGTTGGTTCCGTCGTCGCTCTGCTGCAAAATTTAAACTTTATCCTTAAATCTTAGAATTTAGGATAGTCCTGAATGTTGTACAGTTAGCGTTATCTTTTGCGCAATTTGCTGACTACTTTAAATGTGCTTTATTTTGTGGGAAGTGGTTAAATCCTGCTTTCCTGTAAAATCCCCCGCCTTAAAATTTATGATCATGTACAGCTCCATTTAAGGCATAGCAGCGATCTGATACACAGTCCAAGTCGCCAGGTCTAAGCCCCGTCAAAATAAGCCGACGATCAAGGTTTACGAGGTTTAGGGTGTCTGGAGAGGATTGTCGTATTTTGGCTTCGAATTTGATGCTGTTTTTAGCTTTGGATTGAAGCCGCACGTGATATCGTTGGCGTAAGCGTATGTACATATACCAATAAGCGTTTTACAATAGCTTTCTCAAAATGTTACATATAAAAAATTAACAGTTTAGGTTTATAGTGTTATTATACGTTAAAGTGTAATGTCGCACCACTATTAAAAGAGGTTGCGTTTTGTTGCCACAATCTTCGGTCTTGATATTCACATTATTCCCGTTCCCATTCGACTCGCCTTTGACTCTTCTCATACAAACGTTCATGTTCATTGGAAAACTTTTTTCTGGAAAGTTCGAAATGTGTTTAATTTGACAGGCAAATTAAATTTTTGAACTTACATTTTTAAACCTAATTTTTTTTAATTTGTTAACTTAATAACGTACTTGGTTTCTTTTCTTTTGTTTCAAATTGAAAACCTTCTGAAATTTTAAGACAAACGCAAGTGTAGGCGACTGTCATAACCAAGCCCGGAATGCAGAACAGAAACACGATTTGTAGAACATACCTGTATAATAATGCGCGTAATAATTCTATTTCGGTCTAGCGTCGAATTATTACACTCTATTTTAACGTTATCTTGGTAACCATGAACTGTATCTGCTAATATATTCCGTAAGCAGACAGGCACATGAGCCAGTTTTAGAAATAGATATGTGGGCTTAATATTGCATGAGATAACACGCTGTCGAATGGATTAGGGTCATGTTTTAAACTATAATTATCTTCTGCAAGTCTTATATTGAATCGTGAGAATATTAGTTTAGTTTTACCATGCTTGTCGTGCTTGTTCTCCTCCAAAATATAATCTGCATGCGAGTGTGCATTTTCCTTGCTTCACTAAGGGCATATAACGCAGCTTACTGAACACCAGGAACGGAGACATGATTAGAAAACTTATCGTCCATATGATTGCAATTACCTGAAATTAAATGCAGAAAAATAGTGTTTCCTATGTCAGTTCTATAGTAGGGTGGGGGGAGATGGGACAGTTTTTGATTTCATTTTCTCGTTCCATTTAGTAGTAAACAAAGAACATTCAAAGAATTATAAAACCTAATCCTCACGACTTCCATAGACCGTTAGTAATTGTTTAAAACACAATCGGGATATTTGTATATTGTGTACCAAAAGTGTCCCATCTTCCCTGCCCTACTATATATTCTGTTTTTTAGCCGCACTGATATGTTGTTTGTGGCTTAGTAAATGTCGTTATATAGGTACCTCAATCGATTTACAAATTAAGTTTCGTATAGTTTTAAAAGGTTTTTGCCCCGCTAGTTCTGTTTCCTTTACAGTAACATAAACGCCAGCGGATAATACGGTTGCCTGATCGCCTTACAATCGATAGGACTTATATAACGATTTGGAGGGGTGACACTGATTGACTTGGGTGGACAGCACGCACAGGTTAATCTTGTTTATGCTGGTTAGGCTATTGGGAGAATTCAGCTACCAAAATCATTTACCATCGACAGGTATCCATTGTCCACTGTAGGCCTAGATAGACCCATCAATTTTTAATGCCACCCAATATTTGAAGCGGCAAGTTGGGTCGTTTTTGAAGGTCACATCCAATGTGCGCTAGGGTGATGTACAGTCAAGTAAAAACTATTGGCATATTTCGACCATTTTCACACTGATGAATGAGCTAAGGCTCTGCTAACTTTTTTGCATAAATTTATATTAGTGCCCCAAAGTCGATACGTGTGACTTTAAAGAACCTTAAAGCTAATATGCCTATAAGGGCCAGTTAACCGAATATGTGGTGTCCTAATGTTACTTGCTTCGCCGATATTATGAATGAAGAGTGATTTTTTACCTTGTATGCGTGTGACTTTGTTTGCCAACCACGTGACTTTAGCGGATTACAAATGGCGTTGTAACGCTCAATGGCAAGCGCCAGCAACGTGAATGTTGACACTGACACTGAAATACCTGCGTCACAAAATTAATTTAAACATGTTATCTCTAAAAATATAGGAAGTGCGTCACACGATGACGTTATCAGTCTAAACGTCAGAACAAAATTGGCAGCTGACTTTGTCGTTTACATCGGAGATAAAAGTGTCATTGGTGTCTTTATCGAAATCCAAATTTGGATACATAAGAGGCAGCTTCACTGTAAGGTGCTTTGGCGCAAGTGTTTTCTAAACCCAATGCTAAACAGGGTCGAGGCCCTGTATCAATTAACTAGACCCAAACAATTTTTCATGCAACAATAGGTCAATTTTGGCCTAAATGTCGTGTCCTATGCGCGCCTTGTCGAGGAACTTACAAAAAGAGTAGGATATATTCAATTTATTGTTCTATAACTTTGCAACTAGTTAGTGTCACTTATGTTTTCTGCTGTTCATTGCTTTAAATTAGTAGCTGTACATAATAGTGTCCGTAATTCCAGTCTATGAGGTTATATATTTTTCTTGTTTTTCGACTGACTACATTAACATCACTGTATAAACACTCACCCATGAAGTAAGGTAAGACCTTACACATGACAGAACCGAAAACGAACCGTTTCAAAATCTGTCCGATCAGTGAAATTGGCATGCAAACTAATGCTTGCAGAAGATCACTGAGAGACAAACTTATTAAAAAACAGTTGGTCACAGTGCGCATGCGCCGGTTTGAGATCAGCGTCACCAGAACTAGAATGTTGCCAACAGCAGCTAGTATGAAAACAACTGAGTATAAAGCGATGATCAGTCCAGGATAGTCGTCATTTTGACCTGAGAAAATATTTGTAATTTTTCCGTATTCCTTTTTTGAGAATTTCGCTGAAACCCGCAGTGGATACGTGAAAATGTTAAAACTGCGTCATTCCATGAGTTAGGGCTTGTAGGCTCGATTCTGCTCTTATTGTGAGCAAGGGTCATTTAGTAGGGTGGGGGAAGATGGGACAGCTTTCATTATATTTTCTCGTCCAATTTGTTGGCGAACAAAGAAGTATTAGCCATCCGTATCTTTACGACTCACATAGACCGTTGTTAATTGTTTAAAACACATCAACATATTTGGATATTATGTACTAAAGGTGTCCCATATTACCCCACAGAACTATAAAAAATCCGTAGCGGGCATGAGTTGCGCGAAACATAACACCTGCGCTGTATAACGACTGTGGTTGCCAGGATAAATAAACCGCAGACATTCATTGTTTGTATAACTTGAAGATTTAGTCTGTTTATTGTTATTGTTGTCTGTAATCTCTCGCGGACGGATCCACTGTTGTGCTTTTTGCACTAAATTCACGAAATCCGAAAATGACTGCAGTGGGTGGTCGTCTTCTACAACAATGTGTTCACGTTTTCGATGAAAAATAGGAGATAATTTTATGGAATACTGCCATATATTCCATTGTGGTACAGATAAAATCAGGTACTAATCCGTATGTAATAAATAATTTATGCTAAGTCTGTTTTGGTTATGACGCCGAAGAGCTTAATGCAACTATAAATTCGTCACGTTTGTTACAAAACGCTTTGAATCAATTCGGAAATTACTTTGCTAGCAATACAATTACTTGAAATTTAATTTGAAAAAATTAATTATAGATCGCATTCGACGGAATGGATGAACTTAATATAGCCTACTACTGTTTGTTTACGCCCTAAGTTACTGGCACCTTTAGGCTATTACTTCGTGTATACCAGTTGGCTTAAGCAATCTTGTTGCAGCACGCCCCTGCTGGACCGAATGCGATTTTCCAGAATTAAAACTATATAGGGCGCGGAACACTTTGGAAAATTCGCTTTAATTAGAGTTTGTGTTTTAAAATTAAACATTCATTGCCGACAGTGTTTGCTTTTTTAGATTGAAATCAATACACGACTTTTCATTGATCGAATTTCGGTGCAAAACACCAAAGTGGTTTCGCATAAAGATGTTTTTCTTAATTTTGAATCACCCGCGTTTTTTCGCCGTTGTTTATTTTTTGAAACATTACAGACCTACTTTCAGTTTATTGCTGCTTTATTCTTATTCTTCTGGGCCTAATGATGCCAGCTATTTTAGTCCGTCACTACTATATTGCATTTTGCATGTCTATTGCACTTTTTGCCCTTTTTAGGCATATGTCATGTATGTTGGATAACGTTGCCATTTGTACAGTTAATATTTGTACATTTGGGTAATGAGCCACCTCTGGCCTAAAATCCAGGTCCTCAGTATGCTTCGTCGTATAAAGTATCTCACCCATATACAAGGATATACATATACCCACCATCAGGTCTGGCTTCCAAGTTTCCACCGGCCAGTTCAAAAGACGTATTCCCCGTGTAATCATATGTAGCTGTGGTTGCAATGTTGTTATTCTCTTTCGTATATTGTGACTTTGCAGCGTTTATTATTCCCGCGATGCCTTGCATGTTACTTCTTATAAGTTTCTCATTTTGACATCGAAACTTAAAACTAGACTCCGCGGGCTGCAGGGTAGGTATACTCGGTCGGATTTGCGGCAATGCCCGGTCCATGATTGTCCTTTCGTTATCAATTGTTTCTTTCGTCAAATTATTATTAAACCTGTTAATATCTAGAATATACTTTTCCAAACTTTTGTCAAATATTTTTGTTTTTCTCAACTCTATAGCTGTTACAGAAAACAGGTATTTTTGCGTTGCGTAACTTGGGACTGCCTTTTATACAAAAATGCGACGAAGGAGAAAAAGGCGTCGGACGCTTAGCGTTTCCTTTGAACCGCGGTTTGTGATGTTTTACCTATACTACAACGAAAGAAAAATAAACAAAAATATAAAACGTACTCTCCGGCGCGTTTATATTTTATATATGCTTCCAAAGTACATTCTTTATGTAATTATAAAGACGCATGAGTCACTGTACGTTTATATTTCTGCAAAGCAACCGATATAAGAAACTTCTCTTTTGTTGGTTACAAAAATCTAAAAAATCAATTTCAGAAAACGTTGTTAGTCTTTCTGACCGTTTTATTCTTCTCATTATCTATAATAACCTATTGTGTCCCAGTCGTCACTAATGTCATTCATAATGACAACGTAATTAAAACCATCTATACTGTTTTTTTTTTCTCATTAGCTATATTGCATACTTATGCTCGGAAGTCATATAAGGGTTTGTATTTCCAAAACAATTTAATCAGTTTTTTACCCGAATCGATTGAGAGTTAGAACCGGTACCTCGGGAACAATTACTTTCAGCCTAAAACTGATTTGTGAAGTGTCCTTGTACTTGAATGATGAAAAGGCGATCCCAGAGGGATTTTGTTTCGATTATTCTATACAGTATATTGACCTGGGGTGCAAAGTGATACGCTTTGTGGTTTGTGTATATCAGATACTGTTGTTTAAAACCCAAAGTAGTCTGGATTCTGTTTTATTTTGTTATAAGCCGAATTTCGTTTAGTGAATCTGCGTATAGCCTACATAACTAATTCTACGTCCATTTATAAAATGAATATTATGTATAGTAGGATAGGTAGAGGGACGCTTTATCTCAGCACATAATGTTAAAATGTTTTGATTGTGTTTTACACAAATAACAACGCTCTTTGAAAGTCGTGAGGATACGGGTATTTAATTTTGAAAATATTTTTTATTTACCACCAAATGAGGCTAAAAAAATAATGAAAACGTGTCTCATCTTACCCCAATCTGCTATCTATACCATGAGGTGTTTCTAAACTGGTATTTAAATATTGGAATTCGGAACCGATTTATTTAGTTTTCCTTTGGACAATATGCTCACTTTATCGATTGATGCAATACATTAATATATTAATCCACGAACTAAACACCAATTTCATTTAATACCACTTATGCTCTTTGGATAACAAAACAATCTTTTCCCATTATATCCATTTTAGAAGGGCAGACATATTGTTTCAGTAATGTCCCATCGATACAAATTTTTTTATATTTCTAGTACTATATATATAGTAGGGTGGGGAAAGACGGTACACCTTTAACATATATACTATCCAAGTATCCTGATCGTGTTTTAAACAATTATCAACGGTCGTGGCGAAGATACGGTTTATAATTTTTTAAACTTTTTTCGTTTACTACCAAGTGGGACAAGAAAATAGAATGAAAAGATGTCCTATCTTCCCCCACTCTACTACATATCCATGTCGGGAGGTGTCTGAAGCCGAAACCACTTGTAAGGGAAACTGAGGTTCGATTGTTGCTGGCATTGCTTGCGTTCCAATTTAGCAAATATAATTGGAAATCCAAATAAAAAGATTCGTTCAACGGCAATGTAATAAAGCGCATTATACGATATAGACTGGATAGAGGATAGACCAAAGTAATACAGAAGTTATCAACACAAAATTAATGACCGCTTTTAAACATTATCACTCCCGTGTTCTAAATATATATTTGTATAGTTTCTGTTACTTACGTTCAGTGATGTATAAACGAACAACTAGCAGTGTAGTATAATTACTGTTGCTTAAATTTTGACTATGAGATTACAAAACTCGTAGGGATTTTGACAAATCAATTATTACTGTAACCTTTACAATCCAGTGTGGCTATAAATAGATCTCAGTGTTACCAAATGTAGAGTGCCTGCTTAATCAATCCTATCACGAAAATCGTAAATTCGCTTTTTAAAGGCAACACTTTTTTTTAAAGGCGCTTGAAATTCGCGCGAATAACAATTTAGCAATGTTACGTCACGAATTTTCAATGTTGCTCCTAGTAGTTAACCAATCAGCTCCAAGCTTTCCACGTTTTTTTCATTTTGCTCATGTGAGTTTGGGGCGCAGTTTGTTCTTTTGGTATGCTTCGTTTTGGAACAAGTGTTTAAGAAGTTGGAAGCTGTATATTGCAGTGCAGTGAGGGCACTTAGTTTGCGATAAAGGCTTGTTTTAATGCCAATATAGGCAATATAGTGCATTTTTATACTGTTCAATATTTAAATCTGACTTACAGTTGCATTGTTTGAAAATAAATTCTTTAAAAGTTTAAAATATTTGAACCTACACTGAAGCAATATCGGAGTCTTGCTTAAATCCCATCAATGTTATCTCGCTCACAAGTAAAGATGCCTTGAGTGACACGTCGGCGTTGCAGCTTTGCTTTTGCAACGTTAAAAGTGAGTTTGTACCTTTTTATTATAGAACCTATAGTGTTCGGTCGCTGCTAGCACATTGTTACGGACAACACTAAAAGGAGGGACGGAGGGACGGAGGGAAACTGAGTACTAAAAGGAGGGAAGGGAGGGACGGAGGGAAGGAGGGAAAATACCGTTACTAAAAGGAGGGAAGGAAGCAAAATGGAGTGACGGAGGGAAACAATAATTCCTTTGCTTAAACCCTATGGGCGGAGGGACGGAGGGAAACTATTTTTCAATACCGGTCCTGATTTTTACCCAAAATAAGTGGAGGGACGGTAGGGAAAAGGTGGCGGGACGGAGGGAAACTGGTGGAGGGACGGAGGGAAATTATTTTTTTACCTAAAATAAGTGGAGGGACGGTAGGGAAATGGTGGAGGGACGGAGGGAAACTGGTGGAGGGACGGAGGGAAACTATTTTTTACCTAAAATGAGTGGAGGGACGGTAGTGAAATGGTGGAGGGATGGAGGGAAACTATTTTTTACCCAAAATAAGTGGAGGGACGGTAGGGAAATGGTGGAGGGACGGAGGGAAACTATTTTTTACCTAAAATAAGTGGAGGGACGGAGGGAAACTGGTGGAGGGACGGAGGGAAACTATTTTTTACCTCAAATAAGTGGAGGGACGGTAGGGAAATGGTGGAGGGACGGAGGGAAACTGGTGGACGGACGGGGGGAAACTATTTTTTACCTCTAATAAGTGGAGGGACGGTGGGGAACCTGGTGGAGGGACGGAGGGAAACTGGTGGGGAGACGGAGGGAAACTATTTTTCACCCAAAATAAGTGGAGGGACGGTAGGAAAACGGTGGAGGGACGGAGGGAAACTGGTGGAGGGACGGAGGGAAACTATTTTTACCTAAAATGAGTGGAGGGACGGTAGGGAAATGGTGGAGGGACGGAGGGAAACTATTTTTTACCCAAAATAAGTGGAGGGACGGTAGGGAAATGGTGGAGGGACGGAGGGAAACTGGTGGAGGGATGGAGGGAAACTATTTTTCACTCAAAATAAGTGGAGGGACGGTAGGGAAAGTGGAGGGACGCACAGTAAACAACAAATACACTTCATTAAATTCAGCCCACAACTAGTTTTCAATGACTTTTCACCAAAATCTCAGTACACCAACAAATAAAACAGTTTCCCTCCACCATTTCCCTACCGTCCCTCCACTTATTTTAGGTAAAAATAGTTTTCCTCCACCATTTCCCTACCGTCCCTCCACTTATTTTGAGTGAAAAATAGTTTCCCTCCGTCCCTCCACCAGTTCCCCTCCGTCCCTCCACCATTTCCCTACCGTCCCTCCACTTATTTTGAGTGAAAAATAGTTTCCCTCCGTCCCTCCACCAGTTTCCCTCCGTCCCTCCACCAGTTTCCCTCCGTCCCTCCACCATTTCCCTACCGTCCCTCCACTTATTTTGGGTGAAAAATAGTTTCCCTCCGTCCCTCCACCAGTTTCCCTCCGTCCCTCCATCATTTCCCTACCGTCCCTCCACTTATTTTAGGTAAAAATAGTTTCCCTCCGTCCCTCCACCATTTCCCTACCGTCCCTCCACTTATTTTGAGTGAAAAATAGTTTCCCTCCATCCCTCCACCAGTTTCCCTCCGTCCCTCCACCATTTCCCTACCGTCCCTCCACTTATTTTGGGTGAAAATAGTTTCCCTCCGTCCCTCCACCATTTCCCTACCGTCCCTCCACTTATTTTGAGTGAAAAATAGTTTCCCTCCGTCCCTCCACCATTTCCCTACCGTCCCTCCACTTATTTTGAGTGAAAAATTGTTTCCCTCCGTCCCTCCACCAGTTTCCCTACCGTCCCTCCACTTATTTGAGGTAAAAAATAGTTTCCCTCCGTCCCACCACCATTTCCCTACCCTCCCTCCACTTATTTGAGGTAAAAAATAGTTTCCCTCCGTCCCTCCACCAGTTTCCCTCCGTCCCTCCACCAGTTTCCCTCCGTCCCTCCACTTATTTGAGGTAAAAAATAGTTTCCCTCCGTCCCACCACCATTTTCCTACCGTCCCTCCACTTATTTTGGGTGAAAAATAGTTTCCCTCCGTCCCTCCACCAGTTTCCCTCCGTCCCTCCATCATTTCCCTACCGTCCCTCCACTTATTTTAGGTTAAAAAATAGTTTCCCTCCGTCCCTCCACCATTTCCCTACCGTCCCTCCACTTATTTTAAGTGAAAAATAGTTTCCCTCCGTCCCTCCACCAGTTTCCCTCCGTCCCTCCACCATTTCCCTACCGTCCCTCCACTTATTTTGGGTGAAAAATAGTTTCCCTCCGTCCCTCCACCAGTTTCCCTCCGTCCCTCCATCATTTCCCTACCGTCCCTCCACTTATTTTAGGTAAAAATAGTTTCCCTCCGTCCCTCCACCATTTCCCTACCGTCCCTCCACTTATTTTGAGTGAAAAATAGTTTCCCTCCATCCCTCCACCAGTTTCCCTCCGTCCCTCCACCATTTCCCTACCGTCCCTCCACTTATTTTGGGTGAAAAATAGTTTCCCTCCGTCCCTCCACCATTTCCCTACCGTCCCTCCACTTATTTTGAGTGAAAAATTGTTTCCCTCCGTCCCTCCACCAGTTTCCCTACCGTCCCTCCACTTATTTGAGGTAAAAAATAGTTTCCCTCCGTCCCACCACCATTTCCCTACCCTCCCTCCACTTATTTGAGGTAAAAAATAGTTTCCCTCCGTCCCTCCACCAGTTTCCCTCCGTCCCTCCACCAGTTTCCCTCCGTCCCTCCACCATTTCCCTACCGTCCCTCCACTTATTTTGAGTGAAAAATAGTTTCCCTCCGTCCCTCCACCAGTTTCCCTCCGTCCCTCCACCATTTCCCTACCGTCCCTCCACTTATTTTGGGTGAAAAATAGTTTCCCTCCGTCCCTCCACCAGTTTCCCTCCGTCCCTCCACCATTTCCCTACCGTCCCTCCACTTATTTTGAGTGAAAAATAGTTTCCCTACCGTCCCTCCTTTATTTGAGTTACAAAATAGTTTCCCTCCGTCCCTCCACCATTTCCCTACCGTCCCTCCACTTATTTTGGGTAAAAAATAGTTTCCCTCCGTCCCTCCGCCCATAGGGTTTAAGCGAAGGAATTATTGTTTCCCTCCGTCCCTCCATTTTGCTTCCTTCCCTCCTTTTAGTAACGGTATTTTCCCTCCTTCCCTCCGTCCCTCCCTTCCCTCCTTTTAGTACTCAGTTTCCCTCCGTCCCTCCGTCCCTCCGTCCCTCCGTCCCTCCGTCCCTCCGTCCCTCCGTCCCTCCTTTTAGTGTTGTCCCATTGTTACAGTATATTAGCCTTTTGTTTATAAGATATATATGTGAGGTAAGATGGGACATATTTAGCAAATTATATTCAAATATACTGATCCTGTTCGAAACAATTAATAACGGTCTATAGAAGACGCGAGAATAGGATATAATTCTTTGATTATTTTTTGTTTACCAAACTGAACGGGAAAATAGAAAAGGTGCCCCATCTCCCCGCACCTTATACTATATACCATTTAGAATACTAGATGACGCGACTTATAGGGTGGTATGCAGTAGGTATAATCAAGGCTGATCATTGATCAAGTTTCCAGTAAAAAATATTTTGTTACGTTTTTATGAATATGATTCCGTTTTATTTTATTAACCGATTATTGTATTACAGTTATACAACATACAAGGAGAACGATGTGTTACCCTCTAAACGACATATCTACCTGCAAGATCGTTACGAAGTTAACCTGCATAACCGCGGTAAGTTGTATAGTAGGGTGGGGGAGAACTCTGCGTAATACATATCATTCAAAAATGGGCACCTTTTTTATTATTATTTTTTACCGGTATCTATTCCATTATAGTTAAAACAGTTTTTGTGTAACAAATACTTGTAAAAAATACTAAGTAGAGAATTAATCAACGAATATAACGGTTTATTCCTTCTACAGAAAAGAGAGAAAGACGAAATGAAAAGCTCAAGAACGAAGATGGAGTCATAGCATATACCCAGACTAGGATTTATTCTTAGTCGATGTAAATACTAACTTATGTGAGCTGTAGCATAAGAAGTCCCTTATACTTACTGAATGCTTGTTTAAAATCGATTGGTTATGTGGTACACGGTGTGTGATGTGGTTTGGGGTGGGAAAGTATACGGAGATCAAAAGATCAAATTAAGTCCACCTTTGTACACGTCAGTAATGTAACGTGGTTGGGAATCTTGGGTTTTACTTCTCCCTATGTATATGTATGTGTGTGTGTGTGTGTGTGTGTAAACAACCTGCATAAGAACGGTGCGCGCAGGTTATATTTTCCCAAACTTTAACCCATACTCCTGGTGTCACTTATCAGAAAGGCGGGCAGTCGGCATCAGATAGATAGAAGTGACATCGATATAACTAGGGATCGCTGTTAGGAAGTTCATATTAGACAGCACTGGGACGCTGCACCAGGCCGACACAACACGTGTCATTGCACCCAGGCCTATACAGCAGACTGTTCTGGTCGTAACCCGCACGCCGGTGGTTCCTGTCAGCGAAAGCTGGTGGGTTCCACTGCAAAACAATTAGGCCGCCAAACCTGCGACCAGGGTAGGGATAAAAAATAACAAAAAACGTTAGCTCCCTGTTAGGCCCCTAAAAACACAAACAAATTTTTTCAGATGTAATTTTATTTTGTCATTCCTTTTTTGAATTGACAAAGCGCGAAAATACGACGCAATCTCGACGCTGTGGCGAAGAATACACGGATTCCGAAAATCAGTCGGACCGATTAATAGTTAGCTCCTAAAATCCGTTCTTATGCAGTTGCCCCACTTCGTAAACAATTATTGCGACGCGATGCGACGGTTTGTGGCGGCAAAATACTATCGGTTTATTATGCTTATTATATTGGCCAATAGAGAATGTTTTGTTGCTGTGATTAAATTGTTGTATGGGTTGGGGTATGGTGGTGTTGGGGTATGGTGGTGTTTGGGAATGGTGGTATTTTTGTATGTACTGATGCACACTTATATACACAAGGTGAACTGGTATATTCTGATAAATCCATGGTACGGGCATCTTCGGGGTTTATTACGTCACAACGATGTAAAGCGGACGGGATTTCAATACAAATTATAAGCGGTACATGTCGGGTCCTTTGAATAGGGTTGTCATTGCGGCGGGTAAGAGGCTTGCATGAGGTGTCGAACGTTTTTGTATACATGATGTGCGTATTAATTCTCAATCATTGGCATGTTTGCGTTCGTTACCGATTTTCACGCGACTTTTTCGTTTTTTTACTCATTGACGCTTTTTCTTTTATGTTCACGTTGCGCGGAGCTCCGTTTTTGTGTTTGTTTTCGTTTTTCATTTTTGTTTTTCTTTATTCGCAAAACTGCCAATGACTGGGAATCAATTTCGCACACATGTTTTGCGTGTTCGTAATCTCTATGCAACTTCTACTTCAATGATGTGGCAGCCACCATATATAGGAGTGTATCCAACTTAACTGCGGGAGCCTTAAGTATTGGGTCGCTTTATAAAAATAAAACGTTGGATCCATTAGATTCTTTAACTAACTATTGGGGTTTTGTATTGTTAGCTCCTATAGGATGTCCAACCATGGTGACTCAGAATTTACAGTTCTACAATTTTTTACACCGAAAGATCCACACACAAACATATACACAAACAAATGTGATGCGAATGGTTAGGTGCTACAGCTCACCCCTTTTATATTTTTATATCTTAATTCATTGGATTAGCCAATGCCAGAGCAGAAGTTTGTTCGTGCAGTGTCCAATTTCTTGTGTGCTGCGTCCAATTTCTTGCAGTACGCCTCCTTTTACGCGGTAAGCCACGTATAACGATGGTGTGTTGGGAGGTGTAAGTTCAGTTCATAAGACGGTCAGAACAGGTTGCAGTTCTCGTATATCTTTTCTGTTGTTGCGTTTCTATTCGTTCGCGATCTCGCATGCTTAGAACACTTGGGTGGCGTCGATCGCCGCTTAGCGTATCTAAGTAACCAGGTATAACTAGGGCTACTGGCGAGAGGTCCTGGTATAAAAAACCTCAACGACCACAAGCGAAGCAGCCTCCTGGGCGTGGTTGGAATCTTCGCTTCACAATAAAACGTTATATTATAACTAAACGGCTGCTCTGGTAAATACATGAATTGTTTTTGAAACGCGGCATATTGGGAAGTATTAATTACCTTCACATTTTTATACCAACTTTTTATCTATATAGAAGTATGGGGGAAGATGGGACACCTTCGGCGCATAATATCCGAAGATCCTGATCGTGTTTTAAACAGTTAACATTGGTCTATGGGAGTCTTGAGCATATAGTTTTAAATTTCTTCAAAAGTTCCTTGTTTACTACCACATTGGACGAGAAAATAGAGTTAAAATGTGTCCGAACTTCCCCCATCCTACTACATTTTTATACCAACGTTTTATCTTTTAGTATTTTTATAATAATGGCTAATTTAAATATTTTTCTAAAAGTTCGCCAACATAATGCGTTAGTCAGAAAACATAAATTAGAATAAACTCTTGGAATAAACCTCCCAAGTATATCACCTGCAGTTTTTAGAATAAACCGTAGTTTAAGTAGCCCCGATACTTTTGTAAACTTTTAAAAAAGTTCTTGCTTTCAATTTTCAATTAAAAATGCAAGCAATTGCGCGTGTTTACAGCAGACAATATTTAACATTAACTAAGAAATAAATTTGAAACAATAAATTCGTTCTTGTTACGTTGAATTTTAGATACATAAACACTTAATGTTAAGCCAACTTGTTTATATATGTCTCTTGTTCAACACATTTTAATTATATGGACAATCTATTTTGTTAGAGTAGGTTATTTTCTGATAAGTATATTTGCTGTCTATACGGGGATCAGACCTACTCTTTATTTACCAACAATTGGTTCAATCTTTTTGAAACGGTTTCAGTTTTATCGTCGATATTCTGTTGTAAACTTTTCACCAGGTTTAAATATGAGATTTTGACTCCCGAAGTTAACACTTCTAGCTGCTGCTCCGTAGTTTTTTTGCTTCTATACCCCTTGGTCGGTAACGAAACAGGTTTGATTTATGTTTTTTTATTGACACAAGCAGATTACGTTTTACACGTCGGGTGAACTAGGATTAACGTCACCAACTGTTCACCAGTTTATTCAAGAAAGCGATCGACTGCTTCCTGCATTTCTGCGAATTCATTATCTGTAAACAGAAACACAAGTTAAGCATGATCAGCGAATTTTATGAAAAAAGAGATATATATTTCGCCTAAATGGCATCGTATTTTTTTCAAATAAAAATCGGAACTTAATTTACCGTTCTCTGCTTGATTCCAATTCCATCTACGGCGGGTCAGAGGTGTTCGACGGCGGTATAATGACATGGCACTGGCTTCGATTTCGGTGAGGACGAGGAGTCCGATGACAAGCAAGAGAAGAAACGCGGACTTAGTCATCTGCATAAACAAATGAACATACTAAAAAAATAATTCAATTCAAAGTAAAATGAAACAAACCATAACCAAGTAAAATGAAACAAACCATAACCAAACATTTTTTAAATCGTCGAATGCGGTAGCGAAGATCAGATTAATTAAAACAACGAAGAAAACAAAACTAACAGCAAAATGACCGAAAGTCCAAACATACAAGTAAAACAAACCAACCACTTACATCGTTGCTTTCTGAACAATGAATCAACATGATACAAGTGTGCGTATATAAAACGTTCAATGATTTCCGAACCAACTTCTCAGAAATAAGTTCTGTTCTTGGATTTCAATCGTGTTTTCTCAGTTTTCGTATAGCATTCGTTTCCAGTCTAGACTCCAGCAAGTCAACGTGATGAAAAGTAAACGTGATGAATGAATCTAACTGATGTTTTCTCACACGTGCTGCGGCAACGAGAAATATTTTACTTGAATTTCAACGTAAACTGATCTTGCACGCCACCTGCCAGATGAATAAAATATTATTTTACGCACACCCATAATGGTGGCAGTGTTGGGCCTCATGTCTGTTCTAAAAATTATAGGCTTGTAATACGAAAAAGGTAAGTTTTCATTTATTCTAGTTCTGAACTTGAAATTCTTATTATTTCGTTTAAATCAATAAATATATTTTTTTGTTACTGTTGTATATTGTATGACTTTTAACTGTATTTTAGTTTGTCACTTTTGCTAGTAGTCGTTCTGCATTATGAGTATCATCACATATTTGGAAAATAGCCTTTTATATTAAAATCAATCTCATTTTTCGATAATTTATGGTCCACAAACTTGTTCGTATCAATAATTATATTCCGTTGTAATCGCGCAGAAAATTTAGGTTTAAAATATGTGACTTTAGGACAAAAAATTATTATTTTACCTATCTTGGTCAGTAGCGTCTTGGCGCAAGTGCAGCTTGTCTGTACCGTTTAATATTTTTATACCATTGTTACCCGTTATATGACAAATAAATGATTTTATACAATGGGCTAATTTAAATTTTTATTTATTTTTTCTAGAAGTTCGCCAACATAACGTATAATGAAACTGAAATTAATCTGAAAATAAACTACCCGAGTATTAGTGTAGACTATAGATAAGATCATCTCCGGTTGTCCTATGGTCGCGATTAATCGAAGATTTAAATACGCAAGAGCACCGAATGGCGTATCACCAACTCGTACGAGATGACCGACATTCGGAATTTTGAATTTCCTCCCATTTTGATCAAATTCTCTCTAGATAGCAGAAGTCCTACGTATCATTGGTAATACTGGTAGTCTATCGCACACAGCGTAGCTTTCGATGGTGCTTGGGTGGTTTGATGCATGACCGAATCAACTGCAAAGTCTTTGCAGCTTTTTGCAGTCGTTTTGTTAAACTGAAATTGTTAGACGAAACTTTTGGACCAAACATTTGGTCGAAATACTTGGTCTAAACTTTTGGACAAAACGTTTGGACGAACCTTTTCGTAGAAACTTATGGAAAAAAACGTTTGGACGAAACTTTTGGACAAAAATTTTGATTAAAATTTGGACGAAAACTTTGGTCAAAGTTTGGACGAAAATTTTTGTCAAAAATTATTAAAAACTTGAACGGAAAAAACTTTAGAACGAAAATTTTGGTCAAAATTTTGATGAAACTTCTGGACGAAACTTGAAAACTCTGACGAAACTTTTAGAAAACAACTTTTGGACAAAAGTTTTTGACGAAACTTTTGGACGAAACTTTTGGAAAAAAACTTTTGGAAAAAACTTTGACAAAACTTTCGGACGAAACTTTGATGAAACTTTTGGTCGAAACTTTTTGAAACATCTTTTGGACAAAAGTTTTGGTCGAAACTTTCGGACGAAACTTTCGAACGAAACTTTAATGAAACCTTTAGACGAAACATTTAGACGAAACTTTTGGACGAAACTTTGGACGAAACTTTTTAACAAAACTTTTGGACAAACCTTTTGGACAAAGATTTGACAAAGTTTTGGAAAAAAACTTCTAGACAAAAGTTTTTGACGAAACTTTTGGAGGAAAGTTTGACGAAAATTTTGGAAAAAAACTTTTGGACAAAACTTTTTGACGAAACTTTTTGACAAAAATTGATAAAAATTTTGGTCAAAACTTTTTTTTACACCTTTTGGACATACGTTTTGGACGAAAATTTAAAACTTTGACAAAATTTTTGGACAAAACTTTTTGTTGAAACTTTTGGACAAAACTTTTGGTTGAAACTTTTTGAAACATCTTTTGGACAAAACTTGAAAACTTTGACGAAACGTTTGGACGAAAGTTTGACGAAACGTTTGGACGAAAGTTTGACAAAACTTTTGGTCAAAATTTTTGTCGAAACCTTTGGACAAAACTTTGATGAAAGGGGAAAGTTTGTCGAAAATTTTGGAAAAAAACTTTTGGACAAAACTTTTTGACGAAACTTTTTGACAAAAATTGATAAAAATTTTGGTCAAAACTTTTTTTTACACCTTTTGGACATACGTTTTGGACGAAAATTTAAAACTTTGACAAAATTTTTGGACAAAACTTTTTGTTGAAACTTTTGGACAAAACTTTTGGTTGAAACTTTTTGAAACATCTTTTGGACAAAACTTGAAAACTTTGACGAAACGTTTGGACGAAAGTTTGACGAAACGTTTGGACGAAAGTTTGACAAAACTTTTGGTCAAAATTTTTGTCGAAACCTTTGGACAAAACTTTGATGAAACTTTTAGACAAAACTTTTGGACGCAACTTTTAGACGAAATTTTTGAACGAAAGTTAAACGAAACTTTTGGACGAAACTTTTGGTCGAAATTTTTGGACGAAACTTTTGGAAGAAACTTTTGGACGAAACTTTTGGACTAAACTTTGGTCGAAATTTTGGTCGAAATTTTTGGGCCAAACTTTGGTCGAAGTTTTTGGGCGAAGTTCTTGGGCCAAACTTTTGGACGAAACTTTGGTCGAAATTTTGGTCGAAATTTTTGGGCCAAACTTTTGGACAAAACTTTAGACGAAACTTTTGGACGAAACTTTTGGACGAAACTTTTGAACGAAACTTTTGGACGAAACTTTTGGACGAAACTTTTGGACGAAACTTTGGTCGAAATTTTGGTCGAAATTTTTGGGCCAAACTTTTGGACGAAACTTTTGGACGAAACTTTTGGACGAAACTTTTGGACGAAACTTTTGGATGAAACTTTTGGGCGAAACTTTGGTCGAAGTTTTAGGGCGAAGTTCTTGGGCCAAACTTTTGGACGAAACTTTTAGACGAAACTTTTGGTTGAAAATTTTGGGCAAAACTTTTGGACGAAACTTTGATGAAACTTTGATGAAACTTTTAGACGAAACTTTTGGACGAAACTTTTGGACGAAACTTTTGGATGAAACTTTTGGACGAAACTTTTGGACGAAACTTTGGTCGAAATTTTGGTCGAAATTTTTGGGCCAAACTTTTGGACGAAACTTTTAGACGAAACTTTGGTCGAAAATTGAAAACTTTGACGAAATTTTTGGACAAAATTTTTTGTTGAAACTTTTGGACAAAACTTTTGGTTGAAACTTTTTGAAACATCTTTTGGACAAAAGTTTTGGACAAAACTTGAAAACTTTGACGAAACGTTTGGACAAAAGTTTGACAAAACTTTTTGTCGAAACTTTTGGACAAAACTTTGATGAAACTTTTGGACGAAACTTTTAGACGAAATTTTTGGACGAAACTTTTAGACGAAATTTTTGGACGAAACTTTTGGTCGAAATTTTTGGACGAAACTTTTGGAAGAAACTTTTGGACGAAACTTTTGGTCGAAACTTTGGTCGAAATTTTGGTCGAAATTTTTGGGCCAAACTTTTGGACGAAACTTTTGGACGAAACTTTTGGACGAAACTTTTGGACGAAACTTTTGGATGAAACTTTTGGGCGAAACTTTGGTCGAAGTTTTTGGGCGAAATTTTTGGGCCAAACTTTTGGACAAAACTTTTGGACGATACTTTTGGACGAAACTTTTGGACGAAACTTTTGGTTGAAAATTTTGGACAAAACTTTTGGACGAAACTTTGATGAAACTTTTAGACGAAACTTTTGGAAGAAACTTTTGGACGAAACTTTTGGATGAAACTTTTGGACGAAACTTTTGGACGAAACTTTGGTCGAAATTTTGGTCGAAATTTTTGGGCCAAACTTTTGGACAAAACTTTAGACGAAACTTTTGGACGAAACTTTTGGACGAAACTTTGGTAGAAATTTTTGGGCGAAACTTTCGGGCGAAACTTTTGGACGAAACTTTTGGATGAAACTTTTGGACGAAACGTTTGGACGAAACTTTTGGTCGAAATTTTTGGGCCAAACTTTTGTGCGAAACTTTTGGACGAAACTTTTGGGCGAAACTTTTGGGCGAAACTTTTGGACGAAACTTTTGGATGAAATTTTTGGACGAAACGTTTGGACGAAACTTTGGTCGAAATTTTTGGGCGAAATTTTTGGGCGAAACTTTTGGACGAAAGTTTGACGAAACTTTTGGACAAAACTTTTGGTCGAAACTTTTGGTCGAAATTTTTGGACGAAACTTTTTGACGAAACTTTAGGACGAAACTTTTGGACGAAAATTTGTATTTAAATTGTCGTTATTAAGCTTAATGTTTTAAAAGATTTTTTACAAATTATTTTTAGAAGATGACTTGCCTCGCAAATTAATAAAAAATGGTTAATAATGTAAATAAATGGCAAGTGTTTTAATATGTCTTGGACTTCAGCGAAGGGAACGTAATGATGAATGCATAGTAGAGTGGGGAAAGATGGGACACATTTTTCTTGTAATCATGATCGTACATCATAGAGTTTATTAAATTGGCACAATGCCACTATTTAACACTTCTGCTTAACCAACAATGCCACTTTTTTGCTTTTTATATATACCCCATGGTCAGTAACGCAACATGTTTAATTTATGTTTTTTATTGAAACAAGCAGATGACGTTTCACACATCGGGTGAACTAGAATTAACAGTAGTCACCAACTGTTCACCACTTTATTCAAGAAAGCGATCGACTGCTTCTTGCATTTCTGCCAATTCTTTAGCTGTAAACATAAACACATAAGTTACATATTTGGCAAGCGAATTGTATAATAAAATAGATAGGCCTCTATATTTCGCCTAAACTTAATTTACCTTTCTGTGCTTGATTCCACTTCCATCGACGGCGAGTCGGAGGTGTTCGACGGCGGAATGACATCTGGGGTTCCCATTGGCCGGGTGGGTTGGTGGGACTGGTGGCTTCGATTTCGGTGAGGACGAGGAGTCCGATGACAAGCAAGAGAAGAAGCGCTGACTTATTCATCTGCAGAAACAAATGAACAAATAAAAAACAATAATTCAATTTAAAGTAAAATAAAACAAACCATAACCAAACATTTTTTAAATCGTCGAATGCGGTAGCGAAGATCAGATTAATTAAAACAACGAAGAAAACAAAACTAACAGCAAAATGACGTCCAAACATACAAGTAAAACAAACCAACCACTTACATTGTTGCTTTCTGAACAATGAATCAATATAAGTGTGCGTATATTAAACGTTCTATGATTTCTGAATCAGCTTCTTCGAAATAAGTTCTGTCGGTTCTGTTCCTGGATTTCGATCGTGTTTTCTCAGTTTTCGTATAGGATTCGTTTCCAGTCTAGACTCCAGCAAAGTAAACGTGATGCAGTGTTGGCCCTCATGTCTGTTCTAAAAATTATAGGCTTGTAATACAAAAAGGTAAGTTTTTCTAGTTCTGAACTTAAAATTCTTAATATTCGTTTAATTCAATAATTGTATTTTTTTGTTACTGTTGTGTACTGTATGTCTTTGAACTGTATTTTAGTATGTCACCTTTGCTAGCAGTACGTTCTCTATTATGAGTAGGCTATCATCACTCATTTAGATAATAGCCTAATACTTTAAAATCAATTCCATTTCTATAATTTATGGTCCACAAATTTGTACGTACCGTTAATACCATTGTTCTTTTATATTCTGTTTATATTGGTCAGTAGCGTCTTAGCGCATGCGCAGTAGCGTCCGGTACAAATATATCAATCGGAACAAATATATCACACCGGCAACGAACTTAAACTTGGGTAAACTTTGTCACAAAAATTTGAATCTATTCTTTCACGTGCTTGCTGCGGTTGCCCCAAAGGTAGATAAACTGAACATCAGTTGTACTACTATAAGTGCACATACAAATTTTATTTGTTTGCACCTACTGTATACACTAATACAAAAGTTTGCAGTTAGAATACAAAATACTGTTTAGTCCAACATTTAAATATATAGTAGATTGGGGAAAATGGGACACCTTTTCCATCTATTTTCCCATCCCATTTGGTAGTAAACACAAAACTTTCAAAGAATTGTAAAACCGTATTCTACTTTCATAGACTGTTGTTAGTTGTGTAAAACTCGACCAGGATATTTAGTTAATATGTGCTATCGTCTTCCCTACTCTACTATATATTGTATATATATTTTACAGAATTACCCATAAACTCTGGCAATTAATTTTCCCATTGTCTGCTGTCGTCACCCAATATATTAACTGAATAAATATTTGAAACAATTTTAGCAGATACAATTTTATTGAGAATATACATACATTATTACACACCTTGTTAATGTTTAGTTTAATACTGATAAAAAGAACTTAAATATTGATGAAAATAAAGAAAGTTACAAAAAGAAGAAAGCTGATTTTACCAACTGTGGAACTGAGTGTGAAGAATATGGAATTGTGATTTTAAATTTAATTTTTCGAATTAAAAAATTGTAAAAAAAGTATTTTTCAGGATGAAAAGTAATTTTATATTGATTACTTGAAATTAAATCCTATAGTTGGTCGCCCAAATTTATTTATATTTCGATAGGATTTAGAGAATCAGAACTATTGTTCCCTAAGTTATCAGTTATAGGAATTAAAGTTTTGTAAAGTGGCAAAAGTGTTGCACATTTAAATAGAAAGAGCAGTAAATATAGTACAAGATGGTAAAAACAAGAACAAAATGGCACCACTAAAATATAAACACAGTTAAAAAGAAAAATTTGCCCAAAAAATGTAAAAAAAAATATTTAAAAGTTTTCATTTAATTCAGCAAAAGTGAAAAAAAGCAATTTATTTAAAAAGTAAAAGTTTGAAATGTTGTTTTTAATATCTTATGTATCAATCAAATCATTTATTAAAAAATACCTAAATTGTGGTTATTAATCTTTTAATGATTTAAAAGAAAAAAAAGAAAAAAATTTTCCTTTTTGTTAATATAATTGAAAATATGTGTTCTAAATTTGTAACATTTTTTTAGCATGTGATATTTTCAATGTAAATTAACAAATAAAAGCAATGTGGCAGTAATTAACTCACAGTTCTATACACAGTCATAAGGTGTATGATGCAGAGCACAAAGTATAGGGGTGTCGAAAAGAAAAAAAGTTAAAAACTAATTAACATATCGACAAAAAAATTAAGAAATCGTTTTCGTTTTTAACAAATTATTTTTGGGAGATTAATTGCTTCGCAAATTAATAAAAATGGTTAATAATGAACATAATTGGAAAGTGTTTGATATATCACAGTGAGGAGATTTGAGCAATATTTGTGAATATTGAGGATTCAGCTAATCAACTTTTTTATACTTTTTTCACATTAAAATATCTATGGTTTAATTAAATCGTGATAAAAGCCAAAGTTTTTACTAGTAATCTATAAACACTTAAAGTTTTTAGTTGAAAACCCAAATTATTGAACCCAAAAACTTTAACGAGAATTCAGTAAATCCAGGGTGAGCGGAACCAATAGTTTTTTCATTAACAGCCCCCCAAAAACGACTTAAAAATCACAATGAAGCAAAGATGTGACGTCTGAAGAGCAAAGCTGCTCTTAGTTGTTCCCATGGCATTTGGATCGCTCCTTTTCCGACAACTTGTTGTTTTGACCGACACCCCTCTGGGTTGGGACCAACTTTCTATTAGACGAGGTGTATCTGGATTTTCAGTCGGGAAATCGTTGGCAAGCCTTCTTCCACTTACACGCCGTGCACCACATCTCGCGATTCTCCATACCGTAAACTTTGCGACATTTTTTACCATCGCCACGAACTTTTCTGAAAAAGGTTAGAAACTTTAGTAAAATTGAATTTTAGAAACAAATTAAAAAAAAAATATACAAAAAACTACTGAAAAGTAAATATTTGAGAGTTCTTTACTTTCGGAATAAAAAACGGTAAAAAATTTTTTAAATAAATAAAAAATCACATTCCATAAATACTTTAAAGAAAAAATTAAATAAAATTTGTTACCTTCCATGGGGCAGTGACTTGGGGGAAATAGGATACGCCATCTTGGGTGAGGCAGCTTGATGAAGTTGTTGTCGTTGGTGGACCAATGATGGTTTTGTGGAATACTGGGGGTATATTTTCATGAGTGATGGTGTAAATATAAAACAGTTGGTATGATAGTTTATTCAAGTTATGTTATATGGTCTTACAGTGAGGCAAGCAATTGTGATATACTCTATATGGGCAAGGTCATACAGTGTGGCACGCCATGGACATGGAAATTAGGGTACAGTTTAGCTTATCACTTTTTATTCTATATGGGCAAGGTTTTAGAGTCGGAATTCACACCATAGTTGTCCTATAACTTAGACCCATACCTTACCCATATAGAATAGGCTCACTTAAAATGTGCTTAAACTGATTTCAAAAATCGTAACTTACAATTGCTCCAGTTGCACTACTGTGCCAAGAAAACGCTTTAGCTTGTGGTAGAGTGATTGATGTTGGGGCAACGTTACCGTCCTGCACCATGGTGTACCCGGATGGTATAGTGATGGGGTTGCTATGTGAAATGCGGGGTTGGACTTTAGGAGCAGGAGAGGAGGATGCAAGTGGGGATCGGAGCTGTGAATGTGGTGGGAGGTTTAGGTTTCCATGAGAAGAAATTAAAGTGGTGATTTAAAACTAGAAACTTACCAATCTTTTTTAAAAACACATTGTAAAACAGGTCAGTTTGTAGTTAAAAAATAAAAATAAATAAATAGATTAAAAATTCTTTAAAAAAAAATTTGATAACTAAAAATTGACAAAAATTGTATTATATTATGTCTAAATATATTTAAAAATATTTAAAAAACAAATTCATTGTAAAAAAAGTTTTTCCAGAAGTCATTTAAATAAAAGATTCAAAATCCCCCATGAGTGTTAAACCATCCGTGAAACAAACATTGAAACCAAACCCATGGAGGAAAGTCCCTTCTTTGTTACGCATAATGTTGGGGTGCCGGTGGCGTATATGTATCATTATATGTATTACAACCTCAGCTTTACCCAAAATAGCTTTTACAAACAAGCAGAGCTGAAGTACATCCACCACATTAATCAGTGATGTTCCGGATGTTTATTGCGTAGGTTGTAGTTGTAACTGCATTTTATATACAAATCTGACTGAGTAAGTGATTGGCTGTAATGTTTACTGATCTAAGTGGTGTAGAAAACTCAAGTATGGGCCTGCATACCCTACCATGTACATGTACTATCCCAGGTTAGGTGCATAAGCTGTGTTTTAATGTTTACTTCCGATTTGTTTTTTCATCATAAATATGACGCCCATGCTCACCTTTGTTCGATGTGAAGGGGAGAAAGCAAGGCTTGCTACAGGGATGGGGTTGGTGGGGAAATGGTAGTAACCCGTGGGTGCTGAACCCAATGTCAGGGTGGAGGGACTGCTTCCCCCACTGGGTGTTGGGACCGATAATTCATCAGAGTTCTAAAATTTTAAGATAATAAAAATTAAAAAAATTGTAGAATCAGTACTAAAATGCAATTTTAATTTAAAATTAACATGCATAAATGTGCACTATAGAAACATTTGGTTTAATACATATGTATGCATCTGAATGTCACACCCGGTTTTTCTAAAATAATAAAATATGGCTATGACGACGGTATATGTATATATATACACAAATAATAACGACAGTAGAATGACCAGATATTGTTAAATTGAAGTTAAACAGACAGGGTGATAAATAATGACAAGGTTATTGTCAGGAAACATCTGTTCACTTTATGTTGACAATATATTTGATGACCTTTGCGTCATCATGCGTAATAATGCGTTATAATATCCATGAATGTTTTTTTATAAGTCACAATGTTTACAGAGGGCAAAGTAAATTTGTTCATATTTGGTTAAATAATAAACAGTAGGCTATTTACGTTCTGCACAAACGTCATTGAACTATTGCTCCGGCAAGAATTTTTTGTGCATGGTTTGTTTAGACACCAAATGTTTACACAGCACTAATTCAATTTGTTATTCTAAAGTTAAACAATAAAAAGTGTTTTTTTTCTCCCAAAAATCTTGAAAATATGCTGTGGCAAGAGAGTTTTGGAGCAATGGGCCAACTCTGGCATGCTCAACTGCAGGTACATCTAGCGTGCCTCGCTGTAGTAGAACCTCACCCATATAGAATATGAAAAAGGGGGGGAATTTTACCTTGTGATATGGCGCTGACCGATGTAAGTGTCGATGAAGTTTGGTGCTCTCTATGTAACCAGGGGCGACAGTCCCACATCCCATGTCGGGGGATCTAGTTTGATGAGGAGGAGTGGATGCAAGTTGGACTCTTAGCTCTGCTGGGTATGCGGGGACCAACGTGGGAGCAAAGTAGTAAGGGAAAGATAACTGGTGCTGTTGGAGGATGGGAACACGATCCTCACTCCTTGATTTTTGCTCTTCTTCTTCCATTACCACTTCTAACCGGTCAGGACTGGTTTGAACAATCTGCACGCCTTGTGATTGTTGCGGACGGTTTACTCTGAGATCTTGAGGTTCATCCGAATTATCTTCAGATGGCTCTTCGATCAGAATCATTGAGTTAGGATCGGTGGTATCATCAGTGCTGTATGAAGGACGTCGATCCAACAAATTTGATCCAGACGGGGGTGCATTCCTGCTCGATGTGAGATGCCTGGATGGGGAAGACTGGTTGGGATCTAAAGACCAACTTCCAACGCCGCTGCTGCCAAAGCTTTGAGGACTCATATCTGTGGTTTGGAAACAGGAATTTATATCAATCTTAAGAATATTAATCAAATAAAGTAACTGTAATAAATTTCATAGATAGGTTCTCAATCAACGACCTCACCCATAAATCATGTATGGAGATGTGAAAACGTATGGAGATAAATTTTTTTTTTTTAGAATATATATATATATATAGATTAAATTGGGTGAAACAGCAAAGAAAAGGGCATTAGCAAGAAAATGACAGTGTTTAAGTACATCATAAAGAATCTCTTTACAGTGTAATTAAAATAAGAAATGTAGTTGCTAAAATCAATGGTTTTCTATGTAATACCTTTATTTGGTGGGTTATGAAACACTGGACTCGTAGAAAGATTGCTTAAAACCATTGCTGCCATTAACTCAGTCATCGTGGGTTCTTCCGAGGTTTTTCGCATTCGACTGCGATAAAAAATGATTAAATTTTGTGGAAATGATGATTAAATTTCTTGTGCATAGTAAAAGTAAGGGAGTGGTGTGGCTTTTCTTGGGCTCATAATGACAGGAAAAGAAAATTTTAACAAAACAACTATAATATTGTTTTTTCATTATATTAATGGAAATATACTATTAAACTAAACAGAGGGTATATAGCAAAATCTAAAAAAATTAATAGCCTATTGATAGCCCAATGTGTAGCAATGTATAAAAAGTGCGCAGTTAAGCCACATTTTAAATAGCTTTAAAGGTTACCAAAACAATAACATACACTGGTTTTGTTTACACAGATACAAAAGTTCTCTTGCTACAAACGTGAACCAATGTGATTAGTTTATTTATGAAGCTGATCATTTCCTCAGAGAAGTTTATAATTAATTGTATGTGGCAGATCAGTCGGCGTAAATTGGCCGGTGAATCGTGCTGTGTGTTATTGTGGCATGACCTCTGTATTACTCTGTGCGTCACTACATTTCGTGGAAAGCGAAAACGCGCGGAGATCCAGAGAGATTAATGCATTCCGCAGAGCATGCGTCACGGGCATGGCCAGAAAAGTAAAAATATCCATGTGTGACGTCGTAGCAAGCATCGTATAATCACAAAAACGGAAGGCTGTATTATATAATGACTTGTGTGGGCGGGTAAGGCAACGCGAACTAACAGCTGCAAGTATGGTTTTACATTAAAAACCAAACAGGTGAAAACTAAAAACCTCAATGCAAATTGGTAGTTTAATATTGCCTTTCGTTACGCAACCAAAAAGGACAAAGAAAGTAGACCAGAAACCTGGGGAGTAAAATGTAACAGCGCAGACAGGGCGAACTGGTTCGTTACGTCATCATTCTTTGTTTCTATTATTGCTCGTAGGAGTAAATTTTGGAGGACATGTGATTGCTCTGTGTGTGATTATGCGCAAGGCAACAGCGCTATCCTATTGGTGCTACGAAACACGTGACTACAATAACAACATGACAGAGCGAATTAGGCCGGCCATGTAACTCAACAAAGAAAATGCAGCGTCGACAATTCGACGCTACTTACGCAATTTAGAACAAAAAATAATTATTTTTTTAAACATTTTCTACACACACGGAATTATTTGATGTGCCTGTCAATTAGGTTACATTATTCATAAAAGTTGTAGTTTTTAAAACAAACCGAGTAATGACACGACCTCTTTTAACACGATAAGGTATCAGGACGACGTATAAATACACGGAAATCGTTGCTTTAGCGTAGTAATGACTAACTTAATTTACGTCACGACGATGACTAGACGGTTAGGCTTCCTTTAAAGACCAAGTCCCACGCTATATCTACTGCTACAACACATTCATACGTGGTTACGAATTTAGAATCGTTAATTTGTATACAAGTTCGGAAATTTAAAATAAATCCGAAACAAAATCAAAGAGAATAAAGAACTTGGGACAGACGCAAAATATTCTAAAATTTCCATGAAATGATATTAAAAGAATAAATATGATCCGCACGAACCAAAAGAGAACATAATGTATTTGGTTCCTCATCCGCAAAGTCTAAATTTCCCAGCGTAAGCGGAAAAGTACAAACAGGATTCAACTTTAACAGCGCCGACAGGCACTGCTGGTTGCGCCATTATTGCGTCATATTAGACCTTTACCCAGTCGGACTACTCGCGCGCCGGTGGCTTCAGCTTAGCTAGATGGACGAACTCAACGGTTTAAATACACTTTGCGCTAATTTTGGAGCCGATAGCAACGAGTGGT
The DNA here is from genome assembly GCF_009617815.1 of Ciona robusta. Classification (NCBI taxonomy): domain Eukaryota; kingdom Metazoa; phylum Chordata; class Ascidiacea; order Phlebobranchia; family Cionidae; genus Ciona; species Ciona robusta. Next base: position 3,349,686 of record NC_143236.1, read on the forward strand.
TTGTATGTTTGGATAGCCAACAAAACGCTCTTGCTATACACGCAATACTAATTACCTAAATACGACGCTGTTTTAATAAAACACAACCAAAAGCGACTCTACCCAATGGTTAAACATCGTTACTTATATTTAAAACTACTTCAATATTGCGTCAGAAAAAGTTGTATATTTTAAGAATCGAAGTTAGAAAATGTATCTGAGTTTTGGATAAGATTAATAGATTAACACTTGAATGTTAGAGCTTTAAATAACATTAACACCAAGCAGACATGATCACAGAATGAATGTTTTTAATTGCTGTCTAATCCCATTACAGGGAACCAGATATACAGCTTACATAACGACAAAAACAAGACACATGATTGGCTTAGGCTGTTGGGTGTGTCTAAGGCGTTGCCACACTGTTTACAAACAAAGACGTGAAATAAAATCTTACTACACATTACATACACTAGAAACATAGACATTATAACAAGATATATTGAAAAATTATAAAAAAGATATAAAACAAATACAGAGCCCAAATTTTAAACTATAACAATTAACAAACCAAGAACTTTTTTTCTTAATCAAATTTGTTAACACGTACATGACTGTTTTGTTGTGATTTAATAAACAAAAACAGCTTACTAGTTTCTCAAATCATAAAATAGGCTATAGATTTAGTAGGCCTATACATAATGCAACTCTGGTAGAAAAATACTTTGGCTTGAAAACTATTACATAAATTACATTGTTACATATTAAGAAGGGACCAACTGTAAACTTTTAGGAATAGGATGGATACCGTTAGGATATAATATCCCACATTCCCTGTTTCTAACAACTAGCAACACTCTTGTGCACTGTGAGGATAGAGTTATATTATTTTAAAAATGTTCTTTGTTCACTAGTCACTACCAAATGGGACTATAAAATGGAAGAAAACATAGATCTAACCAATTTAAAGTAAATAGACAACTGGATGTTTTAGTAATATAAAACAATAGTACTGTAGGGTAAGATGGATATTGTTACCAGATATTACCCCATGTTTTTATTCTGTTTTTACCCATTAACAACTCTCTTTTTGACTCCTGAGAATATAGTCACATAACTCTTTCCCAACCCCAACCTACTCCATTAAAGTAGGTGCAAAATGGATCTTTACGACTTAAACAAGCCATGTAGCCTAGACTGTCCAACTTACCATGGCTTTGGCACTTCAATGCTTGCCGATACCGGTCGATTCCCACACAAAACTAACTTTTCTTCGGACATGTTGGATTGCTCACCGACTTTTCTGTTTTAGATATAAAACAACATGTTGAATAAATGTAACTACTATACATTTTGATACATTAAACATTCTCTTTAATTGTGCAATTTCTTGGATAGCCTAGTTACTAGTATTTAAGGATATAAATTAATTTCATGTTTAAACCTTTAAATTAATCAATTCCTATGCAAAATACAGACTACAAAAACAAAAATACAAAGTAAAACTTACGTAACAGGAGAAGAAATACTCTCTGGTTGTTCTTTAACTTTTGAGTGTTCACTTATATGTATTTCCACTATTCCACTGACGCCAGTCATTTGTTTTTCAACTTTTTGGGTTTTATTCAATTTTGTTTCAAAAATTTTGATAATTTACATACAAAAACAGATCACAAAAAATACGCTGAAAGGAAAAAGCAGTTACTAATAGTACTTGTAAATAATTTTACATATCCTAGTTAAAACACCCCAACCACAGTCCATAATTTTACACTAAAACGTATATTATTTCAGTTTATTTCGTTAAATTAACATAAAGAAGGCTATTTTAAAAGAATATGGTCGCATTAATCAAACACAATAAGCAAATTCTGTTTCTTTTTAATGATCACACTTAACTCGGCTATTCTTATAAAGTGCGTTTCACTCTTTCACTCTTAACTAATATTTTGAAAACACGTCTACTCGCTTTTCCCCGAGCAGAAAGCAAACACCGACCGGCGTCTTTCTGAATCTTTATACAGTAAACTTCCTTATGGCGCAATATGTATCTCAGGGAGTGAAGTAGAACAGCCATAACACTCGGTCCGCGAATCTCTCGTACGCACGCGCACCCACACGCACACACACGCATACACACCATAACAAACGGGTATGGGAAATAGACCTACCGACCACGCCGATCCGTGAAGGTAACGAACACTGCTGCCACACAACAGTACCGGTCTGTGCGCGACAGGAAAAATGCGGACACCTGAAACACCGGGCATGGGAAAATTAAAGATAAAAAAAGTTCCCGCCAGACACGGCGATATCCGGGCGCGCCGGCGGCTGTCGGTAATTTACCGCAAAAACAAACATTGAACTAGTAACGGTTGAACTACAGTGGCCGGGAGCGCTTTAACTGTGCGCTTTGCGTTGAATGCTCAAGGTTAATCCCTGGATACGTTACACAAAACCGCTTGTTGTTGCTACACAGAATACCACATACCACAAGTAATAAGTCAAAAGTCGTCCACAAGTAACAACGTTTAACAAACTCGCTTTTAAACTGGTTGTACTTGCATGTTTTTAATCATACCTTGTTTTCAGGACTGCCGTTTTGATGTTAATACCCTTCTTGCGCTGTTTTAGCCGATTAATTAAAAAAAAACACATTTTATATGCATTATGTCAGTAGACTCGGTATTAATTGTAGAAATTTATCAACATTAACTTTTATTGTCACGAATCGATGCTATTTTAACAAAGCTTTAAAAATGCAAACGACATTATGACACCGCAAGCATCTATTTGTATATAGCACATCCAGTTTTCCTCTGTGTACGAACTGTAAATAACATAGTGCACACCAATTTAAAGAGAAAAGTACTTTGGTACACTTCATAGCAGTTCTTCTTAACTGTTCAATGACACAAACCAAATATTAAATTAATTAACAGCGAATTTACATTTGATACAACTTTTTGCAGGCATGAAATAAATTAATTTAACTTTTACAACCACAGCCAAAAGGTATTGCAAACTGCTGTAGTGGCAACCAAATCAAATGGTGACCTAGTTTTAAATCGTGACGTAGAGGTTGAGAAGCACAGCTTATAGGAACAAAACTTCAAGCGTTGTCATTATATGTAAAAAAAGAATTAACAAATGCTGTCCAGTAAGACAACGATAACATCTACACATAACAATTTGCTGGTACTGTGAATTTGGGTATTGCTGTCGTAGGTTTAAAAACAAGAAAGCACCTTGCAGTGTGTTGTTATATTATTTGGCTTCTTGAAAAGCCAGTAGGGTTGAGGATATTTTACCAGAAAGAAAAGTAAACTCTGTATAGAAACGAAGTGACCATTTTTGATATTTCAATCTCTTGCAGTATACTCCATCTACATAGAATCTTTGACCTTTTAAGCGCAGAACCTTGGGTGGCAGAGTGGGTAGTCCAACCCTTGAAATTTTTCATTACAACCAATGGGTCGAAATACGTTTCACAGAATTGTATGTCTATCTATGACTGCATCCCCTGTGTTAATAAATGGTAGGCTCATATGGGTAGAAAGTAACATGCTGGCAGCTGTTGGGAGGTTTATAGCTCTGTTGTAACTTCTTTGTTTCTTGAAGGCGGAATAAAGATTTTCAAAGCTTTTTCTCGTCGGTAAGAAACTGGTTTTGTTGAAGGCCCGCTCAGTTCTATTAAAATATTTTTATTTGAATTTTTTATTTAAATTTAAAAATAAATGAATGAATGTGGTTTATTTATTATTGCAGAATGCTATATTTTTAAATATGCATATATGAAATAATGTGATATATTTAGTATATTACAGAGTTAAATAGGTAAACACAGATGTTATAACCAGACATTTCAGCACCAACTTAACAGCTGGACTCTTAAAAATACATCTAATAAAAAATTTAAAAATTCTTTAACAATCTGGCTTATTATGGCTGTTGAAAGACAAGTCTATTGTATTGTCTCTGCCATATTTTAGTTTAATATAAAAGTGCTCAACTGTAACATAAAACTAGCCTATTTTTGTTTAAAGTCCAAGCAATTTCGTGCATTTTAAAGTAGTTTAACAGGTGAAAATGATCACAAAGTTCACATTTATAATGTTTATATTAAAAATGACCAGAATATCAATGTCTTATGGACCTAACATTTTTTTACCTTCAGCAAAAACAAAACAAAATATTTGTGACGCAACACTGTTTAACCATGCTGTGGCCCTGTGGCACCATGCCACAACACTGTGGCATGGTTATACAGTGCCGTGTTACTAATATTTTGTTTTGTCTTTGCTGAAGGTAACAAAATCTTAGGTCCATAAGACATTGATATAGCACATCGCACTTTAGCACAATGCTACAGCAAATGCACTACTTTAGTGCCTTCTGCATTATCTAAATACTTTCACATACCTTTGTTGGTTTTAGTGGAAGCCGATATTGTTGAATTTGATTTCATCTCTTCGTCCATGATTATCTTTCTTTCTTCTTCCGTTATCTCTTTTATTTCCTCGTTTTTATCTCTATAGAAATAATTTATTATATCAATATTGTATGCTATAGAAATGAAAACACAATTTACGTTGAAAATTGAAGTATTTTTATTTTATAAAATCTACTAATTTGAAAAAAAAAACATGATTTATACAACAGTATGTAAAAAGCTCAATGGTAACAGCATTTTAACAATGCATCCCAGATTTTTATCAAATTTAAACTAATGTGACAGCGATGCCCCTAGATTATAAATACATAAAGATAAAAATCAATCAATTTGACTTAACAGCACAAAATATTGATGAGTTTTAACAGTGTCATCATTACAGGTTTTTGCTAAAACAATTTTTTTTTATTTTCGTTAAAAAAAGTGCACCCTTGTACCTAGAATTTACCAGCATATACATAAAATACATATAACCAAACAAGTAAATCAAAATCACCTGTAAAATACAACAGTTCCATCCTCAGTAAGATGCATTGAGAAAGTATGAGGACTTGTTGATGTAGGAACCCAATCAAGGCTTGTATCAGCATCTAATACACTGGTTCTGAATGGGAACATACCACGTCCCTGTTGGTATGTGGGTGTTAAGGTATATCAGTGGTTACTTTATTATTATGTAGCGCTTAATTGTCAATTACTTGCATTTTCTGCAACCATATATATTACAAGCGAATTTGAAAAGAGTTTTGATATATATTAAAAAAAGGTTTTGAGAAAATTGGACTTTTTGTTGTTGTGTATATGTGAGGTTCTAAGGCACACCAAGGAACCAGGGTATCGAACACATATTGGTAATTGTGTTTTAACCCAATGTCCACTTAAAGTTGTCTGAATTAAAGAAAGAAAAAGGAAAACAGGAAACCCAAAACATATGCAGCCATGAAGTGCATGAAACATAACATCCATGTTATATCAACTATGTTTGCCCCACCACATGAGAATAAATAAGTTACAATTATCCATATTCATACCAATACTAAAATACCTTTGCCATTTGTATATCGTCGATTGGTATCCCACTAACTACGGCAAGTTGTTTTCGAAGATGATCTGCGTTCCACCCCAAGTAAGTCGATGAAACAACTTCGTCTTTTAAAACAACTTCCTCAAAATCTTCAAACTTAAGTAAAGATGGTCTCCATCGACGACACAACAACACAAGCTGATTGGCCGCTGTCTGTTTGTGATGTCATAATGTAAGTTGTTTTATGGACAATTAAATGAGTTTAGTTTTTTTAAGTCAAAAGAAACTCTATGTAATAATATGCACCGAATATGGGATGGCAGGCCTACCTTGGGATTTTTTTGCATTGCATTAATCAGTAAACATTACAACCAATGAGGTAAAATTTGACGCATGTTTACAACTTCACAGCATTGTGACGGCATAATGTAGATCGTTTGAGTTTACTTGATTTAATTCAGACGGAAATTGTTGTTGCAATATGCAACTAAAGGCTCCAAACCTGGAGACCGGAGGGGCAGGGTATACAGACTGACGCTTGTTTTGCATTGCAATAAGTAAATATTAAAGCCTGTAAATCAAATTTCTTTAATAGGAATGTGTGTCTAAGTACCCTGCCTCCCTAGCATTAAAAATACCCAAAGTTTTACATGACCATTGTAGTCGACTACACTACCTTTGGTTCAGGTTTATCAAGGAATTCAATGAAAAACTCAATGGTTCCGTACAAACTGATGTTCGTCCCAAATTTATCATTTTCAAGATAAACTTGGCTTGGTGTCTTCCACATTTTCTTACGAATACGAATTCTAAAATGCATTTTAAAATTTTAGATAACCTTTTTTTTCACAAAATAAAAAGTAAAAATTCCACAGAATATGAGTTTTTCCATTTATGTTTAACTTTTTCCTTTTTTTATTATTTTTTTAGACACACAAAGTTTCAAAATTTTTTAGGCTACAGTTTTTTCAGTTTAAAACAAATGTTATGATCTCACCTCTCTGGTTGAGTATGTATATCACACTGTTCACTTATATCTTCACACAGCAAGTTACGTGCGTCACCAACTGTCAACCCACGTTGTATCACCCAATTCATTAATGGTTTGGCAGTCTGTTACGAGAAAATGCATATTGTAATGTTATTTACTACTAGTTACATATGGTAATGCTTTCCAAGTTTCTGTTTGATTGGGCCACCTACTACTGTGGTTGAAGCATATTAACTGTTGTTGAAAAAGTGAATTCATTCGAAAGTTGTGTGAAATGTAGTTTTGAAACTTGGATTGCCTTGAAACTTGGATTGCCGAAAGCTAAAAAACTTATATAAACAAACCACCATAAAACCCTATATAACCCCCATAGAAACCTTATAACTACCATAGAAACTTTATAAATACCATAGAAACCTCATGACGACCATAGAAACCTTGTAACAACCATAGAAACCTTATAACGACCATAGGAACCTTATACCCACTATAGAAACCTTATAACCACCATAGAAACCTTATATAACCCACCTCCTCCTCGTAAAGCTTCAGTTGATAAAGTTTGCATCGATATTCATCTTTACGTAAAGCACGACCCAGTTTAACAACAAACAACGTCGAATTAGGAATTGATCGAAAATCTTCTGTTAATTGACTCATCTCATTCTGTGGGTAAAAAGATAATGAGTAAAGGTAACATGTTAAGCACATACATTAAACTTTTCAAGAACACAATAATTAAATACCTCTTGACCACTAGCATATTTCCTGTAGATGACAAACCTTCTTGTAGCTGTGCCTACAAAGTGGGCAAGATGTCGCTTTAATGACAACAAAGGCATTCGCTTGTCCATTTCTACATGCAGCTCTGGAATAAAGAGTAAAAGGTAAGAAAAAAAATGCCACAAATTTTTGAAACAGGTTGGTATTAAACGTTTTGTTTATCATGCCAATATTAAGCCTTAACCAGCTTTTACCCTGATGTTAGGTGTCTATACAAACAAGAAGGGTCAAAGTATATTTTATCTGTAATTATATATTGAGATTCCTATGTTTGACAACTATGAGTGTAACTATATTTTGATAATATCGCCTAAGATTTTGTTAAAATTAAAAAAATACGTTGGCTATAACTAAATTTTCAAGTAAAGTATTTAAACCATTACCTATTTACTACCTTTAAAAAATACTATCCTAGAGAACCAAAGCAATTTATATTACCTTTGCATGGTTTGTTCTCCTCATTCTCATTCTGCTGAACTTCAAGAACCCGGAAATAAAACTGTTTTTGCGCGATCTCGCTCGACACTCCCCAACCATCAGAAGCAGCAGATGAACAAGAGATGGTTCGCTCTCTCCTTGAGCGAGAAACCGAGTCCAAGATGCCCTCAGAGCTGCTCAGGATGGATTTCTTATAGTACGGGGAGCACGAGAAGAGAGGGTTGATCTTCTCACAGGCTTCGGAGGACTCTGGAATGTCTTTGGGAGCCGAGGCGGAAGATCCAGCAGTGGAAGATAAGTTGGGAAGATCTTGGGATGTAGACTCCTTTATGTATTGCGAGGAGGAAGAGCCGCATGCGCCGCACGAGATTTGGGGACTGCAGAAGTTCACGTTACTGCTGCTTGGTGCTGTAGATTTTTCGTGGCACGAGTCGCACGGCTCCGCTGTGGCGTCAGGAGCCACACTTACATTATCGTTCCACATGACTGATTTTACAGGCTCGTTTGTAACTATGGGTAATTGTTTTGGTTTATGGGCACATACATGTGCGTCACCTGTCCCATCGGGGTTGGTTCTGTTGTCTGTTATTGATGGATCACCCGTGGTATTTGAATTACTGTCAGCGTACATCAGTGCCTTGGTGTAATCCAATGTAGGTTCCACTGCAGCACATTGTACAACATGTCCAGGGTAACATTTCCCTGTTGAGTACTTTGGCAAACCCGTGGCAAGTGGCTTGGGGCAGTGGCACGGTGCCACGACTTCGCTCTGGTTGACGTCAACTGACTTACGTACAACCTCTGCGGGGGACATCTCTGGGCCGTGGCATGAGCCTTCAACAGGGTGGCATATGGTGTCAGTGCTGCCCAACGTGGAACACGAGGTGCTTAAACTACTTCCTTCGCTTTCAACGGACAACACTGGAATTTTATATTTTAGGAAACTGTTATTCTCGTAAAACATAATGCAAATTTTAACATCAAGAAATGTTTTATGTACCATACCACACTTAGTTTTTAATCCCCTACTGTTAAATATCAGCCATATAGTATAGAATATTTCACTAAATCTTGATTATATAACTTAAACACAGAAACCAAGACGTCCCAAACCAACCTTGCTCTACATCATCATTATAATTTGAGGCGTCAAAACTTTCATTCGCCATCTCATCAAACTCCATGTCAGTCATAAGAGATGGAGGGTCAGATTGTGAGGAGTTGCATTTCAATGAACTGGTGGGGGAGGCAGGGATCATGTAGCCTGTTTCTGTGAATGGTGTTGGGAAATTAGGTCCTAAAAACACTCATATATAAAAAAGGTCTAAAATTTGTGTCTGTTTTAATACAACCAAGACGACTCATCATATGTTGGAATATTACCAGCAGAGTTTTCCTAATTTTGTTTTATAAAATAGATCTTCTTTAACTTTAAATTGGCCCCGACGTTCTATACAGATCATCAGGGTTTATGACACTGAACAGTTCAAAAGACTTAGTAGCATACTCAGGCTTGGACAATAATACACTTGGCTTTCACCCAGATAAAGGCGTCAGAATATTACTTCAAAATAACGGCCTTTTTAAAATTACAAAAATTGCCAAAAGACCTCTTTTAGACTTACAATATGCGTAACCGTAACAGCATATATAAAAAAATATATTGCCTCATAAAACATGCTAAAAATAATATCATGTAGACATAATTTACCTTCAAATCTCTTCTGCAGTTTCCCTGGCAGATCATTCAGCACAGAAGACAACATTGAATCGTTATCATAACTATTATTCCGTCTCCTTTCCCCTTCATTAGTTTGATCTTCGTGGCTGAGTTCGGGAATTTGCCAAAAACTTTCAATTTCGCCACAGTTTGAATCTGGGGTGATTTATTTGAATGTCATTAATTTATTCTTGTTTGGAGGGTTTATTTCTTTATATAGCTTGGGTGTTCTGTATCAAAAACCTTACTGTGTGTGATTGTTGTGGTATTTAAGCTTGCATAGAGAGTTATTACAATACAAGTTATAACATGGGTATCCACTATCCTATTTTCACACACATTGTGGCATGAGGCTTTTATTTTGGTATTTTTTTAGTGGTTCTTGACTTTTTCCTTAAAATTACTTTTAAAATGATATTTATTTTACCCTTCACAGACTTCGAATTTAAAAACATTTTTACAAAAGATAATTTTAAATTTGAAATTCATTCTAAAACATAGTTTATGATGTCATAACCAACCCATTGTTTCATCATCATTCATGCTCTCTACTGCCTCAGGTGGATTTTGGGGTGGTGACGAGGAATTCCCACTACTGTCACCTGGTGTAGGAATATTAAGAAATTATCATGATTGGTGTAGTCCGATGGTTTAAATTAATTTTAACCAATGGCACTGCTTAAATGAATAACTTATTTAAATAAATATCTTATTCATAAATGTCATGTCACGTCACTTCACTAGGATGGCCAAGCTTCTTTTAAAGAAAAAAAAAGATACGGTCTAAAAAAAGAGAACCAACGGAAAAGGAGTAAAACAGGGAGAAAATATGAATAAAAAAACAAAACATGAAACCAGTAATACAAGGTCAAAAAGACAGGGAGAGAGAGAGAAAAAATAAGAAAGGAAAAAAACATGTAGTACTGTGGGGTAAGATAGTACACCTTTAGCACATAGTATTTAAATCTCCTGGGTGTGTTTTAAACAATCAAGAACAGCCTATGGAAGTCCTAAAGATACGGTTTTATAATTCTTTGAATGTTCTGTTTATGTTTTAAAAATAGATTAAAAATATATCCTCTCTTTTCCCACCCTACTATATAGCTCCATTTGGTACTAAACGAAGAACATTCAAAGAATTTTAAAGCCGCAATGACTCCGATAGACTGTTGTTAAATGTTTAAACATGATCAGGATATTTGAATATTATGCGCTAAAGGTGTCCCATCTTCCCCCAACCTACTATATAGCATAGAAAGACAAAACATTGATTATTTGACATACCAAGTGACCCCACCCCTTCATCACTTGATGAGGATGAAGCTTGTCCATTTAATTTGGAATCCAGGTTGGTTTTCTCCATGGCTTGCTGCATGTTATCGAAGTATTCAGTCACCTCTGTGGGAAATATTAAGCATGGTATGACTTGTAGTATACCTAAGGTGGTTCATACATCATGGGGTTTTTAAACTGTGTGCCACCATAGAAGTTGTGTAATGATATTTAACTGGGCAAGTATGAGGAGAACATTAATTGTGGGGAAGTGGTTTAGAATATATAATGGTTGTTATAGGATAAAGCATATCTCAAAGTGATTGAGGTAGCAGGGCAGACAGGACACTGTTTAATAATTTCATGGTATGTGTAGATTAAACAATTAAAAGTATGAGCCATTCAGTGTGTCACAACCAGAAACAGCGAGAAAAATTCTAAGAACTACTTCAATAATACAGTGATTAATATTGTGTATTTTTTACTTAACCAGTATTTTACTACATTGTGTTTTAAACTTATATTGTTTACATAAGTTATGTGGAAAGAACTGCTACAGATTAACTTTATTATGGCTAATTCATGAAGCAGGAAAATGCTGTTTCAGGCATAAAACTGGGGTGTTAAATCTATGATTTCACTTGGGTGATAGGGCCCTTTACATCACTAATGCTTCGCATACCACCCCACCTGATGGTAAAACGATGTTGATTGTAAGAAGATTAGCGATCTTATCGAGGATGTTCCATAGACGAGTGTCCTCCAGCTTCAAAGAGTCGGAAGAACTTTCCTCTTCAGTCATCAAATCAACATAAAGCTGACGAATAACATTTTTAATTTAAATTTAAAAAAAAAATTTAATTCAAATTCTGAGAAAAAAAAACATTTTAAATTCTAACAAATATTTAATTTTAATTCAAACTTTTATTCCAATTAGATGTAAGGACACATATCCGTCAAAACTTAGTATTTTGTAATCTTTTATACAGTGAATGTGATCACATTATCAGGTCACTATAAAGCAAATGGTTAAAAGGTTTTAATAAAATACAAGCACAATAAATACAAAGAGATGTTTAAATGGTAAAATTACTGTTAGAAAAAAACAAAAATCTAGTATAACATATAATTAAAGCCTGCATACAGCTTGGTATGACATCGTGGGTGGGGAGCAATGTTTTGTGACACAAGGTATGCTGGGATAATGAATTAGTAACAAATATAAACACTTAAGTATTTCAACACAATAAGATACAGTTCTTACTTTGGCACTTCTGAAGAATCCTTCACTTTTTAAAGTTTTAGCATCATTGGTGAGTATATGACACTCCCCACGATATCTTTCATGAACCACCAGCATTGAACCAAGAGAGAGGTTCAGTTTCTGGAGACAAAATAACAGCATAGGTTAAAGCTAGACCCCAAAAGAAACAGGCGGGAATTGTAAAGTTTGGAAAAAAATTGTAGAGCATTTTTGAGTAAAGCAATTCTGAAAACAAAATTAATCAATTTAAATTGGTTCTTTTACTTTAAACAAAAGTTTTTAAATATAATGTCAATTTACTCAATTCAATATAAAATCAAAGCCAATAATTGCTAACCCCTGACCAACATCACCGAGATGCTAACCCCTTTTACTCTCTAACCGTAAAACCATGCATACTTGGCTTGCTGGGTGCTGCAATACATTGGCAACCACTGGGTTGTAGCAATGTCTGATAAGTGTCTTGGTCAAGAACACTTACACCCAGTGGCGCAGCCATAAGGGGGATTGCGGAAGTCGGGACCCCTTTTTTTAAATAAAAAGTTTATAACATAAAATTAAAAAAAAAACATTGATGCTACTGCTAAAACCTATCGGTATCGAACATTGAACCAGGTGTTTTCGGTTACAATAATTGCCTAACTACCATAATACAACTACTTCATAATCCCATATCCTAAGCAAGCTACATTATAACCCGCTTACCTCAGCTATGCGAGTCTTCATATCGAGCACAGTCTGTTGCTCAGTCACACGGATCGTAACTTTCTCATGGAGGTTCAGTGCTTCTGGATCAGCAAGAAATATCTAAAGAAATATTGGTTATGAAATTATGAATAAAACTCATTTATCCTCATATGGCAGGGCAATGACAATTGTGTGGTTTAAAAAACTGGTCTTACACTGTTTTTTTTTCTTAGTTAACTTTAAAAAATAGACCTGCCATATGACAAGGAATGCTAAATGTGTTTGGTAAGGAAATACCTAATGCTGATTAAACTGCATACCTCTTACCCCTAAGTAAAATAAAGGAGATTAGAGTTGTACATAAACACCCAATGACTTGAAACATTTGAATTTTATCTCAACTACTCACTTTCAGTGTAACTCCACCACATTCATATTTTTCAAACTTCTCGTCTTCATCTCTTGTTTCCAGGAGTAAATCAAACAGGTACGAGTTGCGAGGACCACCTGGTTATTTTAAATACATTAACATACCTCTATGCTGCACTGCTTAAATGTAAACACGTGGGTAAGGTTCCATAACAAGGCACACCAAGGAACACAGGGGCCTTAGGCCTGAAATGCTCATTTACAAATTTTAATTACAAATGTACATTAAATAACCGAGTAGTTTGGCACCATTGTGGTTAGTGGCTTGCATTGTAAACTAAAGGATGAAAAGCATCCTTTTTTTGGGTAATGGGACAACTCTGGCCTAAATCTAAGGTCCCATGTCTTGTCCCACTGTAAGAACTTAACCATAAAGAATAATAATAACAACTCCATATTTTCCAAATGGTTTCTACAAAGAAGCACACCAGGGAACACAGGGGCTTCAAACCAGAGTTCTATGCTAACTGGGTGCAGTCATGTAGCAAGGCACACCATGGGTCTTATTTAGGCCAGGATTTGACCGAATACTCTAACAGACCAGAGTCAGCCCATTACAAGTATAAACAACAACACACACCCAACAACTGGCTGAGAGTTTTTTCTCCATCCTCGCTGTCAATATCGTAAGATCGGTCAAGCACATCGTTAATGTGATCGTACTTTACCAAACGACATCGGTCAACTGGAACCACCTCGCTCTCTGTGTCAACATAGAAGTATTATAAATGAGAAATAAAAATTAAGAAATAGGTTGGATGTGAAAAGTAGGAATAGGAGGTTTTATGCCAGGCATACCGTTGGTGATTACGAAATATTAAATTATAAAAGTAAATACCTTTTTTCGTTAAAAAAACATAAATTGTGATAAACCCTGATAATTTTTAGTTATATGGCAAAACGTTCATATAATAAAATTCAAATCATTTGCCACTACAGGTTTGCTATGAACTTACGCATAATATTTCGAATGTTACAAAAAGCTTGAGACGGTAATTAACAAATCTCATCTACTTACTTATTCTCATAAGCATATGAGCTTGCTTGACAGCATCAACTAATGTCGTGTCTTTGTGGAATTCAAATGTCTTGTCAAGTATTGGTTGTACCAGGTGGCCCACAAGTGATGGGTGGCGTAGAAATAACTGGAGAATTTTGTTTGTATATGTAAAAAAATATACAGAAAACACTGGTCAAATACCAATTCATTTGAATGTCCAAAACTTAAACATATTAAAGCTAAACCACCAACAATGTGAGCCTTGAACCGAATATCCTCAACATTTATAAACCAAATCAACTTAGTTTATTTATACAATGAACTATACTTTAAGTATGGGATACTCAAACCAATCAAACTAAAAACAAACAGTGAGCCCTGAACCCAACACCCCCTACCCAGACACTAGAAACATGATGTATTCCCGTCAAGTTTCAACATATTTTACAATATTTACTAAACTACCATCGCTGAGCCTTGAACCCAACACCTTCAACATAACTTACTCTGATGCTACACATATTCCTCTCCTGCTCTATCTTCATGATCCTCAACCTCTCCTCTTCTTCTTCTCTATGAACGAGGTCCTGGATGTGAGATGGAAGCTCCGTTGTTTCCATGAACACTAAAGATCATACGAGAGAAAGAATTTTAGACTTGTACAAATGACTTCAATAATTTTTTATTGAGGTTGTAAATATTAGAGAAGTCGTGCTAAATGTCATTGACAGTAATTGTCTCAAAGAGGTATGGCAACAATATGTCACAAACTTAAAAAGTTAAAATGCAATTTTTTAACAACATGTCTGTTTATATATATATACCTAAATCATGTATGTATAGGTAACTAACAACAGTAACTTACTGGAATTTCTTTGTTTGTTTATTTGTCGATACATCAACATGTAAGCATTTGTAGAACTGGAATTATGAAAAAAAGGTAAAATGTTTTAAGTGGTTAACTAATATATACTGGAAGTGGAAAACGCTAGTTTAGCAGTATGTATAATTTTTCAGCAATTGAAAAAGAAAAGGAAGATTTACATTCCTTCAGCAACTTTCACAGCTTTGCTGGCAGTACTATGGCCTACAGCACATGGAAGACTTTTAATTACAACAATTGCTTTAAAGATAAAAATAAAATAACAGAGATTTTATTTTATAAAGCGAATGCTTTGTAAAAGTTTTTAAATCCACTTGTATGCCAAAAGGTCATTTCTTGAGAAATATTTATCTTGGTAGCATTTAAGCCTAATATAACAGTAATAATATTACCAGAATTGAGGAATTACCTTGAAAATGTTGAATAATATGATGATGACGTACGTGGGTAACTTACTCCTCCAAATGTTTTCTCAATATCAAGGTTGGTAATCGAGGATACAATCTGTATCGAAAAGATAATATAATGATACTGATACCTATACCAATAGTCCTGTATGTATGTAACTTCATACTTTATCCTTACATGGCCGGGAAACGACAGTCGTTAAACCCCGGTGTTTTGTCTTATACACCTCATGCCAGCTTACCAGTTACCAAGTATGTTACTTTGTGGGTGATTGACTGATTGTTTTTTGGGAGGTTTTTCATTTTTCGTTATGTGTGGCTGATAAATTGAACAACCTATTAGTGACCACTGGGTTGGAGCAGTTGCCGTCAATTGTCTTGCCCAAAGATACATACACCCACAATGGTAGCAGCGAAGATAAATATGTTCCATTTATTTATTCAACTACTAAACTTTGTCAGTTTGTTTGTTTTTTGTTCAATACCGATCAGGGTAAATACCTACTTTATGCTACATAATTAATAATAACTGATAGAATAATATATGAAAACACAAATAGATTAGAAACTAGTATCATTCTTGTACACCAACCTGGTCATTAAAACTATGCCATCTGTTGTTTTCAAATGACTTAATATAAGCATAGTAGTGGCCACCTGCAGCACTGCCAGAGTGAATCATGATTGAAAACAATTCGTAAACATACGGTCCCTCCTGTATGAAATATAACAGAAAAACAGACATTAGTCGCATGCTATCAAGTGATTGGGTAAAAGTCACAAATCTGCTTGAAAATTAAGAATAATTGAAAACTCGTGTTAAAGGTCAGAGGTGAATGACCAATATCTAGGTTCTAGGGGATATTGGTTAGTTGGGGGTTAATACACTTTTGGTCAGTGGCAAGTATTTTGGAGTTAACCTAATCCTCAACCAAAGATAAATCACCTAAAGGCATGTTAAAATTGTTGTAAGGTGTAAAACTGGGGTGCCAAACCTAAGATAAGATATTTTCCTGCTGAGGTGACACCCACGCACCCCCTTTTTTTATTAACATTTTTTTTAACTTTTTTTATCTTTAAAAAAACAATAAACCTCCAACCTTACACTCCTAATGTTACACCTACAATCCTCACCTGAAGATAGGAGTCCACGAGCGCCTCCTCATCATTCAACCACCAACTGTTCCTCCTCTTCCTACGATGGGAGAGTTGGGATTCAAAGTCGATCCCCTCATCCACGCTGCTCGCCTCCTCTTCACTGGATTGCTCGTTCATCCCGTCACCGTTGGAACCTCCAGGAAGATTACGATCGGGGTCGTGCCCGCTGTCGTGGCTGCTTGTGTCTTCCTCGTCAACTTGTTCTGGTGAAGGGGGAAGGTTAACACACACTTACCATCAAACTAAACAAATACTAAACAATGAAAGATTATTTATATAGATTGAACGGATGGTTATGTTAGTTGGAATGTGACAATCCTCCATATAAGAGGATGATTAGGTTATGAAAGAAATCTTCCGTTAAATTATTTGTGATCTTTCAGTTCCGCCTTTTGTCTGAATTTATAGCGTGTTTGTTTGACAATTTAGACAATTTATATGAGTAAGAAAGTGACCACTGGGTCTGAGCAATTCTAATAACGTGAGGTGCCCTGCAGAAGAACATACATGCCTATAATGGTGGCAAGATCCAGCTAAGAAATTGTTTTGCTATGAGTAAGAGCTGTTGATTATCCTTTTTATAATCAATATTTTACTGATAACACTTCTGTCATTTTGAATGTAACCTTGCATGGTTGGAAAACAACAGTCAGTATAACACAGGTATTCTGTTTTATACACCTCATGCCAGCTTGCAATCACAGTTACCGGTCACCACGTATGTTTAGGAGTGTGTTTTTAAATGGCTGACAATTCAGACAACTCAGTAGTAATTGTTGGGTTGAAGCAATTGCTGTTAAGTGTCTTGCCCAAAGACATATACGCCAACAACGGTAGCAGCGACAAGCCTTGAACTCATGACCTATGGTTTAAGAGTCAGGCGTGCTAACCACTGATCCCAGCGTCAGATATAGAAAAGTTATTATTTAAATAAATGTAATGACATCATAACCTCACCTTTATTCTCCTCACACAAGTCATCCATCTCCTCATTATTTACTGGATCATCATCCGTCGATGAAGAAGTAGTGTCCTGTGGAGGAAGATGCAGTTTAATACAATGATATTTAATTCAAAATAAAACCAATTAACCGAGTATTGGCTAGCTTGCAAAATATTTTAAGATTTTTAAAGTATTTCCCCTACACTAACTACTAAAACCGATATTTGAAAAAAAGGTCGATAGCTTTCTAAAAGGCATTTAAAACCTGCAAAACATCCTTCTGTGGCAATACTAATGCTTGTGTTTCAAGCAACATGTGGAAAACAAGATGACGTCCATTGTTCGTGAACAATGGTTCTCAGACTTGTCCTTACTTTATGTTTATCTATTTACTTTGGTTAGGGGTGCCTGGGGTGTCATTTCAAACTCTTGAAACAAGGTGACTTCCCGTTTTAGCAGTCTAGTTTTAGACATAAATAAGGTTTACTATGTTTGACAATCCATTTTAACAGTACTATAGAGTCAGTGGCATTTTTACTCTGACCTTTGAAATGATTGGATTTTTAGACTTTCTTCTCACATAACTAACCTTGCTTGTATCTTCTGTGAAAGAATTAAGATTTAGTATTTGTGGGAACTGCATGCAATCATTGAGTTTGATTCGATGCATGGTCGAATAATCAAAATCAAACCTCTTCAGCTGAAGTGTCAGAAGATATGGGAATCTAGTAAAAAAATTTGTTTGTTTAATTAGAAATGAATGTAACTTATTTAACCTCGCATGGCATCCTATAAAACCAGTGTTCTTTTCATACACGCAGTGCCTGCAGAGGAATTCCCTTGTTGTTTTGGGGGGTTTCACTTGCCTACAATGTTAGCATCATCTTGCCTTATAAAACCCATTTTAAAATGTAAAACTGGGATTTTAAAAAATTTGATTTCACCCATGTTTGAAAAGTCGGGGTGACATCTTGCCTAGCACTCTAATATTATTTTTATAATAAGTAGAATTTTTTAACAAAAAAAATTAGGGTTAAAAAATATTGTGATAACAAAGTGTTTAAATATTGTAACGAAATACAACAAAGGTGTTTACTTGGTGAACTTTAACCCTTTCTTTGCGTCACATTTCTTGTCACACTTCTCACAGTAATATTGGTTGCTCTCGTCCAGTGTCTCTGGTTCAACAAATGCATTCAAACCTTCAATCTGTTAATATGGTTGTGTATTAGACTTCTTAACCCCCATGGCTATAACACAACATAGATTACATTGAAATGCAAAAACATGATCATAAATTACAACAGAGATATATCAGCATTATTGATGGATTGCATTTATCTCATAGTCTGGTCTCACTTAATAATATTATCCACAGGAAATGCATTTGTATTAATTGTCTCTTTGTTACAATACAAGTTTCTAATTACTGAACTACAGCGCTGGAATATGAAATATAGGTTAGTGGCTTGGGGTTGGGGTTACTGTCCTTTCTGAAACTTTGGCTTCAAAGGTGCCATTTTGCAATAACACTTCCGCTTGATATGCAACCATTAAGACTTACAACAGATTTGTAGCTTGTGGTTGCACCAAACGGCCGTATGGTGATCGGGACATCAAGAAACGTGTCGTTCCTTGCGCTTTCATGATGACATTCACAACATTGGACGTAATCCTTCATTGTTCCTGTGTTTTGGTTTAATTTAAAATTAATAAAACACATGATTGCGATAAATAGTTCTTTGTTTTTTTAAGTTATCACTCATTGTATTAAGATACGTCATTCAAGTAAAAGAAGGTGTTTTATTAAAGAAAACATTTCGCTGTGTATGATAGATGAAGTTTGTTCATTTGACTACAACGTTGACAAATGTAGAGCCTTAGTCAAAACTGAATGTTGTTTTTGTTTTAGCAAGACGCTAAAAAAACATCCAACCCAGAGGAAACTAATCGGTTGTAGAACCCTGGGTGTAGGGGTAATGGGCCAACTCTAGTCTAAATAGTAGGTTCCCTGTCATGCCTTGTTGTAGAACCTCCCCCATATAGAATAGAATGGCATTGGAAAAGAATCTTTATGGTTTAGATCAAAACATGAAAAAGCTGATAAGTTAAATCTACCAGCTCACCTTCATAAAGTCGTTTAATCAAATCAGCTTGATCTGTTCCTTGGAATGTATTTTCCAACGCATCAAACATAACACGACATAACTCTTGTATATCATGCTGCTGCCAAGCTGCAAGTAAGCATAGGTTAAAAATAATGTTTGGCAGTCATGACTTTGCATTGGCAGACATCATGAGTGGTACAAATTTTAGCATAACTCCAGGGTGATATTTGCATGTACACCCAGATTTTTTTTGACCTCATTGATTAATGTGGTGAATAATCCTTCGCTCTGAATGTTTGTATGGACACTTAACAATAGCCTATTTAACAGTAAGCCCAAACTTTGAACCCTTTAGGAACGAGATAAGAGTTTATTATTTCAATATTTTTTGAGGACCCCATTAAATTTCGGATTAAGTCATATCAACAGAACACTTGTATTTATGCATAGTTTGAGTTTTAGGCAAAATATACAAAAAGAATATTTTGCAAAATTGATTTATGGTTAGTTTACTGACAAACACGAAACACCAACCTTCACTACTATCCCAACCAAAGCTTCTAGTGAGGCCAGTTGTCTCTACTGACTCCTTGTTGGAAGTTTGAAGGAGAAGGAACAGATGTTGCAGTTGATATGGGATGCTACTTGTTGTGTCATCTTGGTTGTGACATTCCCATCTGTTGGGTTAAAGCAAGGTATTTAAATACTTTTAAAAGTTGGAAAAGGGTGCCTAATTCTATTCTATGCCCTACAGCGTAGCATGGGACTTTAGAATCAGGCCAGAGTTATCTCATTATACCAAGGTTGCTATAACTCATTTATGTTGACAACTGAGCAATAAGTGGTTGGTCAAGAACATAATATTTTACCCCTAACAGTATTGGCATAAATATAGGGTGTTCTTTAATCAGTGCAAACACAGGTGCAAGTTTTGATAGTAAGACGTACCGTTCTGTAAATTTTCACTTCCTGAGCCAAAACGCTTTTATAACTTAAGAAAATTCAGGGTTGACCAGAAGGTTAGGCGAGTGTGTGCAAAGTACCATAACACTAATTCCTGTAGTAAGACCAGTCATCCACACAGTTTTAAAACTGTTAAATTTTCATATATTTATATTTATCTTACTTGTACATTGCATTCCGAAACTCAGGAGTCATGTAAAGAGTTTGTATGAGACTGTTGAGGTAACATGTCATAGCTTGGTTAACAAGCCCGACAAAACGAACATCTTTTGGTTCGTCGTTTTCTGTTGGACACTTGGAGGCATTGGAGAGGCGATTAGAAGCCATTTCGTCAGCTTTTTGACGTATGTGTTCGTTTAACTAAACAGATATAATAGGATTATTATTTTATGTAACTATTGGCAGGAAAAAAGATTTTTTAAGTCAAATGTTGTTTCAGATTTTAAAATTATATATACCTAATGTTTGATCAAAAGTTTGAATGAAAGCATTAAACATTTTTTGGGAATAATATGCTTTTGTAGTTTAAGCAAATCGATCATAAAACAATGATAAAACCAGGCCTTAAACTTTAAGGAAGATAAAATATAATGTTTGTGTGAACCTTTGACGGCAGTAGTTATTTCATGCTGCCCTAATCCATACATGTCGATATTCCACACGTTATGGTGAAACCTATGGCAACTTAAGCTGCTCTCATTGTAGTTGAAGCAGCTTTTTAGCTGTCATTAGGGTGGACCGACTGTGGCCTAAATCGTGGGTCAACATGGCCCGGTCATGTAGGACTTTGAACATGCTATGGTTTATGGTAATTGCTAAATTCTAGTTTTAACTCAAGGGATGGCAATAGTATTCTTGGCTACCGAATAAACTAGTCACCAAAACCAACTAAAAGTTTGAACTTTGGTTAGTCACTACAATACCAAAAAAGAATTTAGGCAGCGACTAGTTTGGCCGAGAATGCCAACCTTGGTCTAATGGTCTCTTAACCTGCCTCACCCTAAGCCCCACTCATATATAGAATACAAATAATTGCCCAAGTTTCAGGTGTATATTGAGCCTAGTTCAACAAAACCATTACAAACTGAAACCTTATCTGTGTCCGGTGAGGAAACAGCCATCCTCCTATGCATGTGACTTTCTGAATCAACTCTATATCCTCCACAACTACTAGAAGTGGCTGGGCCCATGTCCTCTAACTGAATGGAAAAGTTTGGGAATCAATTTTTATGTGAACTGAAGTGCCATTGGGAGTATATATATTATTTAATATACAATAAATAATCCTTTTCTGAGAAAAAAAGTGGGGTGCACTACATAGATAATACTTCGATAAAGGAATATGTATTGATATTCTTAAGACTCATAGTTTACAGGATAATAAATACTTCTTTTGAGAACAACTGTTATAGCCTATGCTGCATAAGGATCAATAAATAACCAACTGTCATATGAGATATAAAACATAATTTCCCTTAACAAAACATAAGTAGTCAATTTTATCAGTACGGGTTCATACACCTGGGGAGGTTTTGTGGGTATCGTCCATAAGAATATATATTGAAAAGAATATCTGAACAATACTTTAACAAATAGTGTTAATTAGGCTACTGAAGCAGAAATAGCAACTCAAACTTACAATAGTACTTGGGTATACCATCTCTACAGCCACTCCAAGTTTTTCGCGAATTTCCAGAAAATTTTTCGAAGTTGTGCTGAGTGTTGAATCCAGGTGATGCTGATCCTCCTCACCAATTTCCACTTCCGAATGAGCTTCATATTCATCCTTGACTTTCTTGGTGCAGACGAAGACGAGGTTGAAGGTTCCACTAACGTATTGAACTTTTTTGCCAACCTCCTGTTATGGGGTAGGTTAATCACTGCTAGGAACTAATAAAGTAATGCGTGTAGGCCAGGGTATTGTGGGTGAGATTTTTAAAACAGTAGCAATAGTTACGGTTAAATTATGTTAATTCCTAGAAAATATTTTCCAATTACAGGATTTACATTTTTTTCACATTCGAGATTTCAAATTTGGGTGCAAAATGACGTTATTTGTACCTCTGCATTAGAATTTGGTGTGCAGCTGTAACATGTGCACCCCTAAATGGAGGTCTATGAGCATCACCATAATGATGATCGAAGAAACAGGTTAATATGCGCCTTTATGGGGTGCAATGGAACATTGGCTATGAATAAACTACCCAATTTATACCAATTCCTTTTTTTTTAATTTCGCTTTTGTATAGGTAGTTAAATTGTGTATTGTTGGAAAAGGAGTGTTTGTATCGCAGCTTTTATGTTTAAGATATTATGCTTTGGCCCATAACCAATATGGCCTTTTTTGGGAGAATATTTTTAATTAAGAATGTAATCGCCTTTGCTCTATGCTTTAAGATCAATAATATAATTCTCTTCGCTGTAAGCATAGTAAATCAACCTTAAAATGCTTCATTGAATACTTTCTTTTAAAACAAAGTTAAAAAGCAAACAAAAAGTAAAGAGCATACGAAGCATTGTATGCTATAAAACATAACCACAGGAGTTTTACAAATAGGGTTTCAAGTAATAACTATCCCTTAACTTATGCTCAACGTCATACAACCACTGTATATTGGTAAATATTGTGTAATTATATATATAACAATATTGAGACCTGTAATCTTAAACCAATAAAACCACGATTTAATTTAAACAATATCACTAATTACTTTGATAATTAAATAGTTTGGGTATCTTGCCGTCCTATGTTACAATAACAAACAATGTTGTATTTCCTGCTAGTTAAAAAACAGCCTGCTGAAATAGCATAAGAAGTGGCCTATATTTTGTGTTGACATAAATGCTATGTATGTACCAGTAAATAGTAGAAGTGAACCTATTTGAACTCATTGCTTACCAACACTATAGGGATGTACCCAATCTACCACAATTTACTATCATAAAGAAACAGATGGTTTACTAATTTATTTTAAATCATTGATATACGTATTACATATATTTATGTTTTTATTTCAGAAGCATAAGCTTCAAGACTAGGCCAGTTGGCTTAATTAAAATATGTATATATAGTGCAATAAACATAGAAAAATTAAACACTTGCTCAGACTTTTAAAAGTTTAATTTTTGTTTTGAATTAACTGCATTATAATACTAATACATATATATACACTCTATTGTAATTGTATTGTTGACTTGCTGTTGTTATTATTATACAAGAAAACATCTTACCGAATACAGGTTTGCAAAAGTGGAAGAAGAAGGCAAAGTAAGGATAAAACGATCTCCGTTTGTCTTCAAAACATCTTTAACAACACACGAACATTTTGCTTCACCATCTTTAACAGATGACTAAAAAAAAGGGATTTAAAACAAACTGTTGATATTTTGGTAAGTGATATGCTAAAATGCAAATAAAACATTGGTTTGCACACAAATGCTGGAAAAGCTGATTTAGAAACAAACTGTACATTGTGTAGACTTATTATGTTGCCTTTGAGTCTACCCTATGTAATAACAACAAACTAAGTTAATATTTATTCTGTGGTGATAAAAGGCTCTTGGTTTAGGACATTTTAGGATGAATATTTTCAGCACATTAGAATAAATAGTTAACTTTAGGCAATGTTTTAATGTTTTAAATGAATTCTATAAATGATAGAATGATAAAACGACAGCACTATAGGCCTAGGTAAGATTAGACACATTGATTAGTACTACATTATTGAAATATTAAGCTAATCCATGTAATAATAGTACTTATTGATTTATACTGTTACAAAAAAAGCTGTTAAATTGGCATAGGCACAAAACTTTTAAAACCACAGACGAGGCTGGGATATTTAGACACGCATTCCTGTGAAACAAATCCAACTTATTGATTCCTAATTTTACTGAACTAATTCTACTAAATGCAGTGCGGGAAATCCCAGGGTAGGTCAGTCTACCCAACCACCCCTGGTTTGGGGCCTATGCATGATGCAATACACTTTACTGTTTGAAGTGGTCTACCTTGTCAATTCTCATGGGAGCATTAACAATTAAATGAAACTAAACAATCTTCATCAATTTTCATTATGACATCAAAGGAAAATTGTTACTAACAAATAAGTTTGAATACAAACTTTATTCAGGCATAACAAAAACTGTAAAATAACACAGCCCGTAAAATATGTTAAAACGTAATTTGTATTATATATATTGCTAAATGAAAAACCCTAAATGTGCAAAAAAGAATAATAAAAAATTAATAAATGTGTAACCTGCTGTAATAATAATACTGTAAATCTGATAAGTATCCAGTGTTGTTGTAATAACTTACTTGGTCAAATAACGTGACAGACATCTTGAAACTGTAATCCAGGATTACATTAAGTTACACAGAGCTCAAATGTCATTTCATTTACATTATTAAGGCGGGCTTAAGTAAAGAATCTTTGTTTTAATCTGAAATAGAAAGAAAGATTTTGAAGTTTGCGAAAAAAATTAACAAATTTTATTAACGGTCGGAAAAAAGATATTGTTAGGCTTTTTGTTAAATGAGTCTACACTTTGTATAAATGAGCTTGAGAGTTATTCAAATTACATTTTCAATATATTGTAAGATCTTACGTTTGGAAAAAACTCAAGGAAGTAAGTTTAAAGTTTATTAAACAAGGGTGTGGTGGCGAACTGGCGAAAGTGGCACGTACTCATAATATATTTATAATATAGGAAATAACAAGTGTTTTAAAACTTTATGTAGTGCACCATATAAGAAACCATGATTTGACTATCATCAATTTAATTCTGTATTAACTGTTGTATAAAACTGTTTGACTTATTGTATTCAGTAAACAAGACCACAGCACAGGCAAGCATATTTATGGCTATTTGAAAAGCAAAACAATGACGAGTAAAGAGTAGAATAAAAATTGATTGCACAATTAGATTAATTTCGTAAATTCTCCTTCTGAGTCGGAAGATTGATTTAATGAAATTCCTTTTGATATCTGGGTCATATCATCAGTGCCCGTCATTAGGCCTGACATATGTTGGTAAAAATCATCTTTTTCAACTTGAACTGTGACAGAGGAAATTCCTGCTTCTTTAAAAATGGAGGTGACTTGTGAAATTATTCTCTGTTCGATGACGTGTGGCTCCACATGGACACTGACAACTGCCGCGGCTTCTTTCTCTGTGTGCTGCCACACACGGCATGTCCTGTGTGCCGTGATGCCTTCGACGGCGTTCACTTTCGACAGAGCTTGCTGCAGTGTTTTCTGAAGGTGTGGGGGTGCACATAGTGCAAGTACACGGGCAGAATCGCGCAACAAGGGCCATACAGTGCACAGGATAAGTGACGCAACAGCTAACGTGCATATTGGGTCAGCGATCAATAGTTGCCACTTTGAAACCATCAGTGATGAAATTATGACGCCGATACTTCCCAATAAATCAGCAAGAACATGTAAATAGACACCTTTAATGTTCGCATCACTATGAGAGTGTGAATGGCAATTTTCGTGACCATCTTGATGATTGTGGCCATGGCTGTGGCCGTGGTTATGATGGTGTTGATGGCTGAACACGAAAACGCCGATGAGATTAACCAACAAGCCACCCACAGATACGTATAGTAGTTTGTCTGTGTTTATAGCTGGAGGGTCAATAAGTCTCTGGAATGCTTCGTAGAAGAGAAAGAACGCAACAACAAGTAGAAATAATCCGTTCACGAACCCAGATAACACTTCAACTCGTCCATAACCGTATGGGAATATTCGTGTCGATTTCCACTTTGCCATTACAGCAGCTACGAGACCAAGAACAAGTGCTGTGCAATCAAATAACATGTGAAAGCTGTCTGATATTAATCCAAGGGAATTGCTCCATGCACCCCATGCAAGCTCCACAAAAGCAAACGAAAGATTAATGCAGAGAAAATAAAATATGTGACGAGAATCTTTTTCTTCAAGAACTCGGCGTAAAAATCCATTTACCAATGTGCCAAAAGATGTTTTGGAAGCTCTGTTTAAAACATCCCCAGCAAATCTATACAAAGGGAGACCCTCTGCAGAGTAACCAATAAAACTTCCCTTTTGACTCTTTGGTTGAGGCCAGGACAGAATATCAGAAGCCAGAATAAAAAACACCATGCTTACAATTACTCCACCGGATATAACATGCTCTTCTGTTCGTACAGAATCCATTTTTCCATTCACATTTGAAATAACACGGATTGCAGGGTGGCTCCATTGGAAGCCTAAAAACATTGCAGTTCCAGCTATGGCAAAATAACCCAATCGTGAAACCTGCATTGGGCTCAGTCTGTTTGAAACAAAGAAATGTCCATAATGTTCAACTATAAACACAGTTGTTGCAATAAAAACAATACTGAATAAATTTGAAAACAAGTTAAAGCTGTAGCCTGTGAAGTACAACAGACTTGCCCATGGTAGAAGTAAAAGGGCTGAGATTAGAGTTGAGAATGAATGAAGTCTTTTAGCGCCACCAACATGGGTTGTAACCCTTTTTGTATAACCGTTTAAAGCTACTTTGAGCAGTAGTGTAAGACAAAGTAATAAAACACCACCTTTATGGTCTGCAACTCCCATAAAAGATATCATAGCTGATAAGTAACGGGTGATGCTACTGGTATGCTGGCCTTCTGGTTGGCTTAATATCTTAGACAACATATCATCATTATCAAATAACAAGAGACACAGAACACCAAGGAAAAATAGCAACGAACCCCTTGTTTTTGCGTAGTTACCTTTTCTACCGGCAAAAACTCCCATAAACATGGACACAAGAACATGTTCGCCGTGTTCAAAGACCAACACTGTTCGCAAAGGCCCACAGAGTGTCAGAGAAAAAAGCCACAAAACATTGTTTAACAAACCAAGTACAGAATGTCGAAACACGTAACTCCATTGTCTTTTATTCAACTTCCTACCAGAGGAAAATGGTTTGTGTATAAGAAGGTAAACCCCTGAACATATCAGCTTAACCAGGAATAGGAACTGGACAAGATGAATCGACTTTAAAATATCGTAACATTCAAACAAACCCACACAGCGTAGAATCTTCACAGCTACAAGAATAATTCCATATTTTCCATAACTCCCAACATTTCCCGTTTGAATACGGCCAAAATCGTCGTTTTGCACAGATTCCATTTTATAAACTAATAGTTTTGTTCCAAGAGCAAGAATTAAATCAAATTATAACTATCTTTTACATTATATGGTGTGCATAATGCATTATGCTAAAAGTTAACAAAATGGTTAGTTTTATTCGAATACCCCCAAAAAAAACTGAGAACAAATTTGCATAACGTTGCTACATTTCTTGATTTCTAGTCATACAAACAACAATTTAAGTCTGTTTTTAAAATTTTACTTTTAAGTTCATTTTAAAAACTTTAATAAACAACAATACGATTTACTACGAAAGTAACCTGCAGGTTGTATTAATTCTATTTTTTTGGACGCGTTGTGCCGTTAGCGTTAACATTATATACAACACAATTGATTCAAAATAAACTGCATCATACATACCCAATATTAATAAAAAACAACAGGCAGACTTACATTTTAAAAATATAAATATTCTTTCCCTAAAATTTAGTTAACTTGTCTTTTCTTCTTTCACTTTTTACTTTTAACACCACCGACATGACAAACGCCATGGCATCCTGTCTATGGCATCAACCATAGACATTTTATAAAACGCGCCATAAATAAAACTTTATTTTAGTTATTGAATTTAAAAGCATTGAAAAAATACGCCACTATTAGGACCTAAAATTTTACCATAGTTGATAAGAATGGTTTTATAAAGCTTTCTGGTAAGACCAGACACAAGTAAAAAAAAATATTATTATCGAAATATTAATCAATTTTGTTTCAAAACTCTTTAAATGATGGCGTAAAGTACATACAAATACAAGGGTAGGTAAAGCTGTTTTAAAACTGTGCGTACAAAAGATATGGGCGCGACTATGGAGAAACGAGCCTCGTTTGAAGAGATGTTCTTGTAACTCAAAAATAAAGAAGACACGATCAATATGAGACAAGCGTTAATGTTAACTGTAACAACGATGACGCTGTTTCTCCTACTGTTGTTTTTTCGAGTCACCAGATATTAAAGAGATGCACAATATGCTAACAGGCTCGGAAATGTCGCTGAAGGATTTAACACCTTGTCGTGTAGGCTAAAGAAGAGATGACCACTATGATAATCTGGAGTACTATGAAGGCCGAAATTGCTTCATCATCATATAAGCAAAAGAATACCTGGGGATAAAATAACTTCTTATATTACGTTCGAAATATCCAAAATAAATTACACTTACCCTACCTATAGTAACCAGCACGGTGGACATTGATAGTTTGTGCTATAGTTTCTTTGCCATGAAGTTATAAAACGATGTTTTTGTGCTGATTAGATGCCGATGTATATAGGCTAAGGCCACATTGATCCCTGCATTTATACAGGGTGGGGAAATACGGGACTCGGCGTTAGTACGGTACATTACGGGACACATTGTTTAACGAACCATTAATAAGCAACTCCTGCAAACGAATTTTACTAAACTATCCACCGTTGGTTTTATCCCGGGAATACGGAACTTATTCCTACCGCGGGTAAAAGTTTTCGATTTCGCTTAAATTTTATAAGTTATTCGATAAATAATATGTTACTTTGACTCTTCCAAAATCCCCTTTGGGGACTTCCCCAAAATAGTACCTTGTTGGCCATGATCGTATTAAATTAATTAGACTTATTAAAATTATGAATTAAACTAATAAATTTAACTGTTCAAAAAAGGAGCAACCAAACTTTTATAGGAAAAATGAAACTCAAGCAACATAAAGCATGTTTTTATACATAATGTGTGTATATATACGTAATTAGCTTTATATAGCAATTTTCGCGTTTTATTGTGTGACAATTAGTGTTAACCAACACTAATTGTCACACAATAAAACGTGAGTATTTGTGCATTGCATAGACTTCAATGGTCACGCGATTGGTCACCTCATATATACAGCCATCACTTGAGATAATGCAATAACTGTAAAAAAATACTAAAATAGGTTCAATTATTGTTAGAAATGTGGGTTTCGTGATATGTTACAAAAATACCCTACTGATTTAATAACACTTAATGTCACGTGATCGCTATCAGTTATTGTGCCGTAAACAAAAGAGGGCAGAACCGATCATACAGACGCATTGTGACGTTGCATATCGCGTTACCTGTCTTGAAAGTCATAACTTCTGTGCTACGAAGCCGGATGGTGTGCACATTTGTGTGTTTAACTGCGTGTTGTCATTGCTAAATAATCTAGGTCAGCCACAAATACAGAACATGGCGTTTTATATTTTTTGCAGCCTTTTTTATCATTAGTTTATAATAATTACTATTTAATAAAAACACAGCAGCTGTACGACAGTTTAGGTTAAAATGGGCGTTATACCTCGACCTGTACAAAGCGCTTGTTCATCACGAACCAGCGGTTCTTCTGGCTCCATTGATGACGTCACAAAGAGGTATAATTATCCTTCTAGTATAAAACCGACCGGTCGAAGAATGCTTTACACAGGTGATTCTAATATAAATAAGAAGGAATAAAAACTTTATAAAATGGACATTCTGTTTACACCTCGTGCCCGCTTATTACGAGTTACCACGTATATGAAACTTCTAAGTAATTATTGTGTGTGATTTTTTTTAAATGTATGGCTGAAAATTTGGACAACTCATAACGGACCACTGAGGTATAGAAGTATCAAGCCTCGAACCCATGACCTCTGGGCTAAAAGCAGTAGAACTATACACTTTGCCACGGCGCCGGTCCCATAATAACAGTCAGTTCGAAGACAATGTGGAGAAAACCAACAACTGACTATCGTGTTTACCTCAGGGCCGTCCGGAGCATTAAACCACTGCGTAAAAGTTGAAGAACAAGGACGGTATATTGGAATTGCACCCCTTTCACGGGAAATTACTAGCGGTGCTGAATATCTGTACCGACCATGCACCTCCAGCGCCCCCAAGTGTGAGATGCGTCACAAGCGGGTTGGAGAGATCGGATGGAACGTGACAACACTGCTACGAAACTCAGTGTTGCCTGTTGTCATTTCACCGGGTAGACGATAACAATAAAATACATAAAACCAACTATCCTGGTACATTTATTTTTGACGAACAAGGTTTTGCATCTATCTGTAAACTATATGTTATAAATGCCACAGTAAGCAGTACCACAAACCACAAATACAAATAGCAAAGCAACATAACCGTACAGCATAAAGTAGGCACAAAAACTTGCCTCCAAACAAACAGCGGCGAAACGGTACTATGATTGATAAAACGCCGACGCCAATTGCAATCAGGCTACAGCGCCGAAAACGATTGGTTAAATACCTACGCACTGCAGTAAACGAAATTTACTCGGCTAAAATGCGAATAACAAACTAAAATACGCGTCAAAAGTTTTTATACACTATAAAGTAGAACATACTTGATATGTGACTTTTTGTTTCTTTTGCATTGTTCTTGTCTGTATGTTTTTTTCAACTACTAAATATATACCATTATCGTATAATTTCAATAATGTTGTCATACCCAATCACGCCCGAGGCGAACCTGCTATGGCAGCATCGAGCTTCGAACTCAGTATCGTCTAGACTCTAGAATCAAGTACTATGCGCTGTGGTTAGAGTTGCAGCTATCATTGAAAAAAACACTTATTACCATTAAAACACGCAGTACTTATCGCTTGTAGTTTATTGAACAGAAAAAACGTTCGGCAAAGTGGATGCTTCATAAAAAGAAATCTACATTTACAAATAAATATAAACGACACGGAAATGAAAGTTAACTGCGACCCTCAAGAGTCCTGCGTATTCAAACTACGGACGAATTCCGTATTATAAGAAACGCTTGCAAACACTGCAAATATTTCATTGGCATGAGAAGGCCGGAAAACAAAAAAATTGCTCAATAGTAGGCAACACCTAAGTAAGAGCAGTCACACAGTTAGTAATATGTACGTCGTCGGTCAAAGTTGTGCTTTGTCTAACCAAGGCGATCTATAAGTACAAGTCAACGATTGAGAAAAGGAGCATGTGTACAGTTAAAGCCATGCAGAATATAGTTAAAGTGATTCGAGCGGCTATCTGCCGATTCGCAGCTAAGTAAGCACAATTCAACGGAATTCTATCGGCAGTTGAAGCGAAAAACAGCAGTTGCAGTACTTTGCAGCTAGAATTAAAATAAAAACATAAACTCGCCATTCGTCAAAACGACTTATGATGTCGTATCAGAAAAGGTTTTAAGTGGGAGTTTTCTGTAAATGGATATAGCTACCTATAGTAACCATCCTGTGCATCCGAATTTTACAATCATAGCAACGGAAGATGATTTCGGGTAATGGGCCAACCTTGGCCGTAATACCACGTTTCATGGCGTGGCAAGCCGTGCTGCGACCTCACCCTTGCAGTGCAGGACAGCTAATTTGGACAAAAGCATCAAATGAAGTGTTTTTCTGCAAAAGGATTTGTCTACAGCGGCATGGAGTGAAGCAAAAAACATAGAAACAATATACTCAACACACAATGGAACTCGCGACGTTGAAACAGCAAACTCTGATACAAAAGAAAAAAATCAAATTGAAAAATTCAACGCCCTGCTTTGGGTAATAGGTGGGTAGCAGCAAGGCGACTTTGGGGCATTAAGTTTCGAACGTGAAACTTTTTCCTTTTGCAATGAATACACAGCCTTATTTAGGTAATTGCACGGCCGTGTCCGTTACCATCGACTTTAATCTTGTGGGGACCTTGCGGTACAGTTTGCTCGCGGAACGTGCTTCGTTCCATCTGTATCTATCCATTTTCAAAGAAAAATAGAATCAGTTTTGCAGTCTCCGCAAGACTATTGACTTTGGTCGCTATAATCTTCGCAAAAATCTGACGTCGATACCTCGGGAACATCGGATAATTCCTGCGGTAATTCTCGACCCAATTTGCCGACGATGAACGCACCTCGACCTGAATGAAACTGATCATTTCCGTCATCCAGAGCGTTCCGGGTAGGAGTGACATCATCGTAATCGTGATAGGCAGTGTTTCGATCAGGGCTTTTCATATAGTGTCCCGGGGACTTGATGCTGCGATCTGCCCAAAAACAACAATCTCAATACCTCATAGAGATTGCGGCAAGTTTAAAACACAGCTGCCTGCTTACCGGCAAAATCATTTGGGCGCTGTGGGCTGGCAATCGCCAACCGGTTTCCAGTTCCCATTCTTGGAGGTCGTCTGGGCGTGTTGTGTTTTGTGGGGGATTGAGGTTCTTGCTGGAACTGCCAACAGCTTGAAGCCGTGCTGACGTAGCCGCTCTGCTCCGACACGCCGCTGGTGGTGGGTGACACCGGTGTTGAATAATTTCCGTCGTGAACTCGGACACCCCGTTTAAAATCAACTTCAACGAGTCCGTCGCCTTCGTTCGTGGGTGTTGCGTCATAAGACGAAAGGTTTCCAGCAGTTCTTGATCGGCCAACTTTTGACCCAATAGATTTACTAGCACCACTACTTGCACTGGAGTTGCTGTTAAGACTGCTATGCTCAGTAGAACAGCCGACCCCCGCACTCATGCCACTGTCACCAGTGTTATGAAGATACGACGACGAAGAGCTGCTCGCGCTGTTCATTCTGGCCAAGTTTCCGGCAGAATTCTTTTTATTGTTTGTTCTCCGCGGCTTAGATCCGGTTTTTCTTCCACTTTTGCTTTTAGTGGGCGACAAACAGTCATCATTTTCTATGAGCGGTTCTTCTTCACTGCTGCGGAAGCGCTGTGTGTAAGGTCGACTTGG
Source organism: Ciona robusta (assembly GCF_009617815.1). NCBI lineage: Eukaryota > Metazoa > Chordata > Ascidiacea > Phlebobranchia > Cionidae > Ciona > Ciona robusta. The sequence goes on from NC_143236.1 coordinate 3,383,048, forward strand.
GGAAACTTCTGTTGGGATTGGTTTAAATATACGCGGCTGAGGGTTGGGCCGTATTGGGGATTCATCTCGGATTAAATTTTGTCCGACCTGTAAAAACATAATACTTGATTATTACAACAAATCTTAACAAATACAGAACGTATACGGTTTCTACGGTTAATCAATGAAGGTTAGGAAAAATGCACAATGAAAAATAGCATGTAGCGGCAAAACGATATAGATAAAAACACGTTTAGGGTCAGTACATGCGTACTATTTAATAGTTAAAAAACATGGTCAATTAACCTATAGCTAGTGGACAAACCAATTACGTCCGTCTATTTTAATTTTATTAGTTCAAACGTAATAATTTATTGCGAAAAACAGTAAAGAGAATGCCCGTACAGCATTTTAACCTAATACTCTCAAGCTAGATTCATGTTTTCAGTGTTTAAAGCCATATATTATGTTGTAGTATTAGTACTGTAGAGTAAGGTGGATACTGTTCCTACACAATAACCTATATTTCCTAATACCGATTACACCAGTTAACAACTCTATTTTGGCAAGCATATATTATATAAAATCCTGTAAACATACTTCTATCAAATGGGACGATAAAAGAGAATGAAAAGAGCCATTTTAACACAACCTACTAAACCATAACGTTTAATTCCGAACCTGTGATGCTGATTCCATCTGCAATGATCCATCGTCATCTGAGAGGGCAGAGACTGGTGAATCTCGCTCCGATGATCTGTCTCCGTCATCCGACTCAGAACCAAAAGCGTTCATCATTGAGACCCCGGAAACTGGTGAATCATAAGACATTTTTAATGCGGAATACTCGAAGAGTTTTAATCTACAAATACAATCTAATAAATACTTGTTCTTCTAAATCTAAAATATTGAAAAAAAAACTTTAAAAATTCAACGTAAAGTTTTTTTAGAGTCGTGAAACGTTTTGTGTCCAAAAACAATCCGTGTTTTTCAACTTGGATCGACAATCAAACAAAAAGTTCAGACTTTTTTAAAATTTATACTTTTTTATAAAAAAAAGTCGAATGGCATTTTCTATTACACCGTTCTTTAAAACAGAATAAATAAGACAGCATTAACATACCAGCCATGCTGTTCCTTGGATCAGCTTCATTGCTAAACGTCCGAACTCTAAGTTGTCCAACATGGTCGTTCTCAGCTTCGGAATCACCTTCAGAAGGTCCAGCCAAGTAGCCAGGGTTTAGTGAAGGGTCGCTGAAAATAAGTAAGGTTTATGACTAATACAAGAACACACTGAATGGCATCTGTGTATTGGTGTTTTAAATGTAGGAACACCAAAGTCTTTAAAATTTCGATTAAGTAATTTAAGGAAAATATACGTTTTTTATTTTGACTTGCAGGCGAATGCAACGCAAAAGAATGAAATCTTAAATATATCGCTCTTAATTCCTAAAACACCCTATATGGCCTATATAAATAGTAGATCGGGGTAAGATTGGACATATTCTCATTTTTTCTCCCATTTGTTAGTAAACTGAAAGTATTTACAGAGTTATACAATCGTAGCCACACGACTCATACAATCGTTGTTAATTGCTAAAAACACGTTCAGGAACTATAGGATTTGGGCACTAACGGTATCCCAGCTTATTCCAGAGGTTCTGTATATATCAAGTGTTAAAAGTTACACAGGAGTTATATAACAGTTTATTTACCGGTTACGGTCGAATTGCAACGCTGGGTGACCTTGTCCGTAAGAAAAAGCGGAGGCTCCTCTGACTGGAGGAGTGGGTGGGGTAGGGGAGTGGCGCATGTCTTCTGCTCTGCTGGAAACATTTACGTTATTAAGTTATTTAGGAGAGCTATTAAGTTAATGTCTCAGGCGTTTATTTTATTATGAGCAGATTTTCGTCTAAAGTTACATACATGTCTTGTAAAATTTAGTAAAATTGTTGTAACACATCATGGTAAATGTCCTATAACAAGTTCTTTAGGCAGCTCAGCAAATGCGAAATCCAAATTAAATTCAGCCTACCTAGCTGGAGAAGGTGTCTGCTGTAAACTTCCGATTCCAGTGTCAGTATCAGTTGGTAAGTACGGCTGAGGGTTTGAATGATTGACAGGTGATTGATGATTGACAGGGGCCACGGATGCTGTTGGTACTCGAGCGGCGCGAGTCCCACGCCGTGACCTTTGACCCGATCGAGATGACCTTTCACCGGTTGAATGAACACCGCTGCTACTTCGGCTTCTGAAACGTAAATGTTTTTTTAATAATGAATATTTGGGTGTATAGGACTTAGTGGGGCACATACCTATCGCTTATGGCTGTTCTTTGTGAAAGTGGGGGGCTAGGTGGGGGCGGGGGCAATTCCCCTTGAGAGCGAACACTGGGGCTGGTGGGGTCATTGTACCCAAACTCTTGTTCAGGTTCACCGTTGGGGGGTGGGGTGTATCCAATACTTGTACCACTGCGTTGGCGGAGAAGTTGCTGCTGTTGAATTCGGTGTTGGATATTGTTGGACATGTTTGATTGCGTGGAAGCAATGCTGGGCCTGGAAATGAATTATATCATGTTATATGATTGTTTCAATTGTAGCATGAAGCATATATATGAAGTATTTGTTTTGTACCTTGAGAGATTGGCGCTGGAGAACTGGGGTTGAATGTTATTCATGCTGGTCAGTTGATCAGTTACGTAGGAGAAGGCTGGCTGAGGTGAAGGACTCATTTCTAAACCCCCGCTCATGTTCCCGTTTCTTATAAAGTAATTAAAAATACGGTGATTAAAAACACACTCTCGCAAACTCTCTATCTATTATTAATTCAGTAGAACGAGAGCTTACCCAGTATTGTAGGAGACGACAGCGTTCTTCGTGACATTGGTTGGCCCACCAATGTTAACCCCACTTCGTTGCAAATACGCTCTGCTGTTTTCTGAACTGGTCGTCGTACCCATGCCCAAGCCTTTGGTGGATCCTCTGTCACCAGTTACGCTGTTACTGGGGGTATCTGGAGCGCCCATGGCTGTAATTTGAAAGCCAGTGCTGTATTGGCTGTTTGATGCGTCGAAACGGTCTCTATGGACTCGGTGGGGGCCTGTAAAGGTATGGAACGATTAAATAGGCATTTAACAATGTGATTCGAATTGGTATGGAGTATTAAGAATTCACACTACCAATCGTTACCAAAACATGCTTAGAAATGTTGTTATTCTCACACAAAAAGCAATTACCTGATTGAGGCGTAAAGCTGAAGGAACGAACTGCAGTGAAAATATGCAAAGAAGAAAATGAATGTCAGTAAAGTTGTTTTGGCTAAGTAAGTAGGTGTGTGCAGCCGTAAACTATTTATTAGTTATATGTGAGTAATGTTTTTTGTCAGTGGGTATTATATGCCTCAATTAGTTTGGAAAAACGCAGCGACCATGCAAGGATGTTAATACGATAGATATTGCACAACAAATCTATCAAATTAATTTTTCATAAGGAGCAAAACAGGAAACTGATTATGAAGAAGAGAAAACCTCATGCTGTATATTTCACAACACACAACCCACCGTGCAGACCTCTGCCTTTATTAGTTCTCTTGCTTCGGCGGTAATAACACACGCCTCCTATTATAATTGCCAGCACGACGATAAGACCAACTGCAAGGCCGGCAATCACACCTGGCTGTTTTTGCATCATTCCAACAAAACCCCCTTCGTCGTCGGGTTGAGCTGTAGTTCCCCCTGAAAAGGAAAGAAACCAAAAATAAGCTTAAGCATCAATTATTCACAGCAAAATAACACGGCAGCGCAGAAGGTAACTTTGCGATTAAATATTTATTTTATCTTGGTGTACCAACAAGAAGCCTGTTACCCCAAGGCGGCTTATGCATACAACGTTTGACTTGTTATATAGTTATTATCAGTAAGTTTTGCAAAAGTTACCTCCAATAGCGACAGTATACTCGTCGCTTGTCGTTCCCTCTCCAAGAGGTGTGAGATACGTGAGACTGGCAACGTATGTACTTCGGGTGGACAACGCGGACAACGTCCACTCGTACGTTGATGTATTTAGTTTGATCGTCTCACTGTAACTCGCGCCTTTGGACGAGTAGCAGTTCAAAGCATAACCAGTAACGTAGGGCGGTAAAACATCATCAGGTAACGTCCACGTAAAAGTTATGGATTTTTGGTCGTTGTCGGGCACACCCGATAGCGTCGGCTTTTTGGGCTGGATTTCTGCAACAAATTACATTAGTTGCCACTTTGCCGATGTTTTTTTTCATTCTGTACAGGTGGGGTTCTACGCATGGAAAGTCATGGAGCCTACGATTTAAGTCAATGAGTGTTATATACGTGTTTTGGTCAAAAGTTATAGTAACATATAAAGTTAAACTTACTCCCAGCTTGCAGAGAAACAAACTCAATGGGGCTTGGAAAACCAGTAAGTTGACCCTTATAGGGACGTATGCGAAGCTCGTACTTGATCCCGGAAACTAAATTCTGAAGCTGGTGGGTTCTATGTAAGAAAGACCATATTTAGTTTTTAATAAATTTCTGCAATACAAAATGTGTGTAACAATATTTCTGCTTATAGCTCGGGATGCCATTTTGAGTATAGGGTGAGTAGCTAAATTAGAATTCATTATTATCTTGATTAAACTACGTACCTCATTAGACAGGAGGTTGTCGCTTTTAATGTGACACGATTACGGGGTGACAGTGGCTTGGCGAAGATTTTAAAGCCATCAACGTCATCGCAGCTCGCCATGGCTTGCCAGGACAGCTGCATAGCGCCGCTAGTGGAGTCGGGCAAGAGATTGGGGACTGCGCGTTGTAGGGTGACTCGCACGGCGTTCAACTTGTCTTGGGTCTCTCCCGCTTGAACAGGGGACCGCGTTTGCACAATATCTGAAAGATAGATTAGCTTTGTAGAAATGACAACTATCAAGGCAAAATTGTAAACTCGTGAGCACGACTACAATATTTCGTCAAGTCAAGCCGTTTTTGACGCATGATGTAAATATAGAGTATAATGTAGTTGGTTACCTTTAGTTCTCATATGAAGTGAAGTTTGACTAGGTACGCTAGCACCCTGGTGATTGACAGATCTCACTAATATGACGTAATCAGACGATGGCTCCAAATGGCGCAGGACGACCACGTGACCTGTGACGTCTGTCACTCGTTGCCAACTTGCAGAAGAGCTTCCGATTCTATTCAGAGAAAATACGGAAATTTAAGACCGTTTATTTAATTCGTTCTAAAAGCACCACTTCTGCTCCATTAACTTGGACAGAAATAGTTTCAAAGCGACGACAATAACACTCGCTAGATAAGAAAATGCCAAATTCAATTTCGTATGGTTTTAAAACACTTCAATGTCTTCAGAGTTCTTATACCTTCATCTACCAATGGTTTGCATTGGAATAACACACCAGAAACATACGAAGCGAAATATCAACAATTCAAGGATAATGGAAAAATAGATTAACGCGATTTAGGGATTTAAAAGCCTTTACATGTTATAAATCCTCGAAAACAATACCAATTACAAACCGATGCTGCCTGTTACCCCAAGCTTTGGCGAGATGTAATAATAGCGAACTGCGTAATTTATCAAGGCACGGAGACATACCTTGTTATTGATAACCCGTGATATTTTGCGCTCAGATTCGAATCTAAATGCACTCAGTGTTGAAATCTGAATCGTGATCTTAAGGCCAAGACCTAACACCGAAAAAGGCTTTATTTCATAAACTTAACCACTGCGTTGGCCCCGTGACCACCACAAACAAAGAATCTTAAGTTTTAGGTTCAAGATCGAGGGTTAGTTGCGTGGCTGCCCAATATGGGCGAGTTCCAGCGAATTTAAAGGTGTTATTTGACCCGAATTTTGCGCGTGGCACAAGCTGTATGATGAATCGACTTTTGGGGTTTGAGATTTCGATACTTGTGCGGGTACGCGAGCGCAGGTTCTTTACCGTGGGTCACGAATTCACGTCATCCTCTTAAAAATCCGTCAAAGCGGAAACAATCTCAACTACAAGTATGTGTGCGACCTAAACACGGGCGGCGGGCAAAGGAAGGGGTGCCCGGAAATATCAACTTTCTAAGGACGACACGGTATATAGGGAAGGAATACAGGGGCGCGTGATGAAATTTGCTTATCGACATTTAACCACAGCTGACAATTGCTGATAAATGGAAGTGCCTGCGAATGGTTATGGAGAGAAACTGAGCGATGGTTCTCACGTAATTTTGAACTTCATTATCTCGGGCAGACAAATGTGGTGAGATTGTAAACGATGTCAGCGTGATTGCTAAGCATTTCTTTGTAGTCTGATACATTGTATTTTTCGCAAGTAGCAACGAAGCATGTTGCTTTTACAACTTAACACAGTACTTTGCGGTAAGGTGGGATACCATTAACACCGAAACCCTATGTTTCCTGATCGTCTTTCGAACAATTACCAATGCTCTGATAAGAGTCGGGGCTAGGTTATATATTTCTGTAAACGTTTTTCGTTGATTACCAAATGGCAAAAAAGAAAATGAAAACAAGTCCCATCTTTCCCCACCTACTATATATAGTAAATTTCAGTCTGAAACTTTAAATGTAACGGAGCGGTCGTAAGCACATTTATTTCACACTGTAACTGGTAAACTTCATATGCAAAAAAACTCATTGAGTTTATAATATGTCTGACAGCGCTTTAAAGCGTCATTTTTGTATTTACCTATAATATTCCAGAATGGAGAACTGAATTGGTGAAGCACCAGTGTACTGGTTTGGTTGCCAACGTACTGCTATGGTTTGAGATGTTGTATTGACCACCGCTGGTCGTCCAGGTTGGCCAGGGAGGTCGTCGTTTCTGGCAACACTGGCCACAAAACTTCCACTGGCTGTAAAATCAAGAAATCTCGTTAAAGAAAATTACAAGCACAGTGCTAGTAGTATATGTGATGTCGTATTTTACTTACGTAGAACAGAAAGTTTAGCATCCCAAGACGTTATTCCGTAATCGCTAGCTGCTCTGCATGTGTATTTGCCACTGTCCGATTTCTAAAAACATTAATAAGCGTTTTATATACGGAAAATACATGATGTTGTCTAAGCCTCTTGATGGGCATTATTTGTCACATAGGGTTTTATGATCTCACACGACAATGATATATACTTCACAAAGCGGTTGTCAACGTTGTTGCTAAGGAATAAAATGTGGAAAATGACAAAATGTACATTTTACAAGAAAGGACATAGGTGTTAGTTGGTAATGATGAATGTAACTGTTCAAGACTGTTGTTGTATTTCTGTTTGTAAATATCATTGGCCAATCAAGTGGCCTACTGAACTCGGACGTACGTATTTATTGGGGATTACTTTCATCGCTTTGTATTTATGGAGTACCAGTGCATACACACAACGAAGCAAGAATTGATAAATGATGAAATGTCCAATAGTCTTCTAAATGCAGGTGCATTTACATGTATATTATTAATTGTAGTTTTCGATTTTCATTATTTTATAATTAGTTCCATCTACAAAAACCTCTCGCGCTTTAAAAAATCGCCAGAAAAATTAATTTCCTATTGATTCCAATTAAAACCAAGCAGAACCTTAAGGTTAACCATATGCTAATAAGCTACCTCGGCACTATAGATTTGAAGGTCTCCTGACGCGCTTAAGGTTTTGCGTATCTGGTCTGAACCGACTTGAACCGGTTCTCCATCTTTGTACCAACGTAGTGTAGGCTTGGGTTGGCTATTTGAAGAACACTTCAATATTGCAGTGGTACCAATGCCCACAGTTTGGTTGCTGGGGCCTCTATGTATAATTGGTGGGGGAATGCCACTTCGTCGAGCTGTAAAAGCCACATATAAGTAACCTATTAGAGTGTACTAAATAATGCAATATAAAACTAAATTACGTTGGACAACAATACGTAACATTGCGTAACTTTTCGAAGAAATGTTACCGTCCAAAAGTCCCGTAAATTAGCGATTGTCCAAATTTGTAGAAGCCAGTGGGCAGTGGCATGAGTTTATTAATCTGAGTCAGGACCTTCAAAGAGTCAATCTCGATGGCTCTCGAGGTAGCATAAGTTTCAGAACGCAACGAAATATCGGAACAACTAGAAAATTTCGAGCCCACTTACGTTGTACAGTTAATTGAACTTTCGTTGTAATCGTTCCAACACCACTGAGAGCCTGGCACTTGTAAAGGCCTTCGTCTTCGAACCTGATACTGCGAATTATTAGGTCACCGTCCGTCGTCACTTGCACGTGGCCGTCCTGGTACGATCGCCCAAGAAACATTTCATTTCCTGCGTTTAAAAAGAACGATCTTCAAAAACATTTACATATTCTGTCAGAGTTTATTCAAAGCAAAAGTAATGTGCCGGATTTTCGTTCTGTTTCAAGCAGCAGTCATACACGGACATAGCATATACAGTTATGTGTGTGACTTTAGAATAATACGCGTGTAACCCTTCCTCTTTCCGGACAGACTTCAAAGGATGCTTATGTGGATATCGTTTGATCAGGATAGTTAAAAGGGGAGTATTCAGTAGCTAAGTTAAAAGCTAACCTGACACTGCTTAAGATCAAATAAGCCAATGACTTATTAAATGCTCGTGTCATATATCACTTGGCAGAAATTCCGTATTTGCTAAGTTTTACGAGCTACTTTCAGGCCCGTTTCTCTGAAATGTTGCTATAAACACCAGTTATTTGTGACACTCGAAACGTGGTATATAGTAGAGATTAGTGTGTTGGTAATGTGTATGTATAGATACGGCGTTTTATAGTTATTCTTACGCACAGTTTTGATTGACACGAGGTGACTGTAAATGAGCTTCTTTACGCTTGTTTACTTCAGCAAGCTCGGTTAAGTAGTCAGCACACTTTATATCGAGTCAGTTAATAACTAAATTGCAGGGATCGGTCGCAGCGCACTTTAGCCCACTTGAACGTGACGTTATTGTAATCTGTGTCGCTGCAGAATGTTGTTGTGGGTTCGAGAAAAAACTCAAAAACGTCATTGGTTCGATAAAACAACATATACGATAGCGCTGTTGTGGCTGCGCAGGCAATTTGATACTGGATAGCTACCGTTTTGTGCTATTAGCCGAAGAAAAAACGAAGGCATGTGATGCCTGCCTTCATATATCCAGTATTATACGCACCAGGTGCCTTAGTGCGAAAAGAATTATCGTCAGTACATAACATCTGGTATATGGAAAAAACAGACATTTCGTGCAACTGGTTTTACCCACCAATCCTACTGTACTTGTTCACAAATATAGCATCGGGCGAAAGCATTATTGTTTAGTCAACCACATACCGTTTAGATCTCTCCAGAACACGGTGGGAAGTGGATTGCCCGATGCTCGGCACAGCAGAGTGACTGATTCGCCAACTTCGACAGTGGTGTCGGGCGACACGCGGCTAAACACTGGTTCAACTGCAGAAAAAAGCAAAACATTGTCGTTTTGTTATCTCATCGGCTTGTGTGAGAGTTTTATATAAGTAAGTTTGACGGTATGGTGCTGGAAATGGGGGACAAAGAAAATGGAATGACGCAAAAAATTCGCCCACGCATGATTTCATCTAATGTAACGATTTGTGACCAAGTTATTTTTTCCATGTGATTTTCTCCGTATAGGTGTAATACTGATGGACGGTTCATCACAACGCAATTCGAGAACTTTGCTAAGTCGACTTGCGTCATTTTAAAAGCCCGACAAGTGCCCAATACATCCCAGCACGGGGTACCGAACGTTAAATCGGTTTTCGTTTTAATTTTAGGTTTTGATGCAATCGGTCATGCGGTAATTCTGATCAATGCTGAAATAACAAGTTTACAAGCATCCTGTGGTTTATAAACACAATAGGAGAATTAATTGAGAGATAACAACATGTACCGATGCAAATGGGCATGTAAAACAGGACACAGAAGATTAATATGAACAACTTCAGGTGTTTGTTCGATTTATCGCATGATTTTACCGAGATTAGGCAGGGGGGACAATACTCTTGAATTTGAATCTTTTGATTTAACGGAACACCGGTCGACCATACATTGGTAGCAAATAAATATCAGAGCTGCGCTATCTCAGGAATTTCGAGAGCAGTCTTACCGGAGATAAAGTTGGCTAACGCACATGTTTGTCGGAGTGCGTATTTTTATCCAATACTATTTTAAACCACTACCCGGGAGGTATAGCTAGCATTTATTCATAACTGAATAAATATAGAGCTGTTTTTTTAATGAACAAAACATCTACGAATGCCGGCCTTTTATGTAAAAGAAATTTAGCGGCAGAACCTGCTGTGCCAATTTAGGGAACTTTTTCGATTTTGTTTGTTGTGATTCATTCCACGTTTGAAATAGAGTAAAATAACTTTTAAAGTTAAGTAGTTCAATGAAGGCTTTGTTTTATACCAGTCCATTGCCCTAAAAACGGAATCTCTACTTTACGCTGCCTACAGAAGAAGCACATGTGACGTCATCCTACCTTGTACGTTGATTATCGCTGATCTTGAATCGGAACCGACTTGGTTCTCGGCCATGCACACATACTCCCCACTGTCGCTTGCTTGAACAGAAGTGATTCGTAAGTTACCGTTACTTAGAGGCACGACTCTGTAACGTGGGAAATCGTTATCAATACAAATTCCAAGTCTAGGAAGTGGAGACGCACTCCCGTGTCTAGATAATGAATAATACACTATGGTGTAATGGGGCGAAATGTTTAGTTTAAGCAGGATAACCGCCGGGCAGAAATGTTATTAAAGGAAAGCTGTATTATAATGTAAACTGCTTAAGCTTAGTGCTACCATATATAGCACTGGTATATGCAAGACACCAAGGTGCACACATATGCCTACAAAGAGAGGCCAAACCTGCTTTGTGATGGAAGACTCCCTCCATCTTTCGACCATCTTATCCTGGGTCGAGGATCACCTTTTACTTGGCACTCTAGCTCCACCGTTTGACCGGAAACAGCTTCCTGGCTAGTTGGTACGAGGGTAAACTCTGGTTTAGCTGAAGAAATAATACAAATATATTATCGCATTTGTTTAAGTCTAGGAATTTGATTTAAACGTATTAACAAAACACAGTTTTTTTTACATTTTCCTCATCCATAACTGGAAAATTCGGAAAAAGCCAAAAAGTGGTTTGTATTTATTTTCTTAGTTTTTGTGTCGCAACATTCTTAAATTTAGACAGCAACGTTGCTGAAAACGTTAATGGAGAGCGAGGAATTATTGAATTGGAAGGACCATATGACGTCACCCTTGCTTCGGGGTAATGAAATATTAATGTGACAGAGAACAGGCGAAAATTAACACAGCGCCGATCATCGGCCGCCAAATCCATCTGAGCGAAGAGTTGAATTAAATAGTTATTTAAAGGTTTTAAAATTGCTTTTTACATAAAAGGCTCAAAAGGGGGACTTTAATTACAAGTTTCGAGCTCGCTTGCTTTCGTTTTCTGTGCCGATGCTAAAGCGTGTGGTCTAGTTCAACGTAATTCTAATAAAGTAACGCATTAAGTAGTTAGGACGTGAGTTATGGTACGTCAGTTGCAATTTGCGTTTCGTGACGTTGATCCAGCGTCCACGGTTTACGAGCCATTTTGGCGAAGCCTTTAATTCAGTATGGCCTAAATTAGCGGTGCTGTGCATTAATATGTGGCTTTTATTTGGCGGACCCTGTCGAACCCGGTAGTGTAAACACGAGGGTACACACGGGAGGCCATGGTGGGCAAATGGAAACAACAGATGTGGCGAAAATCTCAGGAGACTTTCTATGGTCCGTATGTGGATTCGTTGCATATCCCTATACGTGAAAGCTGGATATAATCCGCACTCAAACACCGCGTACAGCTTGCTCAAGCACAGCTGTGATATGCCACTTTCTCGATGGAAAAGGATTTTCAAAATGAAGACGGATGCAATAATTATGACGGCATTTTACTCGAACATTGGGGCTTCATACTGTCAATTGTCTATACGCCCATGCGTATCGGTATTTTTTCTTAATCACGCATGTGACAGTTGTGACAGTTGTGTAACACATCAATACTCGATGGAGTACTATTTCTTGTGTGGAAACGAAATATCAATATATATACCGTCTCATGCATTTTATACATGAGAATAAATAGACATATTTTCACAAACCTTGAATACGCAGTATGGCAGCAGTGCTTACTCTTTCCCCAGCACTGTTTGATGCAACGCACTCATACGAACCAGAATCTGACTTCTCTGCTCGTTGTATGACAAGATTTCCATTGAGAATCTGAATAGAAATATTCGGCGCTCAATTACTAAACACTATACACGTCCTGGATGAGACTTGATCAGAATGCCTTGATCTTTCGGGAAATGTTGTTTTAGGTGTTTACATTTTCCGCGCCGCGCCTACGGGACAGTCTACTTAAAACAAACTTGACGGACACGGTTAAACGGAGTTGCTTCCGAAACTCGATACCAAAAAGAGCGAGATCAATCGAAGCATTTCAGTTCGCTCGCCAAACCACGGCCGTAACAAAACACCAGCAGCAATTTCACTAATCTGATCCGTTCGCCGATTATGCGTAAAGCGTAGTTCGAGTGACGGGGTTGGAAAGATTATATCATTCCAATTATCGCGGCCGTGTCGGCCAAGTAGTTAGACGCTAATTCATATTTGAGTGGAGCCACACCGTTGGGAGAGGTAATCATTCACGGCATTTCAATGTAGCACACATATAGTGATTGTATCGCCTTCAAAAGGTCGCGCTAAAAATATCAGCAAAATTAGTTTAACCACACCAATATGTCACTGTTAAAGATTGGAATTCTTGAATATTAAAGTACCTGTCGCCTGCTGTTTGTTGAAACTGGTACCATCTCTTTCCTCCAAGTGATGGTGGGCTCTGGGACTCCTGAAGGACCCTCACAGACAAGAGTCACCTTGGTACCGGATGCCGCGACCATGTCATCCGGATTTCGAACAAAATCTTCACCGATGCCTGAAAATAAAGAGCTTCGTAAACAACTGCACACGTTAAAAACCCAACAAGTCAAAATATTTAACCTGTATAAATATTAAATATATCTAACAAGGGAATAGTGGGAATCGTTATGAAAATTTATTACCAGCAAACGTAGCTTCACTGTAGGTATCGATTAGAACTAATTGGACCACCCAATATGCTAAAATTTATCAAGTCAATTTCGGATGTTTATTATAACAATATTATAATCCATGGTCGATCCTTATGAATGTACGTTTGTTGTTGCGTCGCATTTATTCAATATTGTAACGATTATTTTTGTTGCAATTTCCTGCCCGATGAGAGCAAATTGTAATCGCCGTTTGGTAAGTAAATTTGCGACCACCCGCAGCCGGCGGTGTTTCTTTCGTCGATATCCGACCCAATAATTCGCCCAGCAACTCATCTAACGACGCTCCAATTTGCCCTGATTTTATTTGCGCACTGAACGAGGATGACGTAACGAGTGTAGCCAATTGTGGGTAAAACTCAAAACGACCACCGCCAAAAATGGCGTTGCCTGTCCAAATCAGAAATAACGCCCCGTCGTGATGTGGCTTTTGGCATCAGGAGTGTTAACAAGGGATCCTCCCGAAAGATTTTTCGCCATGTTTGGGGATTACTAAGAGCGTGAAATCTAAACAACACAAATCGCTAAGGGGTGGGCCGTGGGAGTTGCAAGATAATGAGTAAAATATTAGAATCTACTCTCATTACGTCCAGTTTAATCCTGCAAACTAATCAGATGCGTTTAATGCGTGACAAGAAACAGACGGTCGATCAATACAAAGAAAACCGATTAGGAAGAAAATCAAATCTAAATAAGCAACGTCAAATATTAATATTCTCTGCGCGGTTGAAAGTTCAGAGTCGAGAGCCACAATGATTGGTTTTAGTGGCACCAGAAATAACCTAATTCGTTTTCGCATGAGCAATTAATGCATATTTTGCTCTGAGTGAAAAGGAACTCATTTATTTGAGAAAAAATCCCAGACACCACTCGTTTATACCTTTGACAGCAAATCAAAAATTGAAATTTGGGGAAAAGGTTTCTCGTTTTAAATCTTCTTCCTGTCAAGATGTTCAAGTTTACGAAGCTGTGGTTATTTGTTTTCGTTACCGGCATAAGATGACGTCATTGTTTTACACCACGTGACGTTGGAAGGCGACAGAATGCGGAACGAACTGGATCGACTTTCGCCACACGGAAACAACTGTGACGTAATCAACCATTAAGTCACATTGTTCACCCGGCATGGCGTATGTGGTATTCCGCAATTTTATTTTGGCTTTTGGCATATAACGCCTTCTACGGTTGAGTAAAGCACGCCCACACAACAGAACTATACAACAAAAGTTTGGTAAATTGTCATAAATTGTCCTCAACTCAGTAAAAAATCGAGTCCCGAATTTACCAACAGTATTAGGGTTTTGAACCATATCTCCTGGGAGCTTAGACCGCTTGCATTAAAACATAGTTGCTACATGTTCTTTGTTTTGCAGAGCAATAGACCGGTACACCAGCGATCAATCACAGCCACGTAACGTCTCTATAACCGCAAAGGTTTTAACAGTCACGAAATATGAGTGGAATCTTTGAGAATTTAGTGACCCATACAACTGGGCTAGTTTGTAAACTACCAATACTTCAATACAGCATAATAATGCTTTTGGGCAGTGACAAATACAAAGCATTTTTGAAACCAGAAACTGGGGTGCGCCTGGCGAAACCAGCAGGGTAATGAGCTCGTTAGGGTGCTATCATCTTGCTATCCCACTTTGTAATTGACGCAAGGGTGAACATTAAGTGGTAGACAGATGATTATCCTGGTTTTGTGAGGCGCAGAGACGAGTTGGCTGCTCTGCAAAGACAAAACACCCACGCAAGTGAATACGACGTAGCGGCTGAGTGATTTGGTAGTCGAAATCGAACACCGATGCCCCTTCGCTCGTCGTTGGGTTGATGACAGTGTTGTGGTGTATTAAATTGTCGTGTTAGCGATTCATTTCCGTGCTTATAAGGTTAGACATGTGCACAGTGCTACGAACGGTGTTTCCCGACTTTGGAAGTTCAAATTCTCACGGTGAAAGAGTGACGAACGCTCGCTAAGGCGTCTTCTCATGAAATAGGATCAGGGCGGCTTTCCACTCCGCTGAGCGCGAAGTCTTCGCTAAAATAATTTACTCCTGATCCGGTCGCTATCTGGCGCACTGGACCGACCTGTTACTTTCTGCAGAAGGCTTGACTTCGTTCCTGGCAACGGAACATGGATCTGGCCAAAGATTCTGTCAATTTTAAAGCGCTTATCCTTTGACTAATGCGACAAACGACAAAGAGCCCGGGCATGCTGGTGCTGAGTGAAAGGCGTCGCTACACAGGTGGTCTTCGTATAAACTGATAATATCTGCAAGTCCGGTTCGATCGTTGTGCGGCAGGCGAGGTATGAAAACGAAGCACCACAGGTCGTTAAATGGGTGGAGGGAAATCGCTCCCGTAAAACGCCGCAAACGAAACGAGATCTGGAGTTATCGCGACATTTCTACCCCGGTAAGTAAAGTGGCGGGTCCGTGACGTTCATTATCTTATCTCAACCTTCAATCGTTTCACTATAGATTTCGGATTTCGTTTATTTAGCGGGTGACTCGCTGTTTTTGTTCTCCCACCGCAAAATATAAACATTGGGAGTTAACGGGAATTTAGCATTCAGTCGAAAGGATACAGCGATGATCTACGATATGTACGTTTAGTGTTGTGACTCAGTTTGCTGACCCTCCTTTGTAACAACGGCCCACGTTACATTCCCAAGTTACCTTAAATCCAGGCAGCTTAGCAAACACTTGTAGGTGCGGACGTTGTTTGGTCATCGAATGTGTCATATTTCGCAAACGGAAAGTAATAAAAGTGGAATTAAATTCCGAAGTACTGTTTTGTAAGAGTGATTTGAAAAGCGGCAGGTTTTAAATGTAATTCGCCATATAGCGCCAATCGAACACTATGCAGTCGGGCTATTTTGTTTCGGCGTTTAGAATAGCCGGGGATTATAACCTGACGAATACTTCAATAACTGGGCCAGCGTAGTCGGCGCCGAGCGTAGTGTTATAGCGGCGAAGTGGCCAGTGCAAACATCACCTAATCCCTGCTATGCGAATGTTCAATTATTGCGTCGGCAAAAGTACCTTGTGTTTGCGATGACACCACCTGTATTGAACCAGGAATTAGGGAGACCGGGATTTCGTGGACATCGAAAGCTTTCGCACGGCATTACAGATCCCTAAAATCCCCAGGGAAGCTTTTTGTTTTAGGACAACCCTATCTTTGTACATCAGTTCCGTTTCCAGGTTGAAACACTAGACGGGAAATAATTTCCTGAAAAGGGATGCGTGGCGACTTCCCCCCTTGAACCGGTACCCTGATGACGTAACTGGTTCGACCGCGTACGCTTTAAAAATTCGATTTTATTCATGTGTTTTCGATGATGTTTCCATGTACGACAAGGAAATGCGGTTTTGGCGACATGGGCAAAACCAAAGACGCCGGGTTACGAAGTTTAAAAAACCGCGAGTCGAAAGGCTGCGGATTCGTCAGCAAAAAGTAAAATTAAAATAGAATTCAATTGCTTTGGTTGACAGTGAGCCGGAAATGCATGTACCGAGCTGCACTCAATAAGCTTTTTATGTCGAGTAAACAGAAACTGTTTCGGAACTATCAATCCGTCAGCGTTAGCCGTCGATCAGTTAGCGAAGTATAGTGTGGCTGCGAACGGTAACCTTACCCTTGTATAGGTCCCAGACAATTAAGCAATGACCCTTTCAATCCACTCAACGCTAAAACGGCTTCCACCGTTGAAAGCAACCCCTATAAGTCGCAACCTGTTGCTGAACTTTCATATTCACTCAACCTTGGACTAAGTTGCAACCTGAAATAACAACCAAGGTCGCTGATATGCCATACAGGATATGAAACGTCAAAATTTGTCACCGCAGTTCAAATATATAATTAAACGCCACTGATTCAATTTCAAGGACGTGTAACTGTTTAAAACTAAAAAAACGCGTTTTTTTCGAAATTTCCTTCTATTTCCAGACTCCAAGTCTGACATTTTCCAATCAAGCCATTTACATGCCTTAAAATAGCAACCAACGAAACGGTTGATGACGCACCTGCCATTCTAAACGGGCGTTTCCAGCTACAGAAACTCCAGCCAAACACGCATTACAAGTTCAAATATGTGAAAAACACAACTGTGGGCTTGGTATTTCTCCACTAACCATCCAGTAAATAAGTTGATTTTTTAATGGGCCAACGACGTTTAGGGCACGATGCGCTACTGTACCAATAAGCGTGACTACACCAAGCATTTGAATTAACAAAACAGCTGCCAGCAGACCTCTTACGGTTCATGTTCTTCAAGCGAGTGCCTGTACAACCCAGGTTTCAGGGCGAACGGTTTGGTTGCCAATGTTTTGTGATGTGTTGACACCAGCAACACATTTTAAACCGTTGTCGGTTGATTCATATTGCACTAAGCAAAACCGGAACCAAAACTGGCAATGTTTTGTCTCTTGCGTGTCTAAAATACGGATTCCTAGTGGTGGCCATTGCTTGGAAGAAGACGCGGGCAGATCGAAGTTAATTACAGATAATTCTGGTTTAATGCCAATTGAATTTGCTCGTTCGAAAATCAATGAACACTTCGCAGTCTTCCGCTACTAATTCTATTACGACGCCCAAAGTTGTGGCTAACTTGGCTGGGTTAGTAGAATACCCAGAGTTCCTTGGTCCGAAAAATCAATAGAGCCCTGTGTAACCAAAAAGCCATAGAGGGAAGGAATCGTAATTGCAATAATATGTAATCTCCGCGCACGGCCGAGTCGATATACCTACTCACGCGACAGTGTCCTTTGGGTAACGCGCTGTTGCGTTTGTTTTGGTTCAAGCGGGTGACGAGAAACTAACATGACAGCTGAGAATCGAACCAGGACCACTTAATATCTTTTGCAATGTTGCCTTAAACAGATACGAAACAAATGAAGCAATATCCTCTCTGAATACACATGCATGCTAGTAAGTCGCGACAACGAAATGCTCAAATACCTGTTTTAACTTATTTAAACAGCCCAAATCAAGCACATGCTACGGTAGATTTCTTGAAATATCATAGAGTATTATGTCACTTAAAATTGTCACGGTAGTCTTGTGTAAACGTTAAGTTACATTTCTACAATGTTTGGAGTGAAAGCAAAAGCTGTGGCGCAGATTTCGGTCAAGAATTGGTACGCCTCGTTTGCTTACTGTTGCCCCAGACGTGGCCCCTGTTCATGGTCACTTGGTTTCAAAGCAAAAGTCAGCAGATGAGTTGACTTTTCAGGACTGCTTTTTGTCTGATATAGACAGCAAGTAAGAGGGTTCAAGTTTTTATGCGATTTCGGGTCAAAATAAACGTTTTAAAATTTTCCATATTTTCAATAATGCTGCAAACGGCAATAAAACACCGTTGCTAATACGTTTGACACAGATTGCATGGGGTTATCTAAATTACACGAAAACATAACAAATCTATAAGTGTGGAGTGTCTGCACGTACAACATATATCCAATAACACACGACGGCGCTGGAATGTTAAAAGACCTCGTGCGAGTTATGAAAGTTCGATAAAGGTGAGCAATGTACACAAGTTTTTTTCGAGTACCACTTTGAACCTTTGCTTAGTTTTCATAGCGGCGTTAAGCCAGGGACCCTCCGCGTACATTTAATCTTTCGCTCCGGGTGAAATTCCACGCTGGCAGCAGAACAGGCACCGATACTTTCTTTCCAGGCGAGCAAAAACAACACGAACGCCGTCAAGGATTATAAACTGTAGCGACTCCAAAATAATCTATTCAAGTTGATATAGAACCTAGGTCCTGATCGACCCAAGCAGAATTCAAAGAATTTCAAACCACGTCGTTCAATAGCTGGTTTGAAATAGCATTACCAAGTTCATTTTAAAGTCACTCTTGTCGCTTTTTTAGTCCTTTGTAATTTTCAAGGGGACAATAAATATATTCCTGTTTGTCGATTTTCAGTCGCATTGGGACAAGGTTATCAATTATTCAAGAACATGTCATTTCGCACTTGTTCGATTGTAGGCGTCGATGGATTTGCTGTAATATTAAACGACTGACAGCTCTGGTGTTATAAATTCCACGGAAATAAACACGAAAACGTCGAATCGGTCAAATAGGAGTTGGATAAATAACTAAAAACAATCCGTATTTAACCTTCCAAGTACACAGGTCACGTCCAGCTTATGTACTTATAGTAAAACCAAAACGAACACTCCAAAGTTTGTTTTAACATTAAATGCTTTGTTCTAAAGCACAGGGTCCGCTATTCTCGGGTGAAGCGGAAATGGGGCAGCCAGTCACCCCCTCTGTGCCGGAAGCCGCACCCTGTCACTCACTATAGGAACTCCACCACAACTGTGGTTGAGACAAGAGAGCAGTTTTGAGCGAAGGTTGAATCCCGACCACCTAGGTTGAGATCTGCCGTTCAATCAGCCGTCAGTCTTATTGGCGTGAAATCTGCTTTCAATGCAAGGTTGTAATTTCCTCTTGATCCCCTTGAAAGATTTTATTGTTTATCGCAATTAAAAGGAGGCGGCGAGTCTGAGCCTACCTTCCTACCACATTCCTAGCCGGCAAAAACCGGATCAATCCCGCACACGTGAAATTGCGGAGATGATAAATCTGGTAATGACGCAGCCACGACGCCAAAAACTGTGCACGATGTAACTTAAGAAAACAATACCACACAAAGACACGGCAAGCTTTGTTATACAGGATTCCTGGTACACAACTACCCAGTGGTTGGGCAAGCAAAATTGCGTAATGTGTCCCCCAAGCTTTGATTCGCCGCTACGCACGAGAACAGCAATGTAGATTTATCAGGCTCGTTCAAACTACCGAGAGCACTCAATACAAGTCTGAGTCAACATTTCAGCGTCCGAATTAACTTCGTAGCTTGCCACAGTTATTCGAAGACAACATTTGCAATACCGTTTACGAATAAAATCGACAAAACACTCCCCGAAAATGAATTAAAGGTGTTACGATCCAGACTATAGGTTGCAGGTATATATATATACACTGACGATAGACGTATAAAATTCATCAACTAATACGAGCTGTATTGTTCCTTTGATGCTGATGACGCCTGTCGACATACGTTTGTTTTGTCTTAGCGCATTTCTTGCCAAATTCTTAACAGGAAACACAGGGATTCCGAGCAGGCGCCGCGGAAACGTAGAACCGTTGCGATTACGCCAAACCACTTAGCCGCAATTTGTGGTCAAATTCAAGCGAAAATGGCATTTACATGTGATGTTTGTTTTGTGCTTTTTAACAGGAGCAACAGCAGCTGCACATAATGTTGCTGATCTTATATGTATGGGCCAGCGCAAAGGGCGGGAACGCGAATTTGCAGCATAGTGTTAGAAACGTCAAAAATGTAACTCTCACCAGACCGGAAACTAAGAAGTAGTAGTAGCTAGCGGTAATCGACGCATAAAGTAAACATATAAGTACTTCAACAAACGGTCGTTTTCCTACTTAAACGTGTTTGACTTCGCCCGATGTGTTGTACTTTCGTCTGTCCGCTGCCGTTTCCTGTTATGGGCCGTTTGGCTACCATAGTTATGTGTTGTTTAGTCGCCAGTAAAAGCTGAAATAGTTAGCTCTTATAGGCTTGATTAACAATAAGTGAAACATACATCACGGCAATGATGATTTTGTACACATAACCGTCACAGTGGCAATTTTCGCGCGCGATAACGAAACCGAGCCAATTCATTATAACCATTGGTATATACTTTTCTCTGCAACGTGCTACTGTGTAATTAGTGGTTGGGACATTTCCGCCAATGTAACGCGTCGTTTCTGATAATATAAGCGTGAACTGTAAGTTCTCTATTCAACCGGTAAGTTTTAGGCGATATTTATAAGTCAGGATTGCCATGTAAGACCAATGAAATCTAGAGCGCATGATACTTGACCAAGTATTACAAGGCGTTGGGATATAAGACCGGTAACATGGATTGAACGCAACTAGGTGAACAACGGCTTATCCGCCCATAATCTCTCTGGAGCATTTTAAGCATTACAAAAAATCATTGAGCCATTTTAATGGTTTTGCAACTGCCCATTTCCCAAGCATTAAACCGCCTAGAAAACTCGCCGTGCGCTCATTAGTCATGGCATTGCATGATTTTGCAATAATAGTTGGCAGGGCTTCACATAATGAGAAAAACAAATTCATTTGCCGGTTAGCACGCCAATTACACGTCTACTTTGTCATCAGCATACTTCGGTCCTGCTTGGTATTTTCTGTCATACAAAGTTTGCCGAAGCAATTTGCGCATCTTACTTTCATCATGATGGATGCGTTTTTAACTGATTTCTATTCCGACATACGAAGGGAAGGCCGACCTGCTATTAAAAGCCAAGGTTTACGCGAACTGAAGACCGCGGAAAGATTACAGCAGTAATCTCTACTTAGCACGAAAAACGTCCATCTCAGGAACGGGAGACTAACATTGACAATGGATGAGATCTTAAATGGAAGATATACGATGAACGTTATGTGATATTATCTCCGCGTATCATGTACAACTGATGAATACGCTGCGTCGAATGCATTATGCACGATAAAATATGGATCAGAGATCAAAACTACGATCGCAAAGCATCGGGATCTGTATTGGTAATTACACCTAAGAGATTCCCCACCACTTTTACTGCTGAAGTCGCTTGTCAAATTCGATACGCCCAGCACGATGCTGTAATAAATTCGCCACCAGCAACAAAGTGAGTGGCTGCGTGATGACGTTATCAAAATTAAGCAACTATTGATTCGGCAGTCCGTGACGTTGACGTTAATACGTTTTGTCACAAGGTCCGCTGATAATGCGGTTCCGCCCGGATTTTATTGTCGGGGGACGTGGCCGGTTGTCTAGCGTTGCTACGAGGAAGGAGAAAGTCTAATTCCGTTTCGTCAGTTTCAATTTACATTCAAAGTTATTGCTACGTCGGGAAGCTTGGTTATTTTAATGACCGCAGCTCTGGATTCACGTCGGCAGCCAAATACACATTAAAAACCGCTGCCTTAACTCAAATCGGGCTCGCTGAAGATTGACATTTATGAAGACGTCACTGTCACATCCTTGAAGATTTCAAGTTAAAATAGAACAATTATGTGTGCGGTACATAAGCTTCGTATCCTACCGGCCTACGAGCGAACTGATTCATGCCGTTATTGGTCTTAGTCACCAGGATGCTGGGTTAACTCGCCACGGGAAATCCATTTCGAGTTTGTTGATATGTTGAATGAGCGGGAAGATTCTCAACGGAACAGAAAACATTCGAAATCGTGACGTATAAGGAAGGTCGTTACCTACCAAACGCTGAAGACAGTTGAGTCACGTAAATGACTTTTTATGTCGTACACTATATACTCGCCGCTTGGTGAGAATCATTTTGCGAAACTTTACCCCATAACAAAGGACCGATCCATCACAATTTTCTGCTACAAACGTCTACGTTACATGTCCACAATAAAGGCAAATGACAAACTCAGATAGACTGACGTATAATAGGTTACTTGGAATAAAAGGAACTTTTCGCATAGTTAGCATTTTATCGGGACATTAAATTTGGATAGCATCAGACAAATGAAAATGTAGCAGATGTTATAATATGGGTGGGGACAAGCCCTAAAACCTAATACTACCATTACGACAACTGGTATAGGCGTATTACTGGCAAAAGAATAATTCCAATCGCAAGGGCCAAGCTGTTTGGCGAGACATAACTCACTTGGGAGGCAAGCGGAAACTCTTTGGCGAAAATTCAATTACAACTTATCGAGTCAGGTTACTGCTGCGTGAGTAACACAAGGACATTGCGTAAAGTGTGGTCAAAACGAAGGGTTTTAGCCATTGAACGGTGACTAAGATGGCGATAAAAACAGCTTCGACACAAAGTTATTGGGGGATTAACGATCCGTGACGTCTTGGTCGCGGATTTTGCGACAAATCGTTCGTGTTGATAAATATGTGGGTCTGGCACGTGCAATCAAAGTGCTACAGGCCGACTATTTGGTTTTAGGCCCGACATCGGTGTATGGTCATAAAAGGGAGGCGGAAATGTTTTCATTCCCTAAACAGGGTGGCAAATCTAAGGCTCCACTAGATTGCCATCTACTGCGGGCACGGCGTGTTAATTGATGGGAAATCAGGCCGATTCGGCCTCGAAATTAGCACTGGCCTCGATCTACGTAACAAAATCTGCCGGCGGTGGGAGTAACTAGCAGGTGAAAGTGAAAATTGCAACCACGGCAGACATTTATCGCGGCAAAATCGAAAACGTTGGAAAGTTTACCGAGAAAATTAGGCAGCGGCGTAATTAAGTCAAGTGGCTGATGATGTGTTTATAGTTTGTCCAACATTTTCTGTGAAACCACATTGTAACCTGCAGGTTGAAATGATTTGATAGCAGATATTAAACGCTCAGGGACAGGATACTTGATTTAATACGACAATCTTAACAGTAAATCTTACATCTTATGTACACAGCATTTCCTTTCTCATTTTAAGGAAATCGGATAAATGCTGCGAACTGTAAAAAATTAAAACGCCGACTTTGAAGTGCAAATGTATCTTGACTGTTTGCCAAACCAGCACGCGTTCGCTGTGGCCCACACAGTAGGGGTTGTCGTATTTTATGGATCTCTATTTGTCAGAATATCGTGCCACCCGCAGCCTCAAAGTACAGTAGCAGCCTAGCAACAGAATGCCAACACAGCAGCTGCTTAAACAATAGCAGTTTATTGCTATTTAAGATAATATATGAACTACAATATAACACATAAAACTCCGCTGACGGTCCAAAGCAAATTTGTCACAAGATGAAAGGACGCTAATTATATAATGGCCAAGGCTGCCCAAGTTAATAAAGAGGGATGATTTACGAAGCACGCTGGCAGTTAAATTGATCTAACTCATAGATGATTATATTGACTAAGCTTTTTGATGACTTGAACAAATTGGAATTTTAAATAATATGCTGAGAGCGCCCACAATTATGAGAGGTCAGTACAAAAACTCCAACAATAAAAGCACGCCTGGCCGACCAAACAATTTGGCAAATGTCACATTCTCTAATTGGCAAGAAATTGTGGATAGCCCTTCGTCCTTTTTGTTCCAAACCGCAGAGCCATTAAGTAATCATACAAAAGAATGGGCTAGATAGAGGAAAGAGGAAATTACTGTTGCTCCTGTTACAGTGATACACCAAACACAGAAACCGTACAGGATTTAATTTCCGCATTCCGACGCTCATGTACTAAGGGCAGCAATGAATAATGTTTAAGCTTGCTGTTTGAACGGAATCGGCCTTCCGAAATATCTTAAGTTTGTTGGACAGATCGTGCGACGGATCAATCGTCTGCGGTCGCCTTTCGTTTGTGAACTCGCGGCGGCAACTTTTCATTTAGAGAATCCATACGCAGGCTAATCCCAGTGACGTACATAAACCCCATTTTAACCTCAGCTGAGTATGACCGGTAATCGACATCAAAATAAAGAAAACGTTTGAGAAGTATCCACACACCTGTCTATGCCCGGCCCCCGCGCAATAAATACCGCCCTGAAGCAAATTACAGACAGAAACCAACATCGAGACAACTTAAACCGCGACTTAGGGCATTGCGACGTGCCTGGCCGCTTTGAAATATGCTCAGAGACACCTGTAGCCTTTGTTGGGGAAAGAAATCGAAAGTGTACGAGGCGCGTGGCGCGCGTAGGTTGCTTCTAATAACTCCACTGACGAGTTATTCCAGGTGTGCGATTATTACTCCCAACTTGAAAAGCCTAGGAAAAAGCGTCTGGCTGTAACGTCGATTTTGGAGTTGGGGAAACTTTGCGGTTACGACAAAGTCCGTTGAACTAACTCGGTGACTTCAAAAGGAACTTTACCTATATACTCAACACGGTAACGGCACGGCAGCCAAATTTATTACCTAACTGACAGATCCTACTCCCATCGAGTGATAAGGGAAAATTAACTTGGGACGATTTAATAAGCGAGTTTACTCAGAGAAACCGGATCAAAGCGGATTTATCCAGTTTAAAGGGGAGTCAATCCACTAGGCCAACTATAAACAGTCCCGTGATCTTAATAACCATAGGGATATGAAGAATGTATCAATTCCTATTTGTCGGACACAGTAAACACCAGCTTAAGAGTTGTTTCAATAAATCTGACAGGTTATATCTTCAGTAGGAATTTAAACGAATCGATTTAACCAGAAAACCCGTGTGGATTGAGTTAAAACGTACTAGCACATATGTTCGTTATGCTAGAACATTGACAACAGTCGAACGAAGTCCAAATATAATGGCGGCCATGTGTATTTAGGTGGGAACAGATACCACTACGTGACCGTAACAATACAAACGTGCGGTAATGGGGCTTACATACACATATGCTCATTTTAACAGGCGTATGTCTGCGCTCTCTGGATATGGTTAATATATTGTGTCGTGTTGCATGTTTTGGCAGATGGTAAGAACAAGAGAAATATCACAAACTGAACAAAGTTATACGGGACACATATAGCACTGTGTGGTATTGCTGTTTTTCCGTCGGTCCAGCGCTTAAAATAGTTTTGTAAAATGCCACGACCCTTCCATATGCGGTTTTTGCTTATTTTAAACGGATCACGTCCCCCAATATCTCGGTACAAGAGTACAAACAGTTTCCAGTTGTGTGGGAACTCTGAAGTCACCAACAGTGCAAAAGTACAGGTTGCTTAATATAGTCTTAGGAAGGTTCTTAAAACCACAAAGCGACGCCTAGCTATAAAGTATTCATTAAAATCCAGCACCTGTCCCAATATTTTCGACTATTCTCTCACGGCCTCTGAAATTGGGTGATATGACGCGGCGGTGAAAGGCAAGTGAATGCCCCTTATCCTGTCACGATGCCCTGTATTTCGGCCAATCAAGAGTTAGTCAGCCGTGTCCGCTGACCGACCGATCCATCAAAGCAGGGTAGCGTACATCAAACCACCGTTGGCAAGGCGACGAGTGAAACGTTTTCTTTGCTTGGCGACGAAGTATCAAACCAATTCGATTCTGTTTTTATCCGACAACTAAAAATTTTTTTTTATATGTTTGTGTTTTGCAGATATCGATTAGAAAACTGCTAAAACAATTCCGTGTCGCCAAATTTACACAATTTAACATTCCACAATTTTATGATGGTTTCAGATTTCTCGCATGATTTCCGTCAGTAGGGTAACGCAAACAAATATAACAGGTGGGCCTGTAATATGACCACTTTCACAGAGCACTTGGGGTTAAACGGGCCGTACTGCTGATCAACTGTAAATGAAAGCAACGCATGCGAATCATGCGGAGTGGGAAGACCGTGACCCTGGAACTGCAGATTTTTTCTACGGAGTCTGCTGCGTCGTGTCTCGTTTAAAACAACTCTGCAATCGAGCTCTAAAAGCCAATGAATGCCAGGTATTGGGTGAAAGCATTTGGAAGCGTTTGTGGTATACACACTGCGTCTCCCTGCGGTATAAACAGGTCGGTATTTAGACGAAAGCAGATCGAGTCTCGGGTAGTAACACTCGACGATTGACAGGCTTATAAGCTTCAAAGGCCGTCGGTCTGCTAAATGGATTTTTTAATTATACCGCTGGCAACGCGTCTTTGCGGTGAAGGTCGTCGTGCCGTGAAGTCATCGAAGCGGTGACGCCTCGTGAATATTTCATTGCCCCATCATAACCAATGTGCATTCAATTAGAAGGGCGGACTAAGAAGAATAGCGATGAACATACCATAGTATCCATCGCACACATGGCTCTGAATTATTTAGATGGGATCCAGGGTAATGAGGTATCCCTCCTACAGTAGAGCAACTAACCTTGCTATAGGATTATATTATAACCGGCTGTATCCAATCTCGCAATCAGTCTAAGACTCTAAGTGAAAACGTGGATTATTGAAACGCAATCCTGTCCTGGTGTGGCGCTGAATAATGCATTAGATATGAGCTTGTGAAAATAAAAACTCTTTGAGGCCCAAAGTTCATTAAAACGGCTGTTGATACAGAATAATAGTTTCAAGGTGCAGTTTTTGCCATCCTTGCAGGCAGAGGATATTACCGCTGCTAAATGTACGGAGTTCATGACACTGCAGCGCGGGTGCATGACGTGCGACATTAATTTGAACCATAAATGATTCATTTCCGATCATCGTCCCGAAGGGGATCAACAGTTAATTCTTGGCCAACCTATTACGACATCTGAAAGAGCTAAAGACCGGTAGGAATCTGAACCTACCGGATAGATGAGCACGATGACCAGGACGGCCAAACATTATGAGTTAAACTCAGGGTTGGGGGTTGACTCGTTTGCAACCTGACCCCTATTATCTTATCGTGACGTGTCAACAGCTCGACAGGCATTGTCCGTATTGAGGTAATTATCTTCGATTTCGAGTTCTTGTTAAGGTCGCGAGTCAATTTAAAAATGCCAAGATAAATTTGGACAAAGAAAAAGAGAAATGACTCGATTTGATTGACAGCTGTATGCCTGCACAGCCGTGGATGCGAAAGATAAAAGGGCTTTGCTCGAAATCCTTTTGTTCTAATGGGTTAATTTGGGCCGCCTTATTAGCTGCAAGTTTTCGCTAGAAACACATTCACAGTGCATTATGTGTTGTTATGTGTAGTGGTAAACACACTAAGAGGTGTAAGTCGACCGAAACAACAGACATATTACGCAAAGAAATCCGATACTAAAAAGGCGACATAGGTCGTCAGCACCTTCCGCCCATGCTAATAACTGTTTACAAACAGGCGTTCATCTACGAATACTGTTTACCAAAAGCGCATTTTGCGACACAAAGTGTAGCATTCTGCTCGAGGGAATTCTCGTGCAAGCACCACATGCATATATATACAACCTCTTACAGACGCCGGGGCGACTCGACTGTTTTGGATCCTGGGCACCGGTAATTTGGTTAACCCTTCCAATAAACGTATGATGAATTGGCTCTACATTTCTGCTCCTTGCATCTGGTTTGGCAGAGTCTTAGGGACGCAGTTCCAAGGAGCAAAGGGATCGATATTACAGCCAATAAATGAAGGTTGTCCTGTGCTAGAACAATTTCTCATCGATCACTTCTTATTAAGCACAATCGATCGTTTTTTGAGCACAACAACGAGAAATGCGAAACAAGCTGCACAAGACGCGGGTGGCTGAAGCAATTATACAGCAATATGTAGTCCTGGCTACAAGATATCGACCACAACAGACTTGCTTGGTCAGCCTACCTCCTTCCTCATTTCATGCGCTTTGTTAAAGAATCCATAATTACATTTGCAATATACAACACATATTCTTATAAGTAACTACAATGCAATGCAATAAGTCCACCAACAATATAGCCCACCAAAAAAAACGACCTTACTTTAGATTAGTGAGACCAGATTTGTTCTTCCGAACAAGTTACTTTGGCATGGTGACTCAGAATTGGCAACAAATTTCCCGGGACGGAATCCAATTACGACTTAAAAATCGAACCCGGGGCTTATCGTAATCTGGTTAACATGAGCTGTTTCCAAACATTTTGGAAGCGCAAATCATTTAATCGGTATAACTCAACACGCCACGTGTCAGGGTTTATAAGCAACAAAAACATAGCGGCTCGAACCAACAAACTGGGACCACGTACAAAGCGAAGTACCAACGAACAGCTGCGTTTCTGTTCCGAACGATTTCACGCAAACTTTCAACGGAAATAGATGTCCCGTGCACGTGTACTGTTCGATCAAGCTGTTTACCTCACGTGTCACACTGGCACCATACATAACACTCGAGTAAAACGACGGTTATGTGCGTTTTATAAACAAAACCGCGAAACGGCTGAAAATCACAACGTACAAACCCAGGTCCGGAATTCTGACAGTTTAGTTTCAGCTGTTCCAGTAACAACTTGTTAAAAGATTAAGACCTAACCCTATCTGTCTTGGTTTAGCAAGATTATCTCGTTTAATTGGTTGGTTTCGGGTTTTCAATGCAATCCATCACACTTGAAGTCTCATAAAATCACAAAGAAGTTAAAGGTGAAAATAAGGCAACCAGAAAATTGGACACTGACGCTGATTTAATGCGAAAACTCGGTTTCTGGATAAGGTTATTTGAGCAAAGGCACCACTACACTACAGCACCACTTGGAAACCATGCGAAGTTACAGAGAAAGAAAGGCTGGAATACGTCACAAATCTCACAAGAACGTTCACAGCTTTATCTTTGCGGATTCAACCTTAGAAATCAATTCGGGGTGAAATTAATTAAAGTTTGATTTATCAATCAACGCAAACAGCTTCTGTCAACTTAGCATGATCTCACAGTTTTATATTCCCAGCTCTCAGGCTTAATCGGAAAACCGCAAAGTTTTGACGAATCGAAGAAGCAAATATGAGCTCGTAGCCCAGCAACCGGGCAACCAACGGTGGGTAGAGCAATAAAACGCAACGCACCGGTCGACCAAACCGACTTCAATAAACTTCAAAGGTTGAGAGTGCGACAGAAACCAGTGTTATTTGAGTAATAAGAGAAACGATGCTCTTACGTCGACGTGGATAGTAGCCACACGTTGTACGGTAGCTCGATTTGCGAGTAATTCTACACTAGACGCAATTTGGGAAGGAAAATGGTTATTGCGTCATGTTTATATATATATCATCAGTACGAACACAAAAGCAGTATATGTTGGGAATACGGGTTGGGTCATTCATTCGATTTAAAATCTGGACGCTAAATGTCACCACCACAACTGCGCGTTATTGTTACATTAGACTCTTGATTCCTGCCAAATTACTATTATTATTCATAACAGCTCAGCTTTTGTCCAGCGCTCGTTATATGAACGAGGGTGCGGGGTCTAAACGGAAACCGGCCCACGGCTTCCCGTACGTAGAACTAGCACGACGACGACGGCGGAATCATTGTGGACCGAAATAGAATCGAATTATTTTGCCACAAACGATGGCCCGCAGATTTAGGCTGTATTATACCGACGTATTAATTACTACCGGGCTCGGGCGTGTTTGTCGTGCACTGATAAGCGAGCTGGTTCAATTACCCTCACAAAGGGGTCTTCTAATGGATCCCGGGAAAGGAATATTGCAAAGCAAATACCGCCGAGATGATATCTGCCACTCGACGACAAACATTTCTGTTTTACCCGGTGACCCACACCATCTCCGTAGTCACACTACTAATGCTGCTCCTGTTCCAGCAAAACACACATAAGAAATAGTTACGACACTTTTCAATAACGGAATGCGTCCCTGAGTCGTACGGTTGGTATTTTAGTGACATGATCCCTTTCGTTTGTTTATTTAAGCACAATGTACCTTCTATGGCGTTTGTTGAACCTTAATGTTTCTTTTACAGCCAACATGTATTAAATTAACCGGAGAAAATATGGCTTAACAGCACGAGTGCTAACACTAAACAAACAGAATAAGATTCCACGATAAGACAAAACAAGTCACACGATTTCTTACGGAACAGTTCTCTACCAAGCCAGACAAACGATAAGACGGTGATTTGCCATATGAGGAGATTATTAAAATGTCCGACGTTATGTGTCAAACGTCAAAGGTAAACAAAAGCTCGTGCCAGAATGTGAATAAACCCGTAGCGCGATAACTTTAATTGGCATAGTGTATATCATGTGATAACACGGCATGCCTGGCAATGTCGTAACATGTAAACTAATGGTTTGTAGAACAGAAATCAAAAGGCAATTTAATTTCTTATAGATCTTATTGCGGACTCAATCAATAAGGCTTAGTTGACCACGCTCCTCAATACACAAGCATTCTAATCACAATCAAGCATCTAATGGTTTTTACAGAATTACTTCACCGAATTTTGCTTAGGATAATATTGAAGTGCAAAAACGGCCACTTACTTGCCATCTGGACAGTTACGTTTGAGCTTCGAGCTTCTCCGGCACTATTCACAGCAATGCATTGATAAGTCCCAGTATTGGCATCTTCGCCTCTGTGTCGGACATTTAGGAACATAAGTTCTCCGGGTGCAAGTTTTATGATCCCGCGAACTGTAAAGGGAGAATTGCATAAACCTTAGCCAAGCAATCAAAACTTGTTGAGAAGTACAAGTGCTCCTACAACTCGTTAAGTTTAAAGTGGTGCTCGGTCACACTGCAGACGTCTGTTTAGATTTGTTTATGGTATATAGTTTACGTAATTACCTTCATAACCATATATGGCATATAACAGTATAATAATTACCACACAAAAGCGTTAACTTGTTACACACAGCTCGTTTAGCTGCTAGAAATACTGGCGATTCTATATTCAAACCGAATGTAGGCACAATTTGTAACAACATTGAGGCAACGTAAAAAACAAATGATTCATAAAATTTCAATTTACCACTTTGGCTGTCCAAAGGCTGGCCATCTTTCAGCCATCTTATGGTGGGGTCGGGGAATCCAGTTGCTCGGCAGTAAAGTCGCACAGTGACTTCCGTATCATCAACGATGGCATTGGCAGGCTCCTCTGTTATTCGTGGTGGGGTCGCTTTATTGTTTAAACCGGAGCTGCGACGGGCCAGGGGTTGTGGCAAGGGCTGAGGGGCGTTGTCTGATGGGTCGGGATCAGGTAATCCGAATACTGAGAAATAATTTTAATAGGTTAAGGAATTTTGCCTATTGATTGGATCGTAAAATTTAACGCAGTTTCGAATTGCGGGGTTTAGATTTGTTTGGGACAAGAACATTCACACAAAACGCGTGTTTTCAACACCCTGTGCGCTCCCAAAGAGTAATGCGTATTCTCCATTGTGCGCCAGCAGCTTTAACCGCAAAGAAATCTCGGGTTTCAGGGGTAATGATTACTACCGACTTTTTCCCGCGGTGTGGCACCGAATTCTGAAGGGAGAAAAAGTGAGCATAGATTTCCCGGCGTTTTGTATCTGCCGGTCCACACACCAAGGCTGGGTTTAATTACAGTGGCTTGCCTGGCGCCCAAAGAAAACTCAAAGCCCCTGAAGCGCGTGCTAACGAAAAATATAAAGGTTTTTGAAACCAGTTACGTGGGATGTTTATCATATATACGAAAGCGGTCGATTTGTACACACCCAAAATGTGTTACTGTGTCTGCATTAAGCTGCAAGCGCTTTCAAGAGCGCTAAATGCGATTCGATCTTTTGTGTGTAAGAGGATTAAGTTGTCTGGCGGCGACGGCGAAACGGAAAGTTCACCGTCACACGGCCCCTTTGCATAAAGTGTGTCATGCGGTAATCCGTGCCCAGCACCTACACCTGCCTGACTGATAAACCCAGCTGCATGGAGCAACTGACTCGTGTAATGGCGTGGAACGTTGCGAGCGTGTTGCTGATCGGAAAGTTAACTTAGTTTGACACCGGAATCCATCAGCGGACTAAACTGGACAGCCGCAATACCTCAAATTAGACCACCGTACTGGAAATTTAGAGTGACTGAATATAGCATGATAAACAAAGAGTCCACCACACAAACACAAGTAATGTTTTGATCCAAAACATTAGACAAACCCAATTTTGGTTTAAATATTTTCAGCCCAGTGTCTGATATAAGAATGAAAACTCTTCTATCGAGCTTAACTCAAACGGTACCAAGATTCAAAATAAGATAGGAACCACTTTGTGTTTGACCAGTTGAATTGTCTTCGTTTCCTCCGTTCTTTTGTTGCGGTTGTTTATTGTAATTATCTGAACTGGCGGATTGCGTTCGTACTCGGATTATAAAGAGAATGGGTTAGAGTTTGGTGTTAACTACAAATCGTCCAATAGTACTTCAGATTGTTTGTTGTTCTATTGGACTACTGTACGAACTTAACTTTGGAATGTCGTTTTGGGGGTTAAGTTTCGATCCTAAAATTAGCGACTCATTAACGCTGGCGTTGAAACGATAACTACACTACTGAATTTAGAGACTTTACGATCTGTGAAGTGTACGTAACTTATAGATGATGGGCCACAGTATTTATGACTTAACGAGCTAAACCATTCCTCGATAACAGACAGCAAATCAACATCGCTATTGCAGATATATTACAGTTACTTTAAACAGGCAAAATTAGAAAGCTATTAGTCTTCATTTAAGGTAATAAACGTCATACTGAAACCAAATAATAACACTATTCAGTTTCATGAGATTCCGGTGCCACAGTGGATGTCTTTCAAGATATTTATACAAATAATCGTCATCAAAGCTCTTCAAGTCATAAAAAAAGATAGTTTAGATCAAACAATTCTTTACAATATATCGCGTTATAACGCATTTCCTGAGTTAACTCTGTTGAAGTGTTTTTGTGAAAAACTAAACGCACCGGCGCACCGCGACCATCACTGTTGCTGTCCGGGAGTATAGGGGAGTTTTCAAAACGTAAACAAGTCGCCGCGGTCGCATCCGGTATAGTCACGCTTCACTGGCAGTATATCGCATGGATCAAAAATTTCCGACTGAAAGCAACGACACAAGTCAACTTTCAAAAGCGAGCCGACTCTGGACGATTAATCTCACGCCCCAACAATAATAAAAGCTAAATAAAGAGATGTTATGAGCACAGTTTCCGTTTTCATCAAAGCGTTGCGCATAAGGTTGAAATAAAGTCTCTGTCAACCCAAGACAATCAATTCGTTCCGAATTATGGGCGAACTCGGTAATGACATGGTGAGTACGTATGTTCATTGTTTTCATTTAAAACGTAAGCTGAGGTGATATACCCCCTTGGATCCTATAGTAAGAAGATTGCCATTGTAAATCCTTCATGGAAACCGCATCACATGCTCAAGGACAATGGGAGATCGCCAAGCGTATGTTCACGTTGGTGATCGATCGCAATTTCTAATTACGCAACAGAAATTTGCTACCGCGGCGACTCCTTGGTTCGATAATTCAATATAAGAGGCCTGAATATATCGCGTGTTGCGGCCGATGCTAAAAATTAATGATGTCTCGGTCAATTCGACGCGAAATCAACGTCTGCAATGTTAAAAAGATTTTGACAAAAGATTCGCGGACATCTCGATATTTGAGTGTTCCAGCTAGCAACATATTGGTGATCGCAATTTAATTTACAAGTCAGCGCAACTGGCAGGATGCGATGGACAAAAGCCGAATGTAGACCGGATATTGATATATTTACAACCATAAGGCGATACTAAGGAAGAGGCCGTGAATCAAAATTTTTCTGACGACTTCGCACCGGTAGATCGTTGTTTACTAGTTTCCCATGACGAAGTAACGTTGTCGTTTTCCGCAGGTCACACGTGGGAACCGGTTCTGTGCAGTTGCAACACACTTCAGTAACGTAGCCAAGGTCATTACTGGACAGAAAACGGTGCCAGCAAACCTGCGTATTTGATATGATGGCAACCGCCTTGGTGGGCTGTAAATTGCGCTGTTTTGGGAACGGTGAATCATTCCTCGGTTAAGAGGTTTCGAAACAGCAACAAGCACTATTGGCTGTGTGCTTCAAACCAGCTCTAAATGTCTATTCGGCGTTAAGTTGGGTCACAGGTCAAAGACTGTTATGGTTCCCAACTGCGGTAGTCGAACACACATTACAACGTGGCTAATTGAAATTAAAGCGGACTGCAGACAAATTTTATTTTAATTAATCTTCCCGTAAGAGGAAAACCAAACTTTGACGCGTTTACCTTAGTCTCGGTTATCAACGCGAGTAAACGAATCAAATTCCTTACTAGTGTGAAAATGAAGTGATATTTGCGGGTGGCAAAGGAATAACCTGATTAGATTACGACGTAATTAATTTAAGTCATCGTAGCCACGTTTGCCGTACACGGTGACAACAGGTACAATTTCAAGTGGCTGGCCTTGATTTGCGCTACAGTTTTCTAGGTAAGTGCTGGGTTAACCAAAGGCTGCTGGGCTATCATAACTTCTGTATATGAGAGTATCAGACTATTTATTTAAGGCAGGTTTATGTACGTTGTACAATGACAGGCAGCGTCTATAAATTAAAATGTGTTGTTGTGACGGTTGAGAATGTCAAGAGACTCTCAGGACCGTGGTCCGGCCGATTGGTGGAGCGCAAATAAAACCGAAGGCGGAAAACACACAAGCCGTGGCATTCCTTAAAATAGCCGAGTTCGGATTTAACGTTAAAGGTTAATCAACAACAAAGGGCCCTACGTACCGCAACGCCCAGTTAGGAATGGTCATGCGTTGATATGATTTTACAAGTTTTGGTTGCTAGCTACTTCTAATGGGATCCATTACTAATTTAATCAGGCCGGCGACCTGACTCGGCAGACGACAGATGCGCATTAAAATGAGGCTGTTTCGGCTGAATAATTAACTGGCCTTAGCACAGCAAAGTGTGCCGAAGACGGCAAGATAATAATTTGTTGCGCTAGGGTCGTAGAATTCGTTGTGGATGTCACGAACGTCAAAGTTTGTTATCGCAAGCTAGATACCGTCGTTTATTTTCTACTATTATTCATAACATCGTAAAATTGTACAGTTTCAGACAAGGCCATGTTAGAGGTCGTCCATCAATACGACGGCTCATGAATTATAGATAGCAAGGAGACTGGTGGACTCGCTTTGTGTTAATCCTGCAATTGTTTCTCTTTCCAGAGTCAGTTACTACAGTTCTCACTCGCTGGCTGCACACGAAAGGTTGTCAGCGTAGACAGACAACCTGATGAAGGTATCACGTGATACAGATCGATCGGGATCTCGGGCCGGTGAGTGATAACCACGAACCAAAGGGAAACCAGGACAGCAACACGAGGCAGAATAACGATTTGCAAACCTAATTGCTTCTAGCGAAACGTGGTGCATCAAGCGTCCAAGTAGCGTGCATTTTTCACACGCTGCGTGTTCGGCAGGTCACACCGCTCAGCGCTTACGTTACTGACCATTATCTATGCATGCTGTTCGTACACAGTATACGGTTTCCTGCAGCAGACTAATACAATATCTGTTAAACCACTGGCCACGCTTTCTGGCGTAGATCCAAGAGCGCGCCGATCGGGGATCGTTGCGAAACGTTGTGTGCTCTTAGCACGAATTAATCACCAGCCATTTATGGGGCGGGATAAAACTAAACGGTAATTAAACGGATTGGAAAGTTCACTGCGGGCACGGCAATCCAAACATACATTAAAATATATCTTGGCTCTAGGAAGCTCACATTCCGCTAAAGCTTAAGAT
The DNA here is from genome assembly GCF_009617815.1 of Ciona robusta. NCBI lineage: Eukaryota > Metazoa > Chordata > Ascidiacea > Phlebobranchia > Cionidae > Ciona > Ciona robusta. The sequence goes on from NC_143236.1 coordinate 3,419,382, forward strand.
CAACAAGTTTAGCAGCGATCCTGCACAATTCGAACAAGTGCAGGTAATTTACGACAAGATCGTTTCGCACGACAAACAGTGTCATTTTCGGTCGCCAATAAAAAGTTTTTTTACTGTCCGCCCTTAATTTGCTGCCGTTTTACTGTTTGTAAACATCTAACGACCGAATGCAATGCGCACGGTTGGATTCCTGACGAGCTGCCGTCCCCGAAAGCAAAAGTTTATTACCGAGCTGTAAACACTGCGAGTAGACAATGAAAACTCGGACCGTTAACTTCCGTGGTGGTCGTAGCTAATGAGCATGAACTGATACGATCAGGTGTTATTATAAGCAATATTTAAAGATGTCAATCGGTGATCCCAGGCAGCGAAAAGGCTCACCATATTGCAATGGCCACGGAGAACGAACTTTGAGGCGTATATGGTAGCAGCTGTGCTTTATTATTTTACACCGGTAGACCATGATAGAAATCTTTCTTGGACGAAATCGATTTGGGACTACGTCAAGTTAAATGCGTCACTAAAACCACCGTTTTGGCGACTTTCGTAACACAGAACGCGGAAAAGAAACGGAAGTCTCGGAAAACGTACCTTCGGCTGCCCTACTATTTATACGTTCAAACATTCGGAACAACAATTTTTTCTTAAAAAGCGGAGCCATTAAAACTTTATCACATCACGTAGAGGAAAAATGCTGATCTGCCTTTGTATAACTGGGCAAGGCCCATGGTAACCTCACAAACCGGTAGCGATCGTTTTCAGACAGTTTGCTTTGGTAATCCGTCGACTGGGTAATTCGTGACCCATATTGACAGTAATGGTTGTTGGAAAGTAGCCACCGCATTAAAACTCTCAGCATTCGATCGAAGATTCGAGCGGGGTCAATAATACGAAGTACGGTATGAAGTCGAAAACGCACACGGCAATGAGTACATGCACCATATGTTTCCCTTTCGTCTAAACCCTGCATTACTCCCGATATATCATTTACTATACATATTGTACAAGGGAAATACTATTAGGCTTAATGAGAATTAAGTTTCTTACCTGTTTTACCGGCAATAAATATCTGGATGCAGAAGACGAAAACAATCTTCTTAATATTCATTTTTAAAGAGTTATCACTTTTTAAGCAGTTTGAGATAGAATTTTCTATTGAGTTTAGAATTTCTTTTGTAGACGAGTTAATTCTCGTTCCATCAAGTTTTAAATCCACGAGAAAGAACTTGAATCCTGGTTGGAAACACGAGTTCATGAATATGTTGTTATAGTAATTGCATTTTCTGCCCCGGATTGCTTTCGTCTGCGTCCTTTAGTTTCGGAATGTAGTCCCAGGAGAAATAAATCCACTGTTTCTCGTTCTGGTATTCAAAAACGGAGCTCGACCGCGACAAGAGAAAGAATCAGAAAATTGCCTAAATTGCTCTGACCGGTGAACCTAGTCAGAAGACAAGTTATTATTGCCGTTAGAATAAAAACAAACAACACAAAACACGGTGCGTTTCAACTTGACACAAAGAGTAATGTTTTAACATTTTACCCAAAGTGTGCTGCCTACTGTCACATGCTAACTTCGTTTAAGCGCTAACTACTCGTCTACCAAACACACTTACTTATAGGTGGTTGTAAATGACTAACCGTCTGCATTCCGCGACAAAAAAATACAAACTTTACGAGCAAAAAACAGCTGCCTGAATGGAATAGGAAACATTACGTCCTGCAAACGACCTAGCACCCGATATTCTAAGACAAAAGAATATTTTGCGACACACATAACTAACACGTCAAAATAATTTCAAACGATGACGCAAATCAACCGAGATAAACCCTTGCGATGCGAAGCTCTGATCTGTGGTGCACAACACTCGTTATATACCATCTCTTCACTCAGCCGGTCGGCAAGTGAATTCGAAAAGGGATTACCCGTTTTCCTGCTCACCAAGAGTCTCGCGCTTCTTCTCATTTGCTAATTCTCGCCCTTTCTCTTTTGCTTCTCCTATTTCTCTCCCAGAGGACCTAGGTCAGGCGCACGCTTTTTGTTGCAGTTTCCTTGGCGCAAAATGAAACGCAATCCGGCCGCAGATAAACCATACCGACGAGAAACCCTCAAATATCAAACCCGAACCATAATCCGATTTCCAGTTACAACCACGCGCATCTCAATCGACCCTTCACCCGTTTTTGACATCTGGTACCGGAATTACGAACCGTCTTTCCTGTTTCACAATATATTTTTTCAAAGCTACAATACACATTTTACGCTAAATTCTCCAAACTTGCCGAAGACACAAATTACAAAATATTTTGTTGCTAATAAAACTTCGGAAAATATTTAAATATCCGCCGGCACTCGGAGCTTAAATTTCGGTCAAGTCATAAAAATGAGGCCGAAGTCGAATTTTTCCAAAAAACGGCATGTATGACCCTAGTTATATTCACGCAACGATGAGTCTTATTATCGACACATTTGATCTCAGGGTTAACTCATTAAAGTCAGGTTGCCGACCACTGAATGTAACTAATAATTTCAAAACATGGGATATACACAACATTATTTAACAACAAAAGCAGTTACAATAAATAAACTAACTGGAAAATCGTCTGGCGTTTTTGCCGCAGTTTTCGATGGTAACTTGACCCATTGTTGCCTTATCGTGCCCTGAAGCCGGAATAAGATAAGACACTCCAACTAACAAAGATGGGCCTGCCCGTGACGTTTTCACTAAAAGCGCGATCGAGAATTGCCTGAATGGATTGTTTATTGACGACAACGTAGCAAAGTAAAGATTCCAACAGGCCAAAATGACAGAGCACTTTCTAGCTTATATTTCGCACGGAATCGAGTTGTTTAGTTTGCAGAGACTAATCTAAACACCAAAAACAGGAATGTTTTGAAGTTGCATCACACACGTACCGAATCCCAAATCGGCAAACTCGATGTTCCGCACAAGGTTTCGAACAGATGCAGATAACACGCGTTACACCACCAATCACTGACGTGATGATTAAAAATTTCACGCGGGGCAGTGCGTCGGGAGTCGAAAGCCTTCACCGTTTGAACGGAGTCTCGTGTTTACAGACAACTCTTAATGTTTAGATTTCCCGTGTTACAAAACTTTTGAATCGATATAAATATTTTGAACTCCGGCGCAGATCAAACGCAATTCTGACACTTACATCTCAGCCCTAGTGACGTTATACCAGCTGGTTGCCTTTGACAATATCCTGGCTAAGTCCGAAAACAAACAGCAAATCCTTCTCGGCGGTTTGCCTTAACACCAATGGTACATTCACTACTGTCTATTCAGCTTGGCCATACTTTATTCTTATTAGCGATCCTTTGCGTGATCAGTCTATATTATGTTTACTCCTTGTTTACGCTCACACTATGAGTACTTTCGTCACCTCGAAAGTCACACATAGGCCATAAAACTACTGCACTGCTGACTCGGTTTATCAACTGTGAAATAAACATTCGATTTTGCTGATAAGGCTAACTGGTATCGGCAACAAAATAACTCAGCAGAGATTCTCCGCACCAGCTCGCGTCCACGAGCAACGTGAAGTGTCGTTTCACTTCGAAGCCGCAGCTACTTTTTTCTCTTTCGTGACATACGAGGTGTAGGCTCCATAGCGCCGCTACCGACAACAGGGTTTATTAATTATGAATAGCGTTTGCTAATGGCTGGAAACAGCGCTGAGGAAAGACTGTTTGTCGGCTCTGAATAATTTATACTTCGGCGCTCCTATCTGGAAACATAGGGCTCTGAATAGAAGTATACAAGAACTAATATTAAGTTAGTGTAAGCGCAGCAATTTCCAAACACAATAAAGCATTAAAACTTTTGCCAGAGATGATCACGATATCCTACAAGCTTAGCCTCGCATTCATTGCCGCGTGGGTGGTCCGCTACTTGCTGCACCAACCACTGTCTAACACAGTTTAAAGCACGCGCTCAGTAAATGTATTGTCCTACAACGGGCGTTCGCAACTCGATCATCCGCACAATGAAACACGAGGAACGATTTCGTCTTCGGTTACACGAAAATTGAACGTCGGTAGCCGTCAATGAGTTACAAAACGTCGTTAATTGCTCTGGAAAGCGCCAATTGCAATGCGTCGGCACGCGGTACGAATTAATCATAGTGTTTAGACAACGCGTGCGTTCGCTATCAGTGCAACGAAAACACCGAGCAGTTTGCTGTACAATACAGGTGAACACACCCATATAGGCAGTAAAATACAAATACGCATACATAGTGATGCGTTTAAGTTTGTTTGTAGTATTTGATTATGTGCACTTTTAACCTGACAACACACACCTATAAGCACGAGATGCGTAAATTAGGAATAATTAGTATAGCTTTAGTATACCTGCCCACCAGTGACCCTCGCATTGCCTGTGCAAATACAAGGGATCCGTTAATCTGGCTGAACAGGAAGACGCAATCTGTACACAGGTATAATGTTGTGTAATTAGCCTCGGTACTTTTGATCCAAAGCTATCTAAGATTAACACTACAAATATCCGATGACCTTTTTGGACGAATGGACGGGCCGTACGAGCACTGACCGTTAGCTATACCGGTATGTTGCAAAAAAACAAATAAGATAAATTAAGTTTAAAACATAATATTGTTAGTAATCTATACAGCCTATATACAAATAATTCTTAGTCAACAATATCTACCGATATGTAAATAAATATTATATACATAAACATGCCTATACCCTCGCTTTAGTGTGTTATAAGCACCCATGCACACGTTACTCGCAACTTTTATGTTAAAACTTAACTAACTTTTTAGAAAATATGCGGCGAGCACAGAAAAGTTTATAAAGAGACCTTGCCTAACTGCGGAAACTACCGAACTGTACCTAAAACATGCACTGAGCGAGAAATCCTACAACCTTATACCCGAATCAACTAACTAATGTAACTTTTCACACCTTGTGTCTCTCTTTATGCGAAGCAAAGATTTCCCGCCGATGTGAACAAAAACAACGGAAAAGATTTCGCACCTTGGAACAATAGACCGGTCGGTCATCGCAATAAATAACAGATCGTTTGCAATGCTATCTCTTGTGGCCTCGTTTTGTCTGTATCGGTGGTTCGGGAAAAAGCGAGAGGTGTCGCGTTTGTTACGTCACAATAGCTGGACAGGTGACGCTGCTTCCTTCTCCGTTGGAAAAGTTTGAGCCTGCTTTTGATGCACGAAAGACCGGAAATTGCCCGATGCACTCTGCCCAGCAAGTGAATTCGTACACGGATGATGTCGTTGCAGTTCTAATAAGGTATACTTCGTATGTTAATAGCTATCTTGGTAAAGCCGGTGCTATGCGCATTAAAGGCAATTTGACATTTTAAATTTATTTATGTAAACTTTTAAGCGTTTTATTAGGCTGAGTTTTAGCCTAAATATATTTTCGAATCGAGGTGTATTACTCACCTACAAAGTGTAAAGACAATTTTTAAACGTGGGAAGAAATTCCCGAAAAGTTACTCCGTAGCTCCCACTTACGGTTACAAACTAAAACACGAACGAATTCCTTACAGTGCAACAGGAGTTGTCAACATTTTTTGCACAATGTGCGAAAAAATGTGCTCGTTAAAAATGTGCACATTTAAATGTGCGACCTGCACATTGTGCTTGAAAATGTGCGTCCTGCACAATGTGCGAAAAAATGTGCTCGTTAAAAATGTGCACATTTAAATGTGTTACAGTGAGAGAGAGAGAGAGCGATTGTAACTGAGGGGATTATAAATCTAAATTAAAATCTACATCTTATTAAACTTTGACGTGTAAAGGTCATGTGAGTATGGTGAAAAGTCATTAGAAACGTAAATGCAGCCATATCATTAATTGCAAATATATTTGCTTGATTAACGTGGCGATTGTTGCATGACCCAGAGACAATGCGATTATCTTAATAAGAATGACTGCAGTAAAATCATGACGTTTTACTGCAATCGAATCAAGTCAAAAAAATCAAGACGAAAAACACCAATTTATAAAGTATAGTAGTTGGGCGGGAAAAGGCGAGACCTTTTTAAATAATATCCCTTTATGGGTACCCATTTGATGATAAACAAAAACAAATGTTACAGTATTATTCGACAATATTCTCACGGTTCAACAAAATATGCGACAAATGTGGTTATTGTTGTCAAGTATTAAAATTCGGTGTTAAACGAATACAACAAGTTTTTTTATTGTAAGAAAAATATATTCGAAATACAGCCACATATACACCTATATAGAACCATATGCATTTTTATGATACCATATTTATATCAATTGATGTTCGAAGAATACCAATTCTACATACAATAGCATATACTGTAGGTAATTAACGTGTTAGAATCTATATAGCAGTGGAGCAAAAAAATTAAACTTTAGTTTCCTATTATAGGGTGTTTCCGATTTGATAAGATTACACCTGATGTGCGAATGCCTAAAACCCCTCGTGTGTATTTTAATATATATTTTAAATTATTGTCAAATAATAAAGGAATGATAGTACTAATTCGTGGTATGCTGACCCCAAAACCGTCATGTATTTTGTTTTTGGAAATATTAGGTAATATGTGCTAAAGTATCCCATCTTCCCCCACTCCACCATATTTTCAGTTTGGAAATATTTGGAAATGTATGAGTCATTTCTTCCCCGCTCTTATAATATATACCGGTCTATACCGACATCGGAATTTTCGTATTATGCGAACAAATCATTACATTGCTATTTTTGACAGTGCCAAAATTCAAACTGAGAAACAATTCATTGTGTGGTATTCTTGGAAATACTCTAATTTTATATTCAATCCATGATCAATTGCTTCCGCTGTATGTTTTAATGCTCGCTGCTCGCTTTTAATGAATGCATGATTTTAACCACAACGTTAATTGTATCATGATTTCACTCAAATTGTGACTAATGTTGTCTCCATTAACGTGGGAAAGAAACTGTATCAACAAGTGACCAGTTATCCTAAACAGAATTTAGCCTCAGGCCATGTTTCATTCGTTTTACAACCTTCCTTTTGCAGCAACGTTTAAATGCTAGTTTAATATAGAAAGCTGAGACGGGCGTTACGAATACAGCAAGCCTATTTAAGTGATATCGTTTCCTTTAAATTACTACATAGCTGTGACGTAATAGGTCTCGAAAGTTTTTAAATATTCGATGCGTGTGACGTCATATTACTCACTGTTGTTTATGCAGCTTCGCGTAACTTAGGCTGCGACAGTTTAGTGGACGCCATTTGAACTAAACATCGTATTTCATTAATGTTTAACCATAGTTGGCTGTTTCGTTTTTATCTGTCGCAGACAGGGCAATGAAACTACCACGTTCTATAAGAGGCCACTGCAATGCAAATGTTTGCTGCTCGACCGCAACGGTATATGTTAGTTACGAGAAAAGCCACACAGGCTCGTTTGCAGCGGTACATACAGAACGCTTATTCGAAAATGAAAAATGTATTACATTTGAAGCTAAAATAGGAAATAAACGCAAGGCAGCAACAGGTGTATTACCCACTTTGTTGCGTGTTTCAAATGCACTGGTCGTGACGGTAACCAAGCGAAACAGGCCAACTCAGCCATGCAACAACAACAATTCTTTCTGAGTAGTGTTCTTGAGTATACTACATAGTATAGTTGACTTGTAAGCGAGGTTTGGACTTGTACTTCATAAATTCAGTCAAAGTTGGATGTATCTAAAATAGCTAATATAGGGTAAGCTAAATTTGCCTAATTGGATATGTTTGTCATTTAATTTAGACGATGTTGACTGTTGTATAGAAAGACTGTGTTATGTGTTGGGCGACTGGACAGCATCAGCATGCCGCACCTACATATTCGAAGTAAAGACAACAAATTTACCGCTTGCATTACTAAAGGTTATGAAGAAATCGTGACATGCAACGTGTTTAACGCAGTCGAGTCGTTTCATGATAATGTAAAAATATCAAAACAAGCGTCGGGTTCCTCAAAATGCTCAATGTTTTTATTAAAAAGTCCACCCGTTTCTAAAGACTTTGGCTGCGGGTATATTGCTTACGAAGAACAAGGAATGTTATACGATGTTCTGAACGTTGTGCTTATGGACGAGCTGTCAAAATGTGGATGGAAACTCATGAGCAATGAAGACGGAGATAAAACATGGACCTTCTGCCTCACGAAGCCTATTTGATAATGCATATAAAGTACTGATATTCTTCTCGCAGATATAGCGTTTTAAAAGATATTGCGATCAAGTGCAATTTTAATATTTTGCAACCATCAGGGACATTATAGGGTTAACATCATATCATAGTTGTTGTGTTGTGCACAGCACATAATTCGTATTGTGCTGACCCACGCCACTTCGAATAACACAGTTGGTCGTCGTTACTTGCTTGTAAATGACCACTAAGAATCTATTTAGTATTTTGTATTAAAATTTGCATCATTTCTTACTACTAGGCTATACTTTATAAATGTTGACTATGCATGTATGTATATTATATATACATTACCGACTCATAGTCAGATACTATTCTGAACAACCCTAAGCCACACGTATGAGTCTTATTATTTTGAAAAGTACGTTATAAAGGAGCAATGCTACATTTTCAAACAATGTCCAATTATTGCAATGAAAAAAACAAAGCCTGAGAGTAATTAAACCTAATTATTGTGAATTAGACGTCCGAGTAAACATAAACGTCCGCGTGAATTTAAGGTTAAAGGTCCATACAATATATCGATTCGAATGTATGGCTTTTTGATTGTGATTTCATACTAGGTTGGCCGCTCAGTCGAAGCAATATAAGCTCTGATAAACAACTGTATGGGCAGGAGGTATGCATATGTGTACGTGCAAAGTGTAATGTAGGAAACATCTCGGAAGGTTTGGAGCTAAGTTCTTGGTTAAAAGTGATCAAGTATGTAACAATTTTGGTCCGAAGTCAGCAAAAAGATACATTTGATATATATAAGAATGGGGGAAAACAGAACACCTTTAACACATATAAAACATCCTGACATTGTAAACAATTAACAACGGTCTATTGGAGTCGTGAGAATACTGTTTTATAATTCTTTAAACGTTCTTTGTGTACTACCAATTGGACGAGAAAATGGATAAAAATGTGTCTCATCTTTCCCCACTCTTTATACTATATAAATGGCGGAAGTTTACTATCGAAGTAACGTTCCATAAGTTAGCTTTGTAAAACATAAAAAAAAAACAGTTAAACGCATACAAAACTTAATGGGTTTGGTTTTGCAATAATTCTAAAAAATTTTCAGGGATGGTGATGCTTTTTTTAGACGGCTATGTATATGAAATAAATGTACAGCTACAGATAAACTACTGCTTCGCCTCGGAGGGTATATATAAGAGCCTTGATATTTACAACGAAGAACATACCGACGTTTTTGTGTTTCGTTCTCCATCAAACAGCAGAGCGATAGGCCTGTATAGACTAATGCAAAAATGTCACCGAGAAGGACCCCACGAAATGCAAATTCATTGACGCATGTGGTTGCCGAGACGGTATAGTAAGTTTAAAGTGCGTAACAATTAAACATCAATAAACTGCTTCGTTGTGTGTGTATGAAAATGGTTAAGACTTCAGCATGAGCGTTTATATTTATAGTAGGGTGGGACAAGGCCTACTATATTGAGTAGGTCATGGGTGGGGTAATATGGGACAGGTTTTCAATCTTTTTTCTCCTGTTTGGTATTAAAGAAAGAAGAGAGAGTTGAATATGTTTGTAGTCCCGCGACTCTAAAACAGTATTGTTAATTGCTCAAAGCACGGTCCGGAATACGAGACTTTTGATTGTACGTATCCTATATCTTACCCCATAATACAGTATTATAATGAAACACCCGCTTATGAAAAAATAACTATTTCAATTAATGCCGAAATTGAATTCTTATAATATCCGCTTGAAGTAAATTAAACAAGTATAAGGCTCCTAAGTGGTTGTCCAGTTTACTTTGAGAAGATCAATTGAAATTTCGCTTCAATGTGTCCATTACAGATTATAATGTCCCTCTAGTCAGTCATTGATTATTCCTTGATGAAGACCAGCATTGATTGTTTGCTCTCTGTTAAACCTAGATTTACCTAAAGCCAACTGATGTTTTAATATATGGGGATGAACAGCACACAGCAGTATTCAATAATACCTGTTTAAAACATACCAAACCAATAATAATTAGTATATAGTAGGGTGGGGGAAGATGGGACACCTTTAGCACGAAATATATATAAATATCCTGATCGTATTTTAAACAATTAACAATGGTCTATGAAAGTCGCGAGGATACGGTTTTATAATTCCTTGAATGTTTTTTGTTTGCTACCAAAATGTACGAGAAAATAGAATGAAAATGTGTCCCATCTTCCCCCATCTTACTATATATAAATTCTTCCGTTGCAGTTATTCTGGAATATGGGCCAAACTTTTCATATGGAGTTTGACTGGGTTGGTCATTTTAATGATTTTATGGTGGTTTTGGAGCTGTTTTTCGACGTGGTATTCCATTCACAAACTCCGAACCAGGACAAATGCCAATGTAACAATGTTTTATCCACAACGTTCCACACAGCCAACTCCCCACGAAACTGCGAATAACGAAAGTCGCTCTGACAACGAAAGTTCAATTGACATGTCGGAATCTAGTAGAAGTTTGTGATGCTTGTTTGTTTGAATTCTGAAACATTCTACTCTCTCACCAAAGAAAAAAAAACAGAAGTCCCCAGAATAGTCACGCGAGTACGTCATCAGATTGGGAAAGTCCCTTCTAAAAAAACACCCATTATCCTAGCAGGCGACTATTTCCCGGTCCTACTAAAACACGCCCGGCGGGGCCCGGTGGGGCCCGGTGGAAAAAAATATACTAAAACACGCCCGGTGCGGGGCCCGGTGGGGCCCGGTGGGACCCGGTGAGGACCCGGTGTTACGAGTCATACTAAAACACGCCCGGTGGGGGGCCCGGAGAGTATTTCTTGAAAAGGGAGCTTTCCCTATTCAAGATCCACCAAAATGTGATGCGTGTATTCAGATTTTTAGCCTAATGAGACCCCCGAGTTGAGTTTTTTGAAAATTAACTTTGATTATGGATGTACGAAGTTTGTTTCGTTGTACACTTACATAATGAACTGTATTTTTAGCAAAAGTTTATTCGTTGAATTTTGTCAATAGGGGGTGGGGTAAGATAGGACACCTTTTTATTCTATTTCTCGTCCCATTTGGTAGTAAGCAAAGAACATTCAAAGAATTATAAAACTATGTCCTCACGACTTCCATAGACTGTTGTTAATTGTTTAAAACACGATCAGGATATTTAAATATTATAGTAGGACGGGGGGAGACGGGGCACCTTTAGCACATAAGATCCAAATTTTCTGTTCGTGTTTTAAACAATTAACAACGTATTATGGGAGTCGTAAGAATATAGTTTCATAATTCTTTGAATGTTCTTTGCTTACTACCAAATGGGACTAGAAACAGAATGAAAATGTGTCCCATCTTACCCCACTCTACTATATGTGCTATAAGTGTCCTACCTTAGACCACAGTACTATACATACACTTATACTTGATCGAAGTTTTATTATTAAAAACTTTAAAAGACGAACAATGTAACTTTTAAAACGAAAAATGTAAATATTAGACATGATGTGTCTTTTAGTTAGCGTGTTAGGCTTTTACGTATTCGGACAAGCCCTCAGTAGCGCGATCCCACGTTTGTTTTCGTTTTAGCAGAGCGATAATTAAAGGACTTGCGAATTACGTGTCCATTTTCATCATCATGTTTTATTTCCTATGCACATTTTGTTTCAGCGATGACGTGCGGAGCAAGAATGTAATTTCTATCACCGAAAATTGCCATCTTTATGCTTTGAAGACAGACAATATCTTCCAATTTTTTCACAAGTTCTGTTTCACACACGCATTTTGGTGGCTCTTGCATAGGGAAAGCTCCCCTTTCAAGAAATACTCACCGGGCCCCCCACCGGGCGTGTTTTAGTATGACTCGTAACACCGGGTCCTCACCGGGTCCCACCGGGCCCCACCGGGCCCCGCACCGGGCGTGTTTTAGTATATTTTTTTCCACCGGGCCCCACCGGGCCCCGCCGGGCGTGTTTTAGTAGGACCCCTATTTCCTTGCTATTCATATATATCTATGTTCTGTGTCAGACTTTGTGTAATGTGTATGTTGAAGAACATGGATAACAATTGTATATCTATATATTTCGTGTTGAACTCGTTTTTTGGGGGGGGAGGAATGAATTGCTTAAATATCATTGTTTCAGGTGTTAAAAAAATGTTTTCGTACTCGCAGCTGTGAAATTTTAAAAATAAACTGATAAACTTTGTCTTAATTTTATTGCAGCATAAATTTAAAACAACGAAAAACAATGCCCCTTAAATCAGTATACGGTACAATTCTATCAGTTTTGGATAACGTGTTTTGGTATAACGCATGTTTGAAATGCAACACCAAGAATGTAGAGGGTATAAGGTAAGTTGTACTTCGTTTACATTAATTACATATATATATATTCTGAATCTGACCATATTTACATTACAGGATATGCCAAAAATGCAAATACACGGGGTTCTATTTTCGGTATCGTTTAATGATAGAAGTTGACACTAAATATGGAATCTTACCACTTTCTTGCTTTGGAAATTGTTTAAAAATACTTTTTGGAATCGATGCAGCTGGTTTTAAGAGGTTTGTTTACACAATATTTATATTCGTTATTTAAAATTGACTTAATATGTCTTGTACACAGAGAGCTGTCCCTGATTGAATCTACAGAAGAAATGCTGCAAAAATTTCATAACTGTGTTGCCTCGTGCTTTGTTGGCTACTCATTCATTTTTCAAATAAAAGTAAGAGAATTTAAGTTTTATACATTTATTAAATTGTATTGTTACATGTGACTAGGCTATTAAACAAAACTTGTTTAAACAGAATTGGAGTAATACACGACACTCAAGTTGCACTTTAGTTGTGGAAAAATTACAACATCTAGTTGGATCTTCTGAACTACAAACAGTTTATAACAAATTTAAATCGCTAAATACTCCACATTCAGCTCAAAATGAGGAATCAGTCATTGAAAGCATGGATGCTCATTCTTCACTTGAAAATTTAGAAGTCTCTTCTTTATCAAAATCGTTGAGTTTTAATAAGCCTAATACAAGGCAGAGGTCACTGTCAGACAGTATGGCATTTTTGGAAGACACTATTATAAGATGCCTGTTTAACAAAAGTGATTCTGTATTCTTTGAAAGGGAAACCAAAAGCTTGGCTCCTGCTACAAGCACTCAAGCTGTTGGTAACCCTACTGGGTCAAAACAAGACAGTTGGTTTTTACTAAACAACCTGACTGTTGGCTCTCAAGGTGAAGTAAAAGATTCCTATTCATCTGAAGTAGGGAATTATTCATCAGTACATATCCCAGTTCTTGATGATATAACTCTACCTGTGCTGTCCCCAACCTTATTACCAGAGCCATTGTCAAGCAAAAGGAAACTGAATGAATCAACTTTGAATAGTTCACTGCCTAAGCTAAGACGATGTCTTAATCTCACGCAAGACTTTAATGTCAGAAACATGGAAAAAATACCAGAAAACCGCATTAAAAAGGATGGCGACGCAACTGAAGACTCTTTGCTGGAGGAATTAGACAGTGAAATTTTAAATATTTCATCAACAGATAACAATTCATCAAGAACACTACAACATCCACAGTTGACGCCAAACCGTTTCAATGGGGAATCAGGAAATCCACAAGTAAAACAATGGACCATAAAATCCCCTATGCCGCCATACCAATCAAGCACACCAAAACTTGACAAAAGGTCTTCTCACTGTTGTCAGTCAATGTCTAGACCACCTTTGTCAAACATTCAAATAAATGAATGTGTTTCACCAGACTTATTTGGTGCAACACCAGAATTATCCAAATCAACTTTGAGAATGAAGTACATTCACAAACCTTCTGAATCGAACTCACAAAAAGACAACTCGCATGATTTGTTTTGTTAAATATTTGTTTTTAAGTTTTGTATTTTTTCTCACTATGCAATATTGTAATTTTGACTTATCCCATATAAACAGGGACTTTGCTTTGATTTGTGATCGTATTTACTGTTCACCATATTGATTTTCAATATAACTGAACCCTTGTTTAAAATGTGGTTTGCACTGGTCCGTTTGCTTTTGTGATTTATTTCGTAAAGATAGATTTGCAAGACAATAGAGGGTTAGTGCATAAAATCAAAAAATGCATTTATATAAAATCTCTTATCTCAGTAACAATTAAACAATACCTAAATATAGTTGCACATGAATCAATTTCTCTAAACTTTAGAGTCTGGAAGTCATACCTCCATTGATCACAATGGTTTCACCAGTTATATAAGATGCTTCATCTGAGCTTAAGAAAGCCACCATCCCAGCACAGTCTTCAGGATTCCCAATTCTTCCCAGAGGAACCTGCTGCCTCACTGCTTCTTCATGTTGAAGCAAGGATTTGCTGAACTTTGTTCTGATGATGCCGGGTGCAATGCAGTTTACTCTAATATTCATTGAGCTAAGTTCAGGCATGAGGGCTTTAGCAAGGGCTACAAGTGCTGTTTTACTGACTGCATAGATTCCGAGTATATGCTGGGGAATGTAGGCAGTAAATGAAGACACAATCACCACACTTCCCCCATTATGTTTCTGCATAAGGGAAACTGACTCTTTGATAAACATAAATGTCGATTTTACATTTACCTTAAATATTTTATCAAAGGCATTTTCTGGAATCCCAAGAATGTTACCAAAATAAGGGTTTACTGCTGCGTTAAGAACCAGTATATCTAGGCGACCTAAATCAGATTCAATTTTTCTGAGTAGCTCTTTCCTGTCATCAGATTTTCCGACATGACAAACAAAGCCAGATACAGACAATCCTTCAGATTTTAAAACCTGTACAGCTTCATCAACATTTTTCTTTTTTCGGCTACAAATCACAACATGAGCTCCATCTTGAGCAAGTTCACGAGCGATGGCAAAACCAATTCCTTGACTAGATGCTGTGACAAGTGCTACTTTACTATCAAGTTTTCCCATTGTGAAATAACCAAACAATATTACTTATTAAACTTAATTCTACATTTAAATAAATATGCTCATAATTGTAAACTTAACAATTATACAATGCTAAAAAGCAAAAAAATCTAAGCGTACTTTATACAAATACAATTATAATTGTTTATTATTGTCGATATATGCATAGGAACGTAGTAATTATGTAAAGTGCTTTGTTTAAAAAATAAAGTATTAGAGTCTGGAAGTCATGCCTCCATTGATCACAACTGTTTCACCAGTTATATAAGATGCTTCATCTGAGCTTAAGAAAGCCACCATCCCGGCACAGTCTTCAGGATTCCCAATTCTTCCCAGAGGAACCTGCTGCCTCACTGCTTCTTCATGTTGAAGCAAGGATTTGCTGAACTTTGTTCTGATGATGCCGGGTGCAATGCAGTTTACTCTAATATTCATTGAGCTAAGTTCAGGCATGAGGGCTTTAGTAAGGGCTACAAGTGCTGTTTTACTGACAGAGTATATACCGAGCATTTCATTGGGAACATATGCCGCCATTGATGATACAATTACGACAGAACCGCCACCACGCTTTTGCATAAGTGGGACAGCATCCTGTACGAGCTGAAAAGTAGCCTTTACATTAACATCAAATATTTTATCGTATGCAGATTCCGGTGTTGCTAAAATGCTGCCGAAATAAGGATTAACTGCAGCATTTGAAACCAAAATATCTAGCCCACCAAAATCATTTTCCAACTGATTTATTAATGACTTCCTATCATCAGATTTTCCCACATGACAAACTGAACCAGACACAGACAATCCTTCAGATTTTAAAAGCTGTACAGCTTCATCAACATTTTTCTTTTTTCGGCTACAAATCACAACATGAGCTCCATCTTGAGCAAGTTTACGAGCGATGGCAAAACCAATTCCTTGACTAGATGCTGTGACAAGCGCTACTTTACCATCAAGTTTTCCCATTGTGAAGTACAAGCGACCAATAATGAACAATACTTGTAAAGCTGTCCACAACTTAAGCTTGTTTGATTTCAGTTAATGATTACCCAGGTTGAAACACACAATGTTTAAGCTATTATTCAGCAAATTTTCAGCGAACCATACACATTTCCTGTAATATGTAAGAAAAATTAGCTGAAATAATTACACATAATATATGATACAAACAAAAATGACATTGACAACATATTACTCTAAAATTATTTATACATCGTATTTTGCAGCACATTTTATAGCATATACATTCATACAGCAGGTAGCACATATAAAGTACTGAATAAATTAGGAACTATTTAGCAAAACAATAAACATAAAGGCCCTGATCGATAATATACATATAAATTAAAGTATTTTTGCTTATAGTCTTGAAGCCATTCCTCCAGCAACGACGACACACTCTCCTGTTGTATAGGAAGCTTCATCAGAACAAAGATGAGCAGCTGCATTTCCGCAATCTTCCGGATGACCAATTCTTCCGAGAGCCACCTGCTTTACAATCTGCTCCTCCGCTGCAGGATTCTTCCACAGAGCACTGCTGAACTTCGTTTTAATGATCCCGGGAGCAAGGCAATTGATTCGGATGTTCATTTTCCCAAGTTCAGGAGCAAGACCTTTGGTTAATCCTACAAGAGCAGTTTTACTTACAGAATACATTCCGAGTAGGTCCATTGAATGGTAGGCTGCAATAGAAGATACAATAAGCACAGATGAGTTATTTCCTGCCTTTAGCAATGGTAATGCTTCTTTAATGAGCATGAATGTAGATTTTACATTCACGTCCAATATTTTTTCAACAGCGTTTTCAGGTGTTTCTAACATAGGGCCAAAGTATGGGTTTACAGCTGCATTGCATACGAGTATATCAGCTCTTCCGTGTTCATTTTTTACCTTTTCAAGCAAATTTAATCGGTCTTCAGTCTTCCCAACATGACATACCATACCAGATGCACTTAGATTCTGTTCCTTTAGCTGTTCAACAGCCTTATCAATGTTTGTTTGTCTTCTGCTGCTAATAACAACATGTGCACCATCTTGGCCCATTTTCTGGGCAATCGCAAACCCAATGCCATCAGTGGAGGCCGTGACTATGGCAGTTTTCCCGCTGAGTCTTCCCAGAGCATTCGATGAAAGTGAAAACGCCCTTGTGCAGTTACGTAATATATGCTGCACCATCTTGTACTAACCTTTTGAGACTGTTTTAATATTGTATATATTTTACTCCCTAATAAAATAAATTGTGTTAAAACCAAGAGAATTTACCTATTTCTAAAAGTATTTTACCTTATACGCAATCTAAAACAATGTTCTGATGTATAGTATACTTAAATCGTTAACCAAAATATTAAATTTAACACGTTTATATTATAAACCGTCATTCGCTCGCCTGCCCGCGGTTCACACGAACATCTCATGTGATATTCATTCTGCACTGACTGCACAGGAAACGTGAATCTATCACACGGGGAATTCCCTTCGCGAATCCGTCACGTAAAATGTTAACCAGGTTAATTTATTGCATCAAAGTAAAATCGTTGATGGCAGATCGTGTAAACCCGTACACCTAATTAAAGTTATCATTTTTGTGCTACCCTAGTTACTTAGTTCAAACCTCAACAGCCTTCTTTATAAGAACAGTAAAAAACGACATTTTATTTAAATGCAGTGATCATAGGTATTGTCAAAAGCATGGCTCACTTTTAAACACATAATGAAAAAAGTTATTTGTTTTTTTAGACACATAATGAAAAAATTGTTTTTAAAAAACAACGGAACTTTATGGATCACAATATAGAAAGTTACATTTCGAGAAATGAAAGAATATCAAATTGTTCATTATTAGCACCATCACCAACTGAGTTTAATGAAAAAGTATCAGCGTCGATATTATTTACAGAATCCGGTGAATCAAGTTCTAAATCGTGAATTAAATCATCCAAACCATCTGGTTTGGAACTCTTAATACCAGAATACCGCACAAATGGTGCAGGGCTACAATTACGAGGTGTGCTACTGCCGGAGAGACTGCCTGTAGGTGTTGGATATTGACTGCTGGTACAAGAGGATGAGGTCCAGGGGGCACGGGTCTCTGAGCCATTAGAGTTTGATGTTGCCCCACTTGAATGACTGTAACTATCAACATCGCCCAGTAAATCAGAGATATCAGAATGCTCTGATGTCTTGTCCACAGTTTCTAACACAGATGGTGTAGGTAGAGGAGTTTGATTTCTAGTAGGTTTGGTATTTTCCTTTGATCTGATATTCTGGTATGGCTTGTGCATGATTTCTGATTTTCTTCTTTTAAGATCTGCCTTTTTATAACCCGCTAGTTTAAATGATCGCTTTGGTTTGTAGGATTCAAAATGTGTTCTTGAACTACTTAAAAGGTTGCTATTACTCGGAGCAAAACCACTTTTCAGTTTGAGAAAGTCCACAGAGTTATAATGCTTCATTGGCTTCTCAATAAGTCCATTACGAGATGCTGAAGAGAGTAAAACTGGTGGTGGTTCTGTTCTTACTCCTCCTGTTACAGGCTGCGATTGTGAACAAACATCTACAGGTAACATGACAATTCTTGCGGGCAGTGTTTGTGGATTTGGAGGCGGTAATTTGTTTGAGAAAAATGGCGATTGTCTTTTTGGTGGGTTGGAACTAGTAGTTTGAGCCAGTTTCTGCAACTCATACGAGTAATCACTGTCACTTGCGGAAGAAACTGGTAGAACAATATCTTGCATTTCTTTCAAAGCCTTGTAATTAATATTCCTTATTCCACTTTTATCTTTCTTTTTAACTGATTCAGATTTGATAGTAAGGTCTGGTGGAGAGATAACATTACCTATTTCCATCGAATGTATTTTGCATTGTGGAGGAGGCGAGTTTTCAGGTGACATTGAAACATTAGGCACAGGTATACCAAGTTTTGATGCCCTAAGAAAGGCCTCATGTGCCACAGTTAGACTGGTTAACTGCTCTATGGTTGGTATTTGAGAACAATCTTCAGCCTTTTTAACATGGTATTTTGCATTAGGACATTTACCTTCTTGTTTCTTCATATTTATTAGGGTGACATTTGATAACTGGCCCTCAGAACATGTGCATGTCATATCTTCATCTGATGAAGTATCTTGTAGATCAACTTTAGAATCACTAGGTTTATTTTCATTTTTATCTTTGGAAAGAACTTGTTCATCTGAAGAAGCCAGACTATCACGAGAAACTACTACAGAAGCAATCACTACTCTCTTCTTTTCCTTAGAAACATCCAAGCCTGGAAGAACAACATCTTCACCAGCAAGATCTTGAGGAAGTGGAAGAATTTCCTCTTGCCTCTCTTTATCATTTTCATCTGAACTCATAGTCAGTTGATCCGACAAAGAAAACATTTTAATCTCATTGTCTTCTTTCATAACATCCAGACTTACATCTTGATCCGGATCAACTTTTGTTGGAATGAAAGAGGTAAGAGGTTCTTTCAGGGTCTCAGAAGGTTGTTTTAAAATCTCGACAGGTTCTTTCACATTTCCAAGAGGTTCTTTTTGGCTTTCAAAAGTTTTTTTGACCAGTCCAGCAAGTTCTTCGAAATGCTTCGGAGGTTCTTCTACCTTAGGAAGTTCTTGCATGGGCTCATGAGGTTCTTCCTCACTCTCGAAAGTTTCTTTCATATTCTTAGAAGGTAGTTCCACACACTCAGTAGACTCTTCCGTACTCTTAAAAGATGTTTTCATACTCTCAGGAATTTTTTCTACACTTCCCGGAAGTCGTTCCACAATTTTAGAAGGTTGTTCTTTACTGTCAATACAGTCTTCCTCACTCTCACTACATTCTTCTAGACTCTCGGGAGTTGCTTCCGGACGCTCATGAGTTGCCTTGTCACTCTCATGCGATTCTTCCACACTCCCAGCAGATTCTTTCACATTTATAGGAAGCTTTTCCATGCTGTCACTAGATTCCTCCACACTTTTAGAAGGTTCCTCCATAATCTTAGGTTTGTCCACAATTTCAGAAGGTTCTTTCATACTCTCATCATATTCTTCTATATTCTCAGATTGAATAGAAGAAGAATGAACACTGTTTGCATCTTCTGAACTCATAGTAGAACTGATTGAAAAAATAGAATGCTCAAACATTGGTAAGGGAGATGCTCTGGTTTCCATTATACCTTTATTTTTCTCATTTAAAACTACGCTATGTTCGATGTTATCAAAGATATCTTCTGTCGCATTACTTTCCAAAATTTTTTTGATACTCTTAGAAGGTTCTTCCACACTCTCGGAAAGTCGTTTCACAGTTTTTTTGGGTTCTTCCACACACTCAGTAAATTTTTCGGTAATTCCATGAGTTTTTTTTACCCTCTTGAATAGGTTTTCCAGAGTTTCAGAAGGTTCCTTCATACTCTTAGATTCTTTTACAATCTCAGCAGGTTCTTGCACATTCTCAGAAAATTCTTCCTTACTCCCAAAAGGTTCTTCCACACTCTCGGACAGTTCTCCTTCTTGACTATGAAAAGGTTCCTCCTCACTCTTAGGTTCTTCCCCATTCTCATCATATTCTTCCAAACTCTCAGATTGAATAGAAGAAGAATGAACACTGTTTACATCGTCTGAACTCATATTAGAACTGATTGAAAAAATAGAATCTTTAAACAAGGAAGATGATCCAGGTTCCGTTTCATTTTCAATTTTCTCATTTAAAACTGCACCACACTCAATGTTATTTGGGATATCTCTCACATTGCTCTTAAAAATTTCTTTCATACTTTTAGAAGGTTCATCCATACTCTCTGGAGGTTCTTCCACACACTGAGTAAATTCTCCCGTACTCACAGAAGGTTCTTCCACAGTCTCAGAAAGTTCTTTCTGACTTTTAGAAGGCTCCTCCATACTCTTGGGTTCTTCTACACTTTTGGGTTCTTCTACACTTTTATAAGGTTCTTCCACGATCTCAGAAGGTGCTTTTATACTCTCATCATATTCTTCTATATTCTCAGATTGAATAGAAGAAGAATGAACACTGTTTACATCTTCTGAACTTATAGCAGAACTGATTGAAAAAATAGAATGCTCAAACAACGGGAAGGGAGATGCTCTTGTTTCTTTCATATCTTCATTTTTCTCATTTAAAACTACACTATGTTTGATGTTATCACAGATATCTTCTGTCACATTACTCTCAAAAATTTCTTCCATATCCTCGGAAGGTTCTTCCACACTGTCAGGAGATTCTTCCAAACTCTCAGATTGAATAGAAGAAGAATGAACACTATTTACATCGTCTAAACTCATATTAGAACTGATCGAAAAAATAGAATCTTCAAACAAGGATGATGATCCAGGTTCTGTTTTATCTTCAATTTTTTCATTTAAAACTGCACCACGTTCAATGTTATCACAGATATCTTCTGGTGTATTAAGTTTAGGTTTAAGAAACTTTTGTTCTGTTTTTAATGGTGATTTTTGAGCTTTTGATTCTGTGGATTTTGTAGCATCATACTTGGGTCCATCATCTTGTGAGGATGAGGTTGGATCTTCTGTATCTTCAACTACGATCGTCTCCATCGGTTGCTCTTGACTGAACAACTCAGCTGGGATTTCTTCACCTAGAGCATTTATGAATTTTGAACAAAAATACATACTAAATAAAAAGTAATATTTAAATATGTAAGCCCAATTAAGTTCACTAATATAGAATCATTAAAACGAACACATAAATACCCTGGGCAAATGTTACATTTGAAGTATTCGCTAAAACACAAGAAGTTTTGCTGACTATCCATCAATAGTCTATAACATATTTTACATATTTTATACAAACCATTGTCTATCTATTACTGTAATTCAACTTAAAGCTTACCCAATAAAATTGCTTCTTCATTCTCAAATTGTTGCAAATGTGAATGACGGGTGTCGGTAGTTGGATCGGCGGGTGTTTCCATCATCGTTAAACCCTGTTTCTCCCATAGCACCATGTGTATTTCGCGAGGGGGAATCTTTGGAGGCCGAGTTTGCCACAGAGATATCGGCTTCAGGTCATCACAACACAACCACCTGTTAGCTGTATATTGGAATATTGTTAAGTTGGGCAAGGTTTTTTTATATTTAAACTACCACAAGGGTATGAAGCTTTTAAATGTTTGTGTTATGATTTCATCTATGTTTAAAGGTATGTAAACTGTTTCGTAATCATAATACAGAAACTATTACTTCATGAACTGAGTTAAATACAATATTTAGGCAATTTTCGATTCAATCCTCTTTTCCATACTACACAATTCATAAGTATGTGTAAAATAAGGTAATGAATCTTAGTGTTGAGATAATGCCCAAAATCTGATCTAAATCTCAAGGGTACTAACATGCCGCCCAATAACAGATATCTAGTAAGTAATACCTTTGCAATCCCGCACCCACAATATAAAGTGGTTGAATGGTGACGTAATGTATTGAATCACTGCAGTTACGGAGTACAAGTGACCTTG
This sequence comes from Ciona robusta, assembly GCF_009617815.1. Taxonomy (NCBI): domain Eukaryota; kingdom Metazoa; phylum Chordata; class Ascidiacea; order Phlebobranchia; family Cionidae; genus Ciona; species Ciona robusta. The sequence goes on from NC_143236.1 coordinate 3,441,989, forward strand.
GATACCAAAATCCAACACCTTGAATCGGTTGTGTGGGAGTCCTTGTTCAAAGTGAAGCATTATGCATGGTGGAATCCTATGATAAAAATGTTATATTAGTTTATAATATACATATAACAGTATCGGAAATTGAATTTAAAATAAAATAATGAGTTTTCTTTTAAGGTTTTAATCTGTACATATAAAGTTCATTTTTGTTTTATTATTTTCTTGTTAAAATACATACCGAAAGTTATTCTATTCCTTGATTAATGGGCCATTCATCTTAAAAGCTCATGCCAAACGATAGGTTAAAAAGACAGAATACAACTTTTCTATCAAAAATATTAAAATTCCGCCAAATATTTAAACTGTAATTCCACAATAGAACAACTTACTTTTCCATCACCATTGTCATAACTTGGTCTGAAGCTGAACATGAAAAGCAAGATCGTGGAAACGTTGCATTGAGTGGATGGAAGTCAGGGGTTGTTGATGGGAAAGATACAAGATTAGTTGTTACTCGTCGTACATTCTTATATTCGCATTCATCACACTCAAATTCCCACCTGTTTTGTAATGTTAAATTGCTATAAAGTAAAAACACATATGTGTAATGTTAGCTTTTAGGAGTCTCTGGGGTGACATGTTGATGGCAACCTAACTTTATAAACATAGGTGATACTATGTCTAGCACTCTGTTTTTAAGGTAAAATAAAATAAACCATGCTGTTGCTAAGTACAGCCTACTTAAGTAATTGTGCTTACCTTAGCGTCAGTGAAAATAAATGCGAAAGGGATTCCAATTTGAGGATGTTTGGGAACAGTTCAAAGCAGCTTTCATGAGCACCTGTTAGAAAACATAAATGTTAAATAAAATAAAAACATTAAGCTTCTGGGCTATTGTATACAAATTGCAGCTTTACATTACAAACCCTGGTCCACACAAATACAAATAGAAATATCCTACCCGGTTTCAGAAAAGGCAACTTTAGAAGCAGTAGATCAAGCACACGTGTACGTGCTTTGTTTAACTTGGAAAAGATTTGAGAAATATCATCTTCAGCTGCAGGGTTGTTATGCTTTTGCTGACAAACATCATAAACCGAACATAACCTGGGAATGCAAAACTGTTATTGATCAAATCTAGTAGGCAGATACTGCTTATTTAAGTTGTAACAAACTGCCTATTTAAGTTGTAACAAAGCTATCTTTCGGAAAAAAACTTCACTAAAAGGCAACTTTATAAGGGTTTAGGGTGGCATTTTCAGGTTATTTAATCAAAAACAGTAATAGGCACCAAACCTGAGCCAAAGGTAGGCCTAAAATTTTGCATTGCATTAATCAGTTAACAATACAACCAAAAGTTAGACAGCTGTGGTTTGGTTCTTATAAACTAACATACAGTCATACACACCTATGAAACGTGGCATATTTCCCCATATTACAGTTGATAGCAGCTCGTATATTAACACTGAACATGATGGCTGTTAGAATCGAATCTAACCAACAACTGTTCTGTTTATTCTGCCATTGAACGTTGTATTTATATTTTGGTGGAAGACAAAGCTCCTTTAAACTGTCCCCGCTGTTTAATTCTTCAGGTGTTGGATACTTTTCAATATCTTTTACATTGGGGATAGCAGTTTGAAATATTTTGAGAAATTGTTCTTTTTCTTCAGGTTTTCTACCTATTTCCATATTTTTATCATTTTTAATAGAAGTTTGTAACAGTGAGGTAGCTTTATCATCTGCGTCAATGTTCTCAACTACATTCGATGCAACAGTTTCTATAGTTAAGTTAGCATTTGAATCTTCTGGCAAGTTCAACCCAACAGTTGAACTAATCACACTAAAGTCCGTTACATTTTGATCCTCTTGCTGTTTTGTTGTTGTGTCCTCCAGTATTATACTTGCAGAGTCTTCCATGCTAGCATGCGCTACAGGTTCATTTAAGATTACAGAGTTTTTAAGTTTATTATCTTTGACCTGAATGTCATTATCTGTCATAAAATCAACATCCATTGATTGGCATATTTCGTCAAGCAAATTTTGTTCCGGCAATATTGGATCATTATTGGGTGCTGAAAAATGTGCCTCAGATGAGAGAGCAGACTCCAAAACGGATAGTTCTTTAATGACTGGTTGTATTTCTTCTGAATGGAAAATATTTATTTTACGGTTTGATTGAAAAGTTAACTCTGTTTCTGGTGTAAGTGTATGATCTGTGACATCGTTCCCGGAATAATCACTGCTGGTGTTTTCAGGTGTAGAAGTTAAGCTGTCTAAGATCATCTTAGCTTCTTGTTCGGTTACACCATCATAATAGGGAATGTTGGAATCGTTCGTTAAGGATGATGTAAATGGGAGGATAGATGGAAGATCTTCTAGATCATCATCTACTTGTGCATGGTGGGACTCTAACATGAGACGCTTTTTCTTTTCGTTATGTGATGGGCGCTTTGTTTTCTTTCTTTTTCTTCTTCTTGAATTAACTGCCTCAAACACATTGTGATTAATAATGAAAGGTGTCAAGTCTTCCTCAAATAATGGATACTGACACTGAAATATATAAAACACATAATATTAATATTGTGCACTAAAAAATTCTAAACTGCACTTTCGTACATTGTCTTGTGCGCAGATGTACATCGCTTGTTCAAAGTTGAATTGGCACAACTGCAATGGGACAGGGTGGTAGCTGGTGCTGCAATTTGCACACAACCTTTTTCGTGGTTTGAATCCTCGATGAGAGGCTGTTTCAGCTTCGTTGTTGAATAACATGGCGCTTGACAAGTTGCTGTCAGATTGATCCTAAAAATAGGCATAGTTATAATATAATGTTGGAAATATATAGCAGCGCCAAACCATTAAATACAAGGATATACTGATCAAGAAAATACCGTCCATATATACATATAAAAAATGAAACATATAATCAGTTAAGTTTTATATAGAATTTAAACTATTTTTTTTATCTTCAGCAGTAAATCTTTTTGTTGTGCTTTTGTTAATAAAAACAAAGTGATCTTGAGCCACTATCCACCAGTGCACAAATAAATTGAACTTCTTACCACAAACATGAAAAGGTTTTCATCACAATTATTCACACGACGCATGTCACTGTTGCCCAGGTTATACAGTGTTGCATCATTAGTGGTATTACTTGGGCTCTGCACATCATCTGGCATTTGTGAGCTCAGAGAAACAATACTACAGTTTGTTATGTTTTCAAACACACGATTGCTCTTTCAAAAAAAGAAGAATCGTAAGATCCTTTGCCGCCTTGGGTCTGGTATTTCAATGAGTCTTTAGCTCAAATGAGCAGTTTTTCAGACAACAGACAAATATTCTATAGCTAAACGTGGATATGTCTTAAACATATTTCTGTAAAACAAACCAATCATATTGAAAAACTAACAAAAGCACTAATAGAATAGAAACCCTCTTTGGAAAGCTCAATATTTTCAGGAGTTTTTTAAGTTTTGATAACAACAAAAGTGATTTTTTACAGGGAGCTTCTTAATACAAACCAATCGATTAAAAATGACAAATATTTAACAAATGTGCTCTTATAAAGAACTCACCCAATCATCTTGTGACCCTTTTGTGCAAACATTCACACAGCTGTGATCAGAATGTGTAGGGTCATCAAGTTTATCACAAAATTCAGTCTATCATATTACCAAATAAGGAAAGAAAAGATATATGTTAGTACTATAAATTCATTCAATAAAAAACTATGTCATGAAATGCACATTAGTGCTATGAGCGCGAGGGTATACCCACCATAGAAGACTTTTTTCGCTATCTTTGTCGGACTCTTTATATTTACATCCAACTTATAAACTACACAAAAGCTCAAATAAACAACATCAGAGATCATTTGCAAAATCCAAATACGAATATCATCAAAACACAACGCGCACTTAAGCATAATACACATGTTCATTATAACAGTATCATAATAGAGGACTTCAAGAAAAAGCAAAATAGTAAACAAAAACAAAACCGCCATGTTTACACTTAGATCATTACAATTTCGTCATTTTCACTTACAGATAAACTCGAATCCAAGTCCATAACTTCAGCTGTGCTGCTTTAAAAAATGACGATAGTAAATGAAAAAATGTCTCAAACGTTAAAGTGCTATAGCTCCAACGTTTAATTGAGAATGAAAAAATATAATTGCTTCAACGTCATATATAAACTGTACAACAACTAAGAGCTCCTTGGATTTCGCAAGAATACAGAAGAATTGCCTTTATTACGTATTCTTTGCGCACCTACCAACAACCATCAAATCGATTTCAGAACGAAACAGCGTAGTAGTGATTCACAATGACGTCATACAACAATTATTGCGCATGCGCTAGAAAAATTTCACGTGCTTCGCGCGTAATCAGTCAAAAAAAAAAGAAAATAGAAATTTGTTATGCGAAAACCAGTGAGGTTTATTCGCTTCGTATTGTTTTTCTGGGTGATTTAAACCAATGTATATTTAACTACATATACATTGTTTAAACTTTATCTACATTTGATTTATATACACATTACCTGAACTTGAAAGCACGCGCGCAAAACGTTATTGATTTTTATCTACGGGAAAAGCATTCGGTTTTTGTGTTTGAACACTAAAAGAATATTTTAAATGAATTATTTCCTCCCGAAACGCCACTGACGTTTCTATGTAGCGCTGGTGAAGCGTAACTATTTTGCCTTTTTTGTTCTGTTTACAAATCGCAGTTAGGTTAGGTTGGGAAGCGTCGCAAGTTCATTTGTGAAACGGGGTCAGTTGGAAAGTGTGTTACTGGCGTCATCATAACAAATCGAAGTGGTAGTGGAGGAATCAGTGTTTAATAATAAAAATATTACGATACTTTCTGTAATAGGTGTATTATTTATCAAATACAGGTTCATCAAGTCAGACTCAACATACTTTAATCAGCAATTGTTAAACAATGTCACTGTCGTTGAAAGAGTTAAGCAACTTATTGGGTTTTCTGCAAGAAGAAGAGATAGCAAATCAACAATTTGAAAGCTTTTCGCCAGCCTTGCAAAAAGCAGGTTTTAATAAACAGGTAAAACTAGCGTTTTAACTTTACATTTTTTATGAAATGCTGTCTGTTTTTAATACTTCTTTTGAAATCCAATAAAGCAAATTGGATTTCATATTGTTAGATGATTGGAGTATATTGTGAATGAAATTAAATCAACTTTTTTCAGGATCATTTCCGAGTTGGTTCCTCAGTGGTACTTCTGTTACAACACAAAGACCTCCTACCCGGCCAACACCAAAGACTTGCTGCTATTTATTTACTCTTTGACATGTATAAGAACGAGCCCATGGCTGCCAATCCTTTTGCTCCGGTGTTTATTCATCTACTGCAACCTGGTGGACAAGATGAACAGAGCTCGAAAAATCATTCCTACCCAACTGCGTTTGGTAAAATACCAGCACTCACTCCACAGGAAAAATCTTTTCTCTCACAGGTGATAAAGTTATTATTATTATATTAATATAGGTGATAGAAAACTTTTCACGCTTTATATCACATATTGTAATGTGAATAGTGTAAACTGTAAAAATATAGAATATATCTAGAAACTTTAAATCTGTTCATTCATATTTAAAAACTAGGATAAAAAATCGTAAAAAACCTAATCTCTTTAAAGTATAACATATAATACCAATAGTACCAACAGTTCACACTTCACAGTTCTTTTTTAGGTAAAAAGCTATTTTAGCAGTACAATGTTTGTTATAAAAGCTACTTTTTTAGTTAGTAGCTGGCCCAAATAAAGACCTTCTAAAGAAGTCACCAACAACAATCCTATCAAATAAAAGTGGGTCGAACCATAATTTTGATTTGAGTGGTCTTCAGTTATCACTAGTTGAGAAACAATCACAACTTCCTACAACAAACAAAGCTGGAATATCTTGTGTTATTTCAAATCCAGATGTTTTGGACACTACTCCTGTAAATGGTAAAAAGCTTTAAAATATCAATTTAGGATTCCTATTTTAAAGCCATGGTGAATTTGTGACCAGTTCAACATTTCAAAGTTATGAGGTTCTTTGAGAAACAGTCAGTTTGTCCTATTTCTATGGTTACCATAATCTATACCCTTTTGATTTTACCCTATTGTATTAACTACTAATGTCTGTTATTTTGTCTTTTAAAAGATACAATGCCATGAGCTGGAAACCCTGATAGATTATATAACATATCCATTAATTCATAGGACCTACATAGCATATAAGCTATCTAAAATACCAATGATTTTTTTAGCCAAATCGAAACAAAAAGTGATTGAATCGTTACTCACTGGTCACAAAGCTCCGATGATGCAGAATCTTCGTCCGGAGTTTATTCGTCCAGCTCCTCCTCTTCACCCTTGCATGGATGAGTTGGTTTGGATGAATCCCAGTGATTATTCTTGGCACAATTTCATGTGGGACACCAGCATGGGGCAGAACATAAACACAGGTATTTATTCGATATGGCTGGTTAACATAGTGAATGTATGTTTCCAATTTCCATACTCACTTAATGGTAATTGCTCCAACCTAGTGTTTTGTTATCGGTTGTAAATTGTCAGTAATACTAATACATTAAGAAAAAATCAAAAAAACAATACCCAATTTTTTATAACAAGTTTGTAAAACAATTGGTATTATTTAGGTGTTGAAGTAAAGAGACTCATGGCAAAAGCATTCAAAAATCCACTAACAGTGCCACAGCAGAATCAACTTCTACAAGAGCTAAACAATGATCAGAAACTTGTGTACCATGTTGGTCTAACTCCCGCCAAGTTAGTTGAACTGAGATATATATTCTATTTACAACAGTATAGCATATTGGCATACCTATTTTATTCATGTGGCTAAGGTCTTACAGAGTAAAACAGCATAGGACATTGGGATCTGGGACTTAGGCCAGAGTTATACCCAGACCCGATACCCAGGGTGTTACATCTGATTTAATAATTAGTCATACTGAATTTAGAGAGTTAAAGTAATGTTTGTTAATTAAGTGCCTTGTCAAAATACACGTAAGCCTCTCAATACTGAAAATCGAACACTTAATCTTTACTTACAATGCCATCGCTTATCCACTGTGGTACAGCACCAGACAAAGTATATAGTAGTCTAAATATACAGAGAAAACTTATTAGTGTTAAACTTAGTGTGTTCTTTTTACTTTTGTTAAACTGATCCACCTCTTAAGGTTGCCAGATCTTGTGGAAAACAACCCTCTGGTTGCAATTGAAGTACTTTTAATGCTCATGCAATCAAGTCAAATCACAGAGTATTTCACAGTGTTGGTTAATATGGAAATGTCTTTGCATTCAATGGAGGTAAATACTTCACAATTTCATGGTCCTGTATTTGAATGTGTTTAAGCTTTATAATTAATGTTTTTTGTGCAGGTTGTAAATCGTTTGACCACAGCTGTTGACTTGCCCACAGAGTTTATTCATCTTTATATTTCTAATTGTATTTCAACGTGTGAGACTATCAAAGACAAGTACATGCAGGTTTGTGAAACATTTTACATACAGATAATGTTTGGAATTAACATACAGATATTATATTGTTTAATGCCTACTGTATGTTCACCATGCATGAACTGATTGATATAACAGGACTTACTTTTACAGAATCGCTTGGTGCGTCTTGTTTGTGTTTTTCTTCAATCTCTTATTCGAAACCGGATTTTAAACGTCACAGAATTATTTATTGAGGTCCAAGCCTTTTGCATCGAATTCAGCCGAATAAGGGAAGCTGCTGGATTATTTCGATTGCTCAAACAACTTGATAATAGTGAGGCAGAGAATGTGAAAAAATAAATTTATTTCGTTGAGATTTTGTGTTGATATAGTCAGTGAAAAAGAAAACAAATTTAATCAGCTTTATTTACTGAAGATTGTTTAAAAGAAGTACACAGAAACAAATAGATGAGTGTTATTGTTATTAAAGTAAAACACAAGGATAATATGATATACATAAGCAGCTTCAATTTTGTACTGAAGATCTTTAATTTCAGAACTTGTATAACGTGTTTCTATAGTAGTATGATTGGTTTAAATTATGCATAGCCTATATGTGCCTGGTCAAGATTTGTAGTTTATTTCAAACTTGAAAAGTCGATTTCCACATTTACAAACTAAATTATTTGCTTCAAAAGAAAATAACTCTGGTGATTCAATGAACACTTCGGACCAATGGGTCTGAAATATCTCAAGCTGCTTTTTCCAATTTTGTTCGAAGATATTTCCAAGTGTCCAAGATATACTTATGTGGAAGGAAGGGTTCTCATAATAGCTGTCGCACTTGTAATCTTTTAATGGTTTGTTTATGTGGTCCACAAGGGTATGTAACTTGGCAAGAATGAAAGGTGATGTAACCTAAAAAATAAAATGGTGCGAATATATAGAGAACTACATAACGTCATATATTATCTAAAAGTAAGGTCCTATGGCACAGAACATTAGGAAAGCGAGAATATATGCCAGAGTTAGCCCTATTACGTCCAGATATATTATTATCTTACCTCAAATCCACAAAAAGATCTTGTCTTTTCATCATTGACATAAAATTTCAAATCACAAGAAAAATTTAAAAGAACTGGAGACAATTTCTGGGCACAGCCTTGAATTCCCTCAACAAGAGGTTCAATAAAATGATGTGGAATCGCAGAAGTTCGAGACACACTCAGGTGGAAATCATCAACTATTTTCCAATGATCTGTTAAAAATAAAGTTTTTAGCTGTCTAAACAAAACATTCCAATATGGCAATATTGTTGACAAATTTAAAACAAAAACGATTTTCAAAATATATTTAGTCTTAAGTTACAATATAGAACCATACCAAGGTTATTGTAACAACTATACTGTACATAAAACATACCCAATTACCTAAGCCTTGAAATTGCAACAAATCTTCAACGTAAGATCTCAGCTCATTACAGTGGTGATCTGGGTAAGGGATGTAAAGGAAAGTGGCCCAATTTCCTTTCACATGTTGAAAAGATCTTACACGTCCCTGATGTTTGGTCGGATCGTTGTGCTTCGTTTGTTCTGTGGCATACAAAGCACATATTGCGTCCGGGACAACCAGCTTTAACTTTTGAGAGCTCGCAGTATTAGTTTTACTGATTGAAATTGATTCCTCATCAGAACTACTACTGTACTCTCCAAGCATTTCTAGCGAGTTCATTGTTCACTTATCAAATATCTTCAAAATAAAATCAAAGATTGTTCTTGATAATGAAATAAAATATAAAATTGTAAATAAAAAAAAACTTTACGATTGGGGATTACCCATGCTTAGGGGATTACCCTACTATATTTTATTTTCTTATGGGGAGTGCATACAGAGCGCGTGTTGTTCGAGCGTGCATAAAACAAGAGTACAACCACAAAATACTGTTTTTATATTGTTTGTTTAAAAACAGTATTAGAAAAAGAAATATCTCGACGATATTACATGTTCGGTGTTTATTTGTTTCCCAGAGACAATTATAATCTTCTAGTTAGATGTTTGGACATATACTTACATAAGAAAAAATTGATCGCAATCCAACTGGAACTCTTGAAAAACAAAACGTCCCTCACTTTATTGCGACATATACTGTAATTTTCTACGATTAATGTTGCGCCACGGGTTTGACTTCAAATTAACTTATTCAGACAATACGTCAACGGAAATCTAGTTTTCGAACAATAGAAGAATTCAGATTGGTATATTGTATCACCGTACTACGTCATGTCTTTGATTTTTTCCTGTAATATCACTTGGGGATTACCCTGGGTAGTTAAAGACTGCCAACTGTATATATGTGACGGTGCATATGCGTGTCTAATTCAGTTAAATCACATTTGATTGGAAATGGTTGTCGTGAGTCAATTGACGCTGTTTATTCATTTATGGACAATCGCTGTAAGTAGTTTTACCAAGTATAGTACTTTAGTGAATATTATTTCCTTCAATTTATTATGAAAATTATGGTTGAATATGAGTTTTAACATGTACATTTATAACCAGAAAAAATTGCACTAATTTACTTAAAGATGGAGAAGTCTGTATAACTAAGATCATGAACATAAATACTATCATTACGTGTTGCTGTCTCTTTGTTATACCAATCTATTGTTCCCCTTCAATACAACGCGTTTACAAAGACATTCCAAAAATTGTATTACAAGGCCGGCAATTTATTAAAAACCGTCTATTGCCAACACATAACTATCCCTAACTGTTCTTATGTCCCCATTTTTTTAATTGGCGGCATACAGTTTTATATTTTTGTATAGTAGGATGGGGGGAGATGGGACACCTTTAGCACATAATTTTCAAATATCGTGATCGTGTTTTAAACATTTAACAATGGTCTATATATGGGAGTTGTGAGGATACGGTTTTATAATTCTCTGTATTTTTATGTTTATTATCGAATTGGACGAGAAAATAGAATGAACAGGTGTTCCATCTTTCCCCGTCCTAAATGTTCTTTGCCTGCTACCAAATGAGACGATAAATGAGAATGAGAACAAAGATCATCTTACCCGAACATATACCGCTGGTACTCGTAATTCCAGAGACAAATCGTGTTTATGTTTTTTAATCTAATCAATTCTTTATTCCTGTTTGTTAGATGGCGGAGTACAACTTGGTTGCAATCAAAATATGGTTGTGGGTGGTGCATTATAATTTACATTGGATTATTCCACTACTGCTATTTACTATTTTGATGCTGTTAATTTTCCACACTCTGTTTGGCCCCATGAACCCACCGTTGCGGAATAATTATAAATAGCTGCCGAAGAGAAACCAAGATTATACTTTCAAAGCAATGTTTTATAAGAGCAGATATCAAATGCAATACTTCAAACATCATATCATACAGTTGCCTAACTGTGGGATTGATGCTGTTAGCAAATGTCGTATAACTTCCTATACATGCCAATCATGTTTTTTGATTAATATTGTTTTTTCTTTGGTCTTGAGGATAAGGTTATAGAAGTCTATAAATATTCCAGTAATAAGTGGCACGTTCAAACCAAATATAACAGACTTTACTACCAGAGCAAACGTTTCTTTTATAGCGTACCCTTAAAGATTGGCAATTGGGAACTGATACGATGTGATGTCAACAAAATAATATGGTTTCCCTTACACCCACAGATGGTGAAACACTTTCCACGTCATGTGTGACGTGCATGTGTTAAACTTCCGCACATTTCGACACTCTTGGTAATTAGTAGCTATAACATACCGCAAACGACGTGACATGCAATGAATATAGTAACATGGATAAATTCAATACACAACGCTTTTGTGGAATATAAATACATTTCCTGTGTATTTATTTTGCCTGAGAATTGTGTTTATGCTTTATCGAGCAGCTCGATAAAAAGAAGTAATTTAAATTAACAACCGAACCTGCAAATACACGCAGTTTGTAATTTCACACCATGACGTTGGTTGTTTATTGGTACAAGTGTTTAGAAAGTTGCTTTTCGTGCGGCCACGTATATCTCGAGGAGCTTGAAAATGACCAGGTGCGTCACACATGCTATATAAATCCGTTGCATGAAGGAGAGAGACATCAGTGTATTAGTTTTTGTCGTGGGTATTGTGTCTTCGCTCATCAGACATGGTTATCAGGACGATTTTTTGCTATTTTGTCTTAATTAGTGTTGTCGGTAAGTATACATTGTGTATTATATTCCCATTAGTGTTTGAAACGCCTAAAAGCAACGAATACCTGTTATGCTAAGCTTTATGGTAAAAAAATTTCGTTATACTTAAATCTGCCTTTACTACGTCATGATTTTTATTTTACGTGAGACACCGGTCAGACCATGCACCTATACTTAACATTATTCTGTATGCAGCTTCAGCTCAGTTTTGTGATCCGCTTCCCGAACTGGCGAGGGGCATAAAGAAATGCAACCAAGATCTTATTTTCACACGATGTGATTTCGTTTGCAACGAGGGCTTGACTATAGTCGGTCCCTCTGTTACAGCTTGTATTTTTGGCAATTGGTCATCTGATATGCCGACCTGCGAAGGTATGACTTTGTATTGTAAGCTTATACGCATAGTGTAGGGTGGGGACGAGTTGGGACATCTTTTCATTCAATTTTCTCGTCCAATTTGGCAGTAAACAAAGAACATTCAAAGAATTACTTTTTCCGCACGACTCCTATTCAAGGAAAACTTTTCCGCACGACTCCTATTCAAGAAAAACTTTTCCACACGACTCCTATACACCGTTTGCTAATTGTTTAAAACAGGGTCAGGATATTTGAATATTATTCGCTGTAGGTGTTCTATTTTACCCCACAGAACTTTACACCAACACGTGCCTGTCAAATAGGCTGTCCTTGGGATGTCAATAAACTTATTTTTACAAACACGCAATTGAGATATACAGTAGGATGGGGGGAAGATGGGACACTTTTTAGCTCTATTTTCTCGTCCCATTTAGTAGTAAACAAAGAACATTTAAAGAATTATAAAACTAAATCCTTATGACTCCCATAAACCGTTATTAATTGTTTAAAACACGTTTAGGATATCTGGATATTATGTGCTTAAGGTGTCCCATCTTCCCCCACCCTACTATACTATAACTAAACATAATTAGTCGTCTTTCATAAAACTTTTGATATTTAAACAGAACCTAAAATGAATGAAGAAGTTCAATTGGAAGGAACCCCGGAAAATCAAGGAAAATACTTCGGTATGTAATAAAACTGTGTTTCGTTCAACGTATAGCTTATCTACGAAAAAATAACAGTAGCCCATTAAATTCTTAGCTGTGTAATCTTAGCTTTGGAAACAGTTTTTATTGCTGTAATCTGGCGGAGTGTGTAATTTTCTGACACGTATTACGGTGTACGTTGCAGTAGGAGTGTGTGATAAAGATCCTGCCCAACCCGAAAACGGAGCAGTGACGTGTCTCGATATTTTGACTTTGAAGTATTGCTGGTACAGTTGTGACGATGGTTACACATTGAATGGTCTACCAAGCTACATTTGCAGTGCCCACCAATGGTTTGGAGAACCGCCCGTTTGTAAACTGCCAGGTACGTTGGAGTAGGGTTGGAAATGTGGTACAACTTTTCATTCTATTTTCTCGTTCCATTTATTGATAAACAAAGAACAGTCACAGAAATATAAAACCATATCCTTACGACTCCCATGGACCGTTGTTAATTGTTTAAAACATGATCACGATAGTTGGATATTATGTGCCAAAGGTGTGCCATCTTACCCCACAGCACTATATATAAGGTCCAAGCGAAGATTAATATACTAAAGCGGTAAACGGTCTAAATGCAAGACCCCATTATGTGCCTCAACAGTAGGACCTCATCTTTTCATATAATAGAATTTACATATCTGTATTTATACCACTCTTCTATATTGCAGGTACTTCGAACAAAACGCAAAATGGTGAACAACGCGCCCCAGTCAAATCCAGTACTGCTCTTAACAACTTGACAAATATGTTATGTCGCGATTGAAGCAGTCACGTTTCCGCTAGCAGTAGTTGTTTTCCGTAATTTTTCGAAACGAATTATTAAAATTCCAAACCATATGTTGCAGTCTAAAATTAATGGATCCGGCTGTGCTAAGGTTTTTGGCAGAAGCTCGCAACAGGATTATACCAGGTTTACACACATAGTCAGTTGTTGCCATCAAAGACTGTACCGCTCAACTTAGCAGAAATTTTACTCTTTAATACAGTAACACTTTGCGATCTTTTATACCAACGCGTCAATTTTCGAAAAAATGTTAAAAAGATCATGTTCTTTCAAGTAAGACCCTATCGGATTTAGAGTAACGCAACATCTGCAATGGACAACTGTATAATAACCAATTTAAAATCCGCTCTTTAGCCAAAAAGATCAAAGGTGTTTGTATGTTAAGCTAAACAATATCCTTTGTGACGTACTATCTCTTCACAAAGTAAAACCATTTAACGTTTACTGGACACATATATAATACATCAATAAGAGGGCAGGATAATTAGCGATCGTCAGGTTACACGCATAATTAAGCAACGAATCATGAACGCGTGCGTCAATTATATAACTTGGATGCGGCGTTTACATGAGTTTTTCTGCAATCATTTTCTGTTTGTCCGGTAACCGTTGTTGAGCCAGCCACTCATCGCATAGCTGGCATGTCGGACATTTTCGGAATGGGAATCGGCTCGGGCAAGATAGCAATTAAAGCACAAACTGCCGCTCAGGGTGATTTGATTTGCTGCAACCGCATTCTCCCAACAGCAAGACATGCAATTATCGCAATTAAAGCATGTTCCTGACGATCCTATTTTGAGTGTGATTGGTGTTCAGACATTGACTTCCGTTTGCAGTAAAAAGCTGTATATAACGAATAGTATGCCCAGACGATAGACCAGCAGCGGTTTCTTTTGCCGGGTGGACCCTTTGCAAATACTTTGATATTTTGCGGCTGTATAAAAGTCAATGAATATAAATAGGAGAAATGAAAAAACAACAGCACCAATGAATACAGCAAGCATTACATTTGAAAAAGCTTATTATCGAATCACAATCATTGCTGTACATTGCGGACCTGTGAAACTGCTGTACAAACCCCAGTTTGGGAACTGCTGGCCGAGGCAAATCGTAAATAACATAAAATGTAAAAAAAATTAAAATATTTTTTATTTTTCCATTTATTTTATTTGACGGTACGTACAAAAGGGTGGGGAAGGTAGTTCGTAAAGAACATTCCAATAATTAAAAAATCTTGTCTTCATGAATTCCCGCCCAGACCGTTATTAATTGTTTAAAACACGATCAGGATATTTAAATATTATGTGCTTAGTTGTCCCGTCTTTCCCCGCCCTACTTATAAACGACATATTGGCAGACACCCCGGAAGATGTACCCTTCTTATTTTCGAACTCGGCACAAATATTCCCTTCTTATTTTCGATTTCGTGATTGTTAAACGTTTTGGTAATACAGGAAAACCTAGTTTGCTCCTTCATTAGGTTTAATTAAAAGCGATTAAAACGCGGCACGTTTGCTTTAACCTAGCACCAATTAAAATGTTTTAGAAAAAGGCGATGATCGACCTTGGTTGTCCCACCACACCTAGCCGTGTTATAAAAGCACCAGCAAGTGACTGGACTTAACAAGTGAGAAGTGTCAATCAACCGAAATGAAGGTCGCTTTCGCTCTCGTAGTTCTCGTTTCAGGTTTCGTCTCTGCACAAGGTACGTTCGTATATAACATAAATTTAGTTAATCTATTCAAATTTGTATAGTAGCAAAAATCAAGCTACCGTAAATTAATCAATTGAGAGGCAAAGCATTTGATTTTTGGTTTAACATGTTTATTGTTTTTAGCTTTACAATGCTGGGTTTGTACAAACGCTAAGTCGAACGCACATTGTCTTACTGAAGGGCACCTGCAATCCTGCCAACCGAATGAAGTAATGCAGTTTGTATTTTGTGAAGTAAAACTCTTTTAGACGCTTGCTTAGCTATTATATATATATAAGTTTTTTTTTGCGTTTAATTTTTCTGCCTAAATTAGAATCTATGACTCTGCATTGGAAAACTCTTGCTTAACATTAAACGAATCGCGGTATTTGTCTCAAATTTTGGGTTCCTTTGACGTCTAAGGTTTTCAACTTTCTTTTAAACCACTTTCATATAAAATTGCAGGAAGCTTGTCAAAACGAAGTGAGGACTGACAACTTCGGATTGAGGATAACAAAGCGTTGCAAGCAAGCACATGCATGTGACAATAACTTTATACAAGTATGTTTAACATTACTTTAACCAAGTTATAAATTAATTAAAAATATTTTTTTTTATCTATAAAAACGATTCGTTAAAATGAATTTCTCGTTTTACAGAATCCAAGACCGGCTTGGTATCCGGCCCAATGCAACCCCAAAGTACGTCACACAGTTTGTAGATGCTGTTGTGACTTCAATGAGTGCAACCGACCTGCTTTATTCTGCCTTGATCGTAAGTTTTCAAAACAATGGACTCCTTACTAGTTATTTTGCCTAAACCCAACTCGGATCGCAGCTTTGTAATACATTCTTTACGATATACAGGCGCACCTGAATGCCCACCGATCGGCGCTCCCAGGTTCGGCCGAAGAGACTGTGTTTTCCAAAGCACATTCGTCGAAGTCGGAAGTGTGTGTTCTTTTACCTGTAACAGAGGTACGAATGCGAGAATTGTTATAACTTTTTTTTATATATACATATACTTCAATAACTCAATCAGTTCAAGTAAAACATGCCTTTTTTCACACAGGTTACAGGCTACAAGGAGACGTTACAAGCACTTGTATAGCAGATGCAAACAATGCGACTGCTGCATTCAATAACCTAGTACCAGTTTGCGTTCGTAAGTTAAACAAAACATAATTATACAATCATATCAACAAAGACTGACTACATAAATATAAAATGTCGACTTCACGTATATAGTAGGCTGGGATAAGATAGGACATGTTTCCATAATGTTTTACCGTCCCATTCAATAATAAACTGTAATATTTACAGATTTAAACGACCGTATATCCCCACGACTCTAAAAGAGCGTTATAACTTTAAACACGATTGAGAAATATTGAATAAAATATTTTTTTTTAAATTACGTGCTAACGGATTCCATCTTTTCTCACATTACTATATTGTACACTCATAATTAACATTAACCATTCCCGTTTATAATTGATTTTATTATAATTCGCAGCTACCACATGTAATCCACCCCAACGGGCTCCAGGTAACGGTCGAGTGACTTGCACGAACGATAACTTGCTGGGCAGTGTGTGTACGTTTTCTTGCAGAGGAGGATATTTCTTAAGTGGCAGCCAAAGAACGACTTGCGGTAGGTTGATATTTATTTTAGTAACTTCAGATGCTTTGGTTCTAAGTTGGATAAAATTGCGTAACTGGTTGTATAGTCAAACGCGGAAATTCAGCCTGACGCTCCTGCAACGTTTTATAAAAACCACACAAAACATCTATTTAAAGAAAATATGATCCTATATTGGTAAATTAGCACTCAATTAAATTGGTTTTCTTTTGTACTTGTCTACCGCTAATCGTAAATTAAGGAAGCGCTGGTTTATTATAACGATATCGGCGATAGATCCGCACCTATAACACAGCAATTATTAAATTCGCGACGATCCGTGTCAGTGGCGTGTCTCAATTAGCGAATAAATCCGGCCGGATGGGCAGGTTAACGTGTTCTACTGTCTTCTCCTTTAATTTGTGTCCTTGGATTTAAAATAAAGACAGCCCGTGCGTGTTTAAAAACAGGGACTTCCTTTACACGTCTATAGTTAAATGGGATGTTTTTTCCGTTATGAGGTAATGGGCCAAATCTGTCTCAAATCTCGGATGTGCTAAACCCTTGCCCATATAAAGCAGTTGCTTTCCGAGAAAACTATTTTTGCCGATAAAGGACAGACGTGTAAACCGCGTAAACGTTTGTAATCCCACATGAGCACTGTCGATTATTTATTGCAATTACTATAACAGTGTCGAACTTTCTATAAACTGAATGCACTTTTTATAAAAAAATACTCTTAGGAGCTGACAACAGTTGGGACAACGCCCCACCCACTTGCATTAAGATAACATGTCGTCCACCTTACACTAATCCAACCAACGGTCGTGTTGGTTGCAGTGACAGGAACAACGAAGGCAGTATTTGCGAGTAAGTCTCATTTAAATCTTAGTATTTTACTATATTATGTTCCCATGGAGCTAACACGCATTTAGTGATATATATACTTCTTTACACTTAACTTTAAACAGTGAATAATATTTATACCGCAATAAGATGCATTGTAATTACTAAAATCTCGTGTTAGCCTTCGCTTGAATCTTTGAAGTGCCCATTTAATCCTCGCGCAGTCAAATAAACCGAAACTTTCACTTAAACGGTTCCAAAAAGATCCCTTTTTTACCGTAGATTTTCCTGTGATGTTGGCTACGCTATGATTGGTGCAGCAGTGTCCACGTGCATTGATGACGCAGACAATGACGAGTTTGGAATCTGGAATTCTCCAGCACCGATTTGTCAACGTAAGTAGCAGTTTATCCCTTTGTCCTTTTGCTTCTATATATGTAGGTACATACCATTTCTCACTTCATTTTAAACCTATAACCGCTATTAGTCTTATAATTTCCACCTCGAGTTAAACTGTGCTAAGTTTTAAATGCTCAATATGCACATTTGATTATTGTTTACTTATTGGGTCAGCAATAACGAAGTTTACAGTTGGAAGGATAATAATTCGACTTAGAAGGTTAATAAACGAGTTTGAATAATCCAGGCATCACGTGCATTCCACCACACACTGATCCGTTAAACAGTCGCGTCGTCTGCCTCGACATGAACTATGTTGATAGTTCTTGCTCATTTACTTGCGATGCTGGATTTGCTTTGGTTGGTGCGGAAGTTTCAACATGCTTGGATGATTTTGATGGAAACTTGCTGGGCGCTTGGAGTTCTATTGCCCCGACTTGCCAGCGTGAGTTTTATGCTGGTGGTTATATTTTTTATTTTATAAATATCCCGAAAAGGTATTGTGAATTATGTTATACAATGCCGATTTTTTTAGCAATTGTATGTCTACCGTTGCGACTGAATGCTGTCAGCTAATTAAAAAAATGATTGTGAATCATTTCATATCATAGCCTATATATAAATGCCGATTTTTTTAGCAATTGTGTGTCTACCGCCGCACATCAATCCAGCCGACGGTGCAGTTTCTTGCACGAATTCCAATTTCATGTCGAGCCAGTGTTCCTTTAGCTGCTCTGTCGGATTCGCATTGGTCGGTCCACCAGTTTCAACTTGCAACGATGACTTTAACGGAGATACGTTAGGCGCGTGGAACAACATCGCACCCACTTGCCAACGTAAGTCATCGGCCCAACGGTGCAGTAACTTTCAGCAAAAAATTGCTTTGCAGTAATTTTTAGAATAATTTTTTTCATGCAGCCATTACCTGTATTCCGCCACACACCTCACCAGAGAACGGCGCAGTCGTGTGTAGTAATGCTAACTTCTACGCCAGCGAATGTGTGTTTGAATGCGACACCGACTATGTTTTAACTGGAGAATCAGCTTCAAGCTGTCTGGAAGGAGTGCCCGGAGATACTGTCGGCGCGTGGAGCTCTCTTGCGCCAACCTGCGAACGTATGTATTTCTTATAGGCAACTAAGTAAAAATTCAGCAATTTTGAAAAATGTGTTAACTTTTTTAAAATTACGTTAATGCATGGCTCTTAAATATACTTCTTGAGTTAACGTACTTTGTCCCTTCTAGGAAAGCAATGCGCAGCACCCCCAAGCCCCCCGACTAACGGCTTCAGAGTGTGCACAGACGGCAACTTTATCGGCTCCCAGTGCGAATACGGATGTGACGCATACCACACCCGGGTTGGTCCACTTTACTCTACATGCGTAGAAGGGTCGGATGGAAACCTCGTTTTTGACAACCCCGCACCCGAGTGTCAACGTAGGTAGAAATAAACGTAAAACTAAAACGACTATGTCGAAAATTTAAGCACAAGTCTTTTCAAAGTACGTATTAATATTCATAAAAACTTTACTAGCACGACTGTTGCCGCATGAATAAGTGCGTTTGTATTGTTTTCACTTAGGACATCTAAAAACGCTTTTAAAGTTCTCAACATAAACAACATGCTTTCAATTAGCTTAATAACGTGTTTCGTATTCGTTTTGGCAATTTAATAATTCAGAATCCAATTGCTACAGTCTTTTCGGCGTCATTAATATTTTAACTATCACAATTTCCAGATTTTTTAAACCGCAAAATTTAATACGCTTGCTGATAGATCAAAATAACAGTGTAATCTGATGTCGTACATGCTTCACTTGCCAATTATGTTGCTGTACATCTCGCAATGAGTTGAGGATTAAAATCAACGTTTTTTGGCAGCTAACCAGTGTCCAGAGCAAGGGCCACTTAGACACGGTCGTATGACGTGTTCGGATGCGAACAACGCCCCATCAACATGCTTGTTTCAATGTGTGGATCCTGGTTACCAACTCTACCCAGCAGATATGACACAAAACACTTGCAGAAACGACTCACAGTGGAATTTACCCAAACCTTGTTGCGCTCGTAAGTTATAGTAGAATGGTGAAAGATATATGAATATAAAAAATGATCCCTGACTTTATAAGCTTGGTTATAATGCGTGCATCTTACTATATTCTCTTTTAAACCATTATTTGCAACACGAGGGTACTTTTTTCTACAGTTTGCTGTTTTTTTTATATTAATTTAAATCACCGTTTATACTTCTAGGTCCTTGTCCACCATTCGCTTTAATGGATGCTGTTTTTATACTTGATTCGTCGTCGTCCATTGGAACCGCAAACTGGGTCACTATGAAAACTTTCGTCCGCAACGTGCTCGGGTAAGCTTAGTATTTATATAAGCAAAAACATAAGAGTATATATAGCCTAATTTAACCCTCCTTGGTGAGCCTCCGTTTTTTTACCTGCTTGTAGTTTAGTAACACATAATTGTGTTTTCCAATTAGGTCATTCGTGCTGGCTCCAGACGCAGCTCGTTTCTCAGTTTTTAGATACAACCGACATGTTGACAATACCACTCAAATTCTTCTCAACGAGTTCGAAAATGACATCGACCTCTTTTTAAACAAGTTTGATGACATCCCATATGATGGCAGTGGTAAGCAATTACTTGGAAATGTGTACTCCACGAAGTTATAGCTTATAAACGAAATGAATGAACGTTAGAATTCGTCTTTACTATTTAAGGATTTAATGCCGTGTTCCAACAATAAATTTGAAGAAATTTTCGCAACTTTTACTGCCTTTTTTGATCACTGCTTCCCTTATAGGTACCTGGACAGGTCAAGCACTGAGACACGCCAAAGACACCATTCTGCTCCCGGGTAATGGAAACCGACCCGGAGTCAAAGACGTTGTCCTTATTATTACAGATGGTCGCTCCCAAGATGACGTCAGAGAAGTTTCCCAGCAACTGCGAGCACAAGGGGTTTTGGTAAGCCAGTAACAACAACAGCTGTTCCATATGTGTTGTAAAGTTTTTGTTTACTGGTACATTCTTACCAAATGTTTTGCTTCAGACGTACGCCCTTGGTATTGTACCTCCTATTGGGAGTTTGGACGAGACACAACTGTTAGATATTGCTGGGTCTCAAAGCAACCTTCTTATTGCTACAAGTTTCAGCACTTTGGACCAGCAGTTCTCCAATCAACTTAGCTCACAGATCTGTGGAAATCCCTGTCCGGATGAATAAATGTGATTCCGCGATGCATATAAATTTGCAAGATCAAATTTACTTTCAGAATATATATTCCCCCCATATACGGTCCAATGTAGATAAATTGCAATGATAGAGTAGTTTTATGAATTTTAACCAAACTGCCTTACTTATATATACATACCAATATTGTATTTAATTCTACAAAAACGTTTTCGACATTCGTGTTCTGTAATCACCCGTTTTTGTGATTTGGGTGTTCAGTTTACTTTACGCGCTATATATGTATCTTTCGCACATTGATATCAATAAACTAACTCCGATCATATCAAAATGAACAAATAGAGCGGATAAACATATCGCATCGATCAACACCACAATTATAAAAATACAGTATCAATTTATATCGAAAGTAGTTTGGATATTGGTTGGTACAGCACCTCGGGCATATACTGTAGCAGAAGTTTTATTGTTTCAGTCGCAAGAACTGTTCGTTTGACGCGTAAAAAAGGGGTTTCAGATGTCTTAGTTTATTTTAGTAACAGGATAGGTTACCTAAACATATGCCTATAGGTATCTATGGTATAGCAGCAGGACTATATAAAGAAGTATAAAGACGTTAATTTGGCTCAACATTTGAACATTAATAGGAGGCTTGCGGTTGATAAGAGGCCGAGGACTGAATTGGCCTGTTGGTTTACTGTAAGCCTACGTGGCAAGTACTTAGAACTTTTGTTCGTGATCACTTCTTAGCAGAGCTTCTTAGGATTTAAGGGCCCTAAGTTTAACTGCAGATTCTTCAAGCTACTGCAAAACAGACTTTTCAAGACAGAAGTACAAATACAAAATGCCGCTTTCCACACTCTTACGTACGATTATTTGCAGCTTACAAGTTACAACATAATCGAGATACTACTGCCTTGTCCCCGAAACTTGAATATATTTAAAACAACTCCTAGCGGCAAAGGCATTTCTTAATATTAACCACTCGGGTATGCTGGAGCTTAACTGCCGCTGGCACCGATGCGTGAGAAAACACTGAAGTTCCTTTGATCTTAAACTTCGGTTTCACATGGTGGCCTAGCTGCCGTGCCCATTAAATAACCATTACTTACTTTACAGAACGATACACATTCTTAGTTCAAGATGCATTTTGTTGAAATATCATAACAATTCAGCAAAAATGAAGTTCCACATGCTTTGAGCTCCCTTATACAGCCTGTTTGCCCGAAAGCAGTCATGCCAAGCAGTCATGGATTTATTATATGCTGAACCCCCTTCAAAGAAAACACCTAAAGAACCCAAGCCATCAGTTCGCCTTGAAGTTTCTTTATCAAGTCAAAGTGATGCAACTGTAACTGAAGTCTCTTATGCTGCCTTGCTCCAGGGAAGTGTAAAGGTCAGTTATTTAAAATTATTACATTTAACTCCCTGATGATGTTTGTGCAAATGTTTTACAAATTGTACGTAAAATTGCACAATTGTGGCTAGTGACTTATTTGAAAACAGATTTTTGAGCTTTCACCTGCTGCACCTGAGAGCGACTTATTATAATGTTTTAGTGATACTGTTCTTTTGATGTTTCGTTATTTTTTTGTTTTTAAAAATCATGTTCGCCTTGCATTTTCAAAAAAGCCTGTTCTGAAACAACTTGTAATCTTCAGTTTTGTGAAACCCAATGGCTTGCGTAAGCAATTGTTAATAGCCACTATTCTATACTCCTTGCAAATATTGTGCCAATACTAGTAAGATATCAAACGGCCTGACTATTTTTAAATTTGATTGACAATTAGTTTTATTTCAGTTCCTTAGCACTGTATTTACATGTCAAAATAAAATATTTCCCTCAGAAAACAAAGCAAAGTGAGAAAAATGGTGTGGATTTGGACAATCCTGCAAAGAGTGATGCTGAGTCTTTAGCTCGTTACTATGAAGCAAAATATGGAGGGGGAGGAGCTGGTAGTGGGAAGAAGAGGAGGAGGGATCGGATTCAAGATCTAGCGGATGTTGGTTATGGATATGATGAAACTGATCCCTTTGTCGATGATTCAGAATGTGTGAGTTTATTTATTTTAAGTCAGTTTGTTTAAGTCATTGTACTGCATTCTTGTATTCTGTGTGTTGCTGCAGTAAATTTACAAACACTTTTATGCGAGCGAAGACACCTGTAGTAGTCAAAAAACCAAGATAAACGGTGAAATGTTTCAACTCTGCAATAAATCCCCGAAACCACTGCATGCTTTACATTGGAACCTTGTTAATGTGGACGTTAACAGAATTTGTTTTGGTAATACTAGTTTTATTTAACCATAAAATTTGCAAAAAGATGTGTGACCGTTTTTACCAATTCAGTGTGCCATTTGTTTTTGAACTCACCCAATATTTGTCATTCTAACAGTATGATGAGATGGTCCCTTCAAGCCTCACAACCCAGTTTGGTGGATTTTATGTCAACACCGGAAAACTTGAGTTCAAGCAAGTGTCCGATGATGAAGAACTTCCTCTATCTGCTCATCTTCATAGGAAGAGGAAAACATCTTTCTTTGGATCAGGGGATAGTGGGGAAGAGGGAGATTACAAAAATGCAAATGGATTAAAATATAAGAAAATGGTATGGTAATGATATATAAATTGTTGCTTTTTTCACTGTATTTTTGTAATTTACTCTTAATTTTTTTTTTTTAACACAGGTTAAAAAACGCAAGTCATCACTTGATGTTGAAGATAAAAGACGAAGGAAATTATCTTTGCAAGGAAAAGATAAACTAAATAAATTGACAAAAGGGTAAAGCATTTTTTGTGCTTTTGGTATAAAATTTAAAAAAAACAAAGGGGCCATTAATAACAATCAAACTTTTTTAAAAATGTACATCACATTGCAATGTACAGAATGTTGTACAATAATTTTACATATCTTACTTTTCCAGGCCAAAGAAGAAACCAACTAAAGTTCAATTACTTGTTGCAAAGGCAAAAGCTCAACACCAACAGTTCAGTTCATCAAACCAATCACAACATACCAGCTCATCTGGTGAGTTGGTCATATTAACTTCTATGTTGTGTGTAGTATTGTTGTGATATATATATATTATATATAAATGTTTCATTATTAATTGCTATAATGTTGCTAAAGTCAAATATATGAACAGTTTATATACTTTTTTTTGATATAAGCATGGGAAATAAATGTAGGTTCAGAAGCTGGTTCAAAACCTCATTATCCCAACCAAGAAAAGATACAAAATGGTGGAAATAATCTAATGGTAAGTATGGCGAGATTAACACTGCATACTACTGAATTGTTGAATATAAGAATTTAATTGATGGGGTAATGGGCCAATCCTGGCCTAAACCTGGGACACATGGCATGCCACGCTGTGTGACTTTACCAACATAAAATATAAGTAAGTTGTGGGGGAATGGGACATTTCTGGTCTACATCCCATGTACCTTTAGTTTTGTTCTATATGGGCGCTCACACTCATAAGTCATAATAGAGTAGGCACAACTTGGTAGCTAAGAATAGCAATATAAGTGTGATGATTATAGCTTCTCACATAACACAATACACAGGACATGGAGCAGGACTTACTCAATTATCTTGATACTGAGGCTCAGATCAACCAGTTTGATAAAAGCAGTTTCAATTCAGGTTTGTACTGCTGAAAATACAATCTTATAATTGTATATTTTAAATTATTGAATTTTGCTGCAGTAATTTTTAAAAAAACGTAGTAAGTAATACAAAAAAGTATTGCCATTGAACAGTCTGTTGATGCTGGTAATTGGCTAATGATACATGTACCACTGGGTTTTTGTTTGTCAAGTATTTAGTAGTGAGTGTGTATTTTGTTATGACTTATGATGCAACAAGAATTGTCCAACAATATAAGTGCTACATCATGGCCAAATTCCTGGAACATAACTGTGCAATAAGTTACAAACTTTTTATTTTTACTTGCTTTTCTACAGATAATTCTCGTAGTCCTGCACACCATAAACATGAATCAGAACTTCCTCATTCAATTCCCGCTCTGATAAAAGAACAAATTTCATCGCTCACCAAGGTAAACTATCTGAAGTATGTTGAATGCATGAATTGTACAACATTACAAAAGATGCAATATTACAGGCTGCTTGTAAAATTAAGATTATTACAGGCTGCTTGTAAAATTAAGATTAAGATCTATACAAAAAACAGTAAGCACTTGAATATGTGGTAACTTTAATGTCATAATAAATTTGAATATATATCATCCTCCAGGGGATACTTATGTTTATTGGTTTTAACCATCATGCTATGTTGTATAATTTAACAAACTAATGATATGAGTCGTATAAGATATTTATAGGCCAATAATAATATCCCATTATAGACCCTTGTACCCCAGTGTGAAACTAACACATTGTATATGCAGCATAATTGCTACCTGATATTACTTAGAATTGATTTTTGTAATTATCTGATATGTGCTTAGTTACACATGACACTGTCTACGGCAAAGCTTATCATAATTTATTTTGTATACCACAGGATTGGATTTATTATTCAAATTGATTGATGAAATTTTCAAATTACTACATATGTAATATAACTACAAAGACATTAATCTGTGAAGCGGTGCTCTAAAATCTCCTGATTTAGCTTGGTAGCAAGTTTTTCGAAAGATAAGATTCTGCGGCCGCATTGTTTATTATTGATGCGTATTTCTCATTACGCAGATGGCGAAATCTAATGAAAACGAAGGAAAGATGAAATTCTTTTCCGCTGAAGTAAACAACCTTTTGCTTGGCATTGAGCAAGGGTCACAGAACCTGAGTACAAGAGATCGTTCAGCAGTATACCAGCTTCTCACATTACTTGTACCATGCTCCAAAGACACATTGATTAAACGAATGAAGAAATTGCATTCTTCAAAGCAGGTCAACGTATTGATTTTTTTGATTTATTGAACACAAATGCACATCGGTGTTTGGTGTTTAACTCCATACGTCATGTCAACCGTTTTAATTTTTATATTGTAGTTGTAAACCATGGTTCTTAAGTGGTTTCTGGTGATGTACCAATCATTTTCAAAATTTAATTTTCATGCACAGGATTTAATGGAGCAACTAAATACACACACAAAATTTTAGTTGGTGTACTGACCAAAACTGTAGTAACCATATTACATCTGATATTTTGGGTAATTTTTATTTTGGTTGAATTTCTAAAGTTTTGAATATTTTTGGAACAAAATTTTGCATTTCAGGATGAAGATCTTCGTCAACCAATGCATCGTTTGAAACTCGCGATAGATGAAGTCATGGATGAACAGATGAGGCAATATGATGAAGAATGTGCTGCACAACAGTTAGCAAAGTAAGTGATGTTATTTTGTTTAAATACAAGATAGAGACTTTAAGTCACTCAGAGCTTAAGTTCTGTCATACTTATATGTATAGGCTGTTGTGTTTGTGTTAAAATTGACCACAAAATCAGTGTTTTTTTGTCACCAAAGTTTACAAATTTGCTAAAATAATAAATGATTTAATATTTTCAGGTTGGATGATCGAGTGGCTGCAGCTTCCACAGACGAAGATGAGGATGGTGTTGTGCCACCTAGTGGTGAGGAGAAGACGAAGCGAACATATGCTCCGAGGAGAAAGTTCAAGTGGACGGATAAAATTCGGTATTTAAAACAAAATTAAGCTATGTAGATTTTCTGTGTTGCTGTTCTATTAAACGCTTTGTTTGTTGTTTTTTTATTATTTGGTTTATAGAGTAGAGTATTCTGGGGGTAAGATGGGATAACATTAGTACCAAATCCCATGTTTCCTGATAGTGTTTTGAATAACTACCAATGCTTTTTAAGCGTTGTGGGTCGCAGATGTATAATACTGTAAATATTCTTCGTTTACTACGAGCCAAATGGGACGAGCAAAAAGAACATGTCCCGTCTTACCCCACTTTGCTATAACTTGATAATTGTCGCAGAACCCTGTTTTTTGATGTGGTGCAAGCAAAAGTGATCCAGATAGAAGCTCAAAAGAACAAAACTTTCCAATCTGCTGAAGAAAACTTAAAAGTAAAATAATTTGCATTTTTAATATAATTAGAACCCAATTTCAATTTTATTAACATTTTACTTATTTTTTTTTTTGGTATTTTAATTTTACAAATTATTTGTGTGTTTTTTAGTGAAAGTTTTATTGGTTTTCTTTGCAGACATTTTTCGAAAATGAAGTAAAAGTTTTGTGGCCTAAAGGATGGATCCAAGCCCGCATGCTTTTTAAAGAGAGTAGGGAAATCCATTATAAAATCACTGGAAACACGTAAGTGATTTGGTTTTAAAGTAATCGTCAATTATTGATGGGATTAAAAATTAACAAACGTTTGAATTTATTTGCAGATTCAAGCACAAGAAAGGTAAGAAACGTTTTCTCATGGAAGTTTTCAATGTTAAACTTTATTGCTTTTTTAGTTGTTCTCAGCGGTAACAAGAAAATTGTTGGTGGTAAGGTTGAGAAAAAGGCAATTGTCACCAATGCTGTGCCTCAGTCTGTTTCCATGCCTAGCTATGTACTGCCACCACCTGGTACAAGTGCTGCTAAGGTTTCAAAACAGTTGTTCAAGGACTCCGGTATGTCAGTGAGTATGACTTTGAACAGCGAGGCCGTGCCAGAGAAAAATCTGAAGACTGATGACATCATGAATCGGGTTATAACAAACGCTCAGCTTGAGGCTGCCTTGAAGAAGTCGGCACCAAAGGAGCAGAAATCCCCACATGTGAGCAGGGATGTTGTTACTTCTGTTGCAAACGTAGGTCGATCAAAAGAAGTGACACCGGTGGAAAAACGTGTAAAGAATAATTCACAATCATTGTTTAAAATGCTTGAAACTGTTGCACAACCAAGTTCCAAAGCAGACATTAGTTTTGACAAATCACCAAAGAAAACTTGGCATGAGACGAAGAACTCTACAGACAGGTTCACCACTTTGTCTTCAGAAACTCAAAAAGTTCAGAAAGAAGCCGCAAAAGTTCCCTATCACCCCAAAAGCACTGGTAACGCTAAGCCAGTGACAAAGAAAACTTACCCAAAGCATGGAACGACAGACCGCAGCACATTGGAGGCAATGGAGCAATACAACACTGAACTTCTTAAGCTAGCTTTGATGGTACCACCTGGAAATCAACCAAGAGACAATAACCCGTTAGCAAACATGCTAACCATGGGCTACCCAGGTTTACTTCCACCGCCGTCTACAGGAGCAGAGGATTTTGCAAACTTCATGAAACTGCAGCAAGCTGCTATGCAGAGTCAGCTACAGAACCCATCGTTTAAACCTTACCTTACCAATATGCCGGCACAACCAAGCAAACACAAACCTGCCAAAAACTTTTTAAGTGATCAGACTGGCAAGTTTGCCGAACCTTCGAAAGTGAAAACAAAAATCACGAGCCATATCAGCAGCAATAATAATCTAAACCAAAAGCAAAGCTCATTCAAACCATACGATACCTCAAAATCTGCGGTGCAGAAACATTCAGAAATCAAAGTAAAGAAAATTCAGGACCCACACAATTTAAGTCAGTCTCGACACACAGCACTCCACACTAGTCAGCCACATCTCCATCAGCCCAAACAGTCCCAGTCCAACACAGCAGCTAGCGTGCACCGTGACATTTTAACCCAACACCACAAATTGGTCAAACCATCTGTTCCTATAGATCGGGTGAAGTGCCAGACATTTATTCCACCCAGTCCTTCTGTATCTCCACACACCCCGAAAAGCAGCCACGACAAAATCCAACAGAACTTCCAGAAGTCAATTTTTTCACCAGACTGGGTGATTCCTAATTCCCGAACTACAAGCCCCCTAACCTCCCAAAATTCAAGTCCGAGAAATGCCCCTCTCAGTTCTCCTAGGGCAAGTCCTTTGTCCTTTACCAACCATTCAGTAGCGAACACTTACACAAAACAATACCCCATCGGTACTGGGGCATCTCTCCCAGGAACTGTCCCTTCTTCTCCCCAGTTAAGCTACACTCCAATACTAAACATGAACCCTCTTGAACCAAACTTTATGTCATTACCACAGGTAAGACTTGAAGCTCACATTATTCTGTATTAGAAGACTTTTAGTGTTTAATATCTGCTAATATGACACAACAGAAATATAAACATTTTATTATGTTTAACCTGCTGTTACATTGCCAGGGTACAATAAACGACAGACAGAGAGACAAAGCAGCAATGGACGCCCTAGTTTCTGTTCAAAATCATCAAACCGGTAACCATTTGATCTGCCCACTTGCTTTTAATACGAGTAAACATAATGAGTAACGTTTTGTGTTGCAGGTACTCGCCGATGACAAAATGCAGACCTGACAGTGCACCAGTACAGTGCCGTAAACTATTATTTTGTATTGGTACGCCACGAGTAAGGCGCGCATGCAAGCGTCGAAACTTGTACCGTATTTTTTGTCGATCCGATGCAATTTTCGTCAATCAAAAGTGTCCGCGAATTTGCGATCCGTTAAAATGTCGAGTGCTGCTTATTTAATTTCTGTATCATGTGGTCGTTTATAGGAAATCTCAACACACGCGTACCAACATACGAATATAATGCCCAAACGTAAAATATTATCTGTACCCCAGTGTATAATAATATATGTTTAGCAAAACGCATGAAAACCCCGTGGCCTTGAGCACGATAATGTGTACGTTGTTTTCATTTATTGATAAAACTCGTTAGCCCAAGTCTCATTTTTGTAAACCTAATAAATCAAGTTTGGTTTCACGAAAACACTTATTCCGATAAAAGCAATAAACGATGCAAAGACAGAACAAAAATCCAGTGTCTAAATTGTACTTCTCGCGCTTCCCCAAACGGCGCGAACACCTCGCACTGGATATTTTATAAACCGATTAGATTTTCGGTATTCCGAGATTGGCTGAAGGGCGAGAAAAATTTCGCGATGATGTTTTATTCTCGGGTGGCCGTCTACGGATTCAGGGAAGCACAATTGGATGACGTCAAACGTCTCGAAAAAATAAAAGTCGATCCAAGTCAAACGTTTACCAGCAATCCACTCATGACAGCCAAAGAATGTATCAATTTGACGCAACTTTATATCCAAATTTTGCTGAAACTTCTGTTTTAAAATGTTAAAGTCCGGATTGGAACAAAGGTCCCGAAAGGTTTTTCGGAAATCTATCATAAAGCCTTGGAATACATCACATCGGATATGCTCTTCTTCGGTTTCTGGCATAAGACCACCTTTGTTTGCCAAATATTTCATAATTGCCATGCTTTCGGTAAGTTTTACATCTTTGTCTATCAAATATGGTAGATTAGGAAAGTTTAGGCCTAATTTGTACTTCTCATCCAGCCAGTTACTGAGATCAGCCGTATTGTCTTTTCGTAAAACCTGATAGTACTTGACATCTTCATATTCCAACCCCAGGTATTCCAGCATTAAGCGGATCTGCTCGCCCATTCCACGAAAATTCCAGTAACCTAAAATCATTTTGCTAAGTTGTTTTCTAATCGGCGCCTAGTAAGATAAGAGTGCATATGGAGGTTCGCATGAAAAAGTTAAATATTAACCTGATTTCCGCTATATAGCAACTGTGTGCAGTTTGCAATGCGCCCCCTCGAATTAAAAGTATACATTAATAAACCATAATTGTTAACGTCCGGAGTAATCATGGTGGCATCGTTTATTTATTTATTTTAGTCCCGATAATGTTGTCAAGGAATCCATGCGTGTTTTTAGCATTAGGGAATTCCCTTGAATAGTAAACGCAAACCGGTGTTTGATTCTTTTTACAAACGTCCGTGTCAGTGCCTAATCAGTGCAAAGCTCAAGTCTTTTGTTTCAATTACACGGCATTGTCTTTCTTTATTTGTTTATCAAACTGCACAAAAGCGCGATCGTTCAGTTTATTAAGTAAAAGGCGTGCGGCGGAGGAATATATCAGCGACGGGGTTACTATCGGTCATGAGACAGTTTGTCGCCGATACGAAAAAAGAAAAAAGTTTCAGTAAATTTATTTCACAGGGGCGCTAAGTCTCTATTAGTTGCTCATTTGCGCTGGAAAATTAAAAGAAGTGGGGCAGAGATACAAGCAAGTGCAGAACAAATACAAAACGCATGGTTGGTTTTGTGAGTACTAGTTAGTTAGACTGAGTGGTATATAGACGTATTTTCCGGACACATTCTGGTGTAGTGTAGATATAGCCTATTTGAATGCATAAATAAGTTTCTATTGGGAATATGTCCAAATTGTACTTATTTTGTATCTATAATTTTATAACTTATTCACGTAGTTATTGCGTAAATTTCGTTTGTGGCAAATTAGATTAATTGCAAACACATTCCAGGCAAGGTGGTTTTATTTTCATTCTTATAAAAAAGTTTTATATATAGGGAAACAATATAGTCACAGTTGCGTAATAGCAAATAACGACCCGTTTACCGTCACACACGAAGTTTATATTAGCAGTTAAGATCATTAAAATCATGTTTCTATTCATTGGTGTTAGTTTCCCACTGTAACTGAGAATTCTGTGTGTGTTATGTTCCAACGCCATTGAGTGAATAAATATTGACAGTAGTTTTACAGCCGCTCGCGAGGCAACGTTATGAAAGAGACTACTGTTCATTGTGAACAACTTAATAAAGCCTAGTGTGTATTAAATTAAACGTATTTTTGTTTCTTGGTATTTGTAATAGGTTGTTCAGGTTGTTGTGTGGAGAAGTTGTTTTTTGTATGGTGGGATATTATGGCGATGACAAGTTTATTTGGTTTTACAAGTCCAGCTGTAAAAAGACTGCTTGGCTGGAAACAAGGTAACCATGATTTATACAATTTTACTTGGTGTTTTTACTGTTTTATTATAATTGGAATTGCAAAAATGTTACAAATTAAAATAATTCTGTTGTAGTGTTTGGCTTTTACCTTTTGTAGTGTTGTATTATATTGAGGTACAAACATATTACTGGGAAAATAAAAGAAACCAATATTAAATCAAAATTTAAAAACAAGAATTTTTAACAAGACTATGTTCAACATCAAGGAATTCGTATTTCTTGTTGATATAGATCAGTAAAATTTTCATGTTGATATAGATCAGTAAAATTACATTTATTTTTGTGGATATATTTAAGCATGTTAAAAAATTAGGCAAAACAATACTGCATAAAAGTTCACATTTGTTTTTCATGATTTCTTCCATTTGCATAAACTTACACTTAACGCAAGTTATATATACTTGAAAATGGAAATGTATGTAGACTGTACTTGGCTGAATAAACATTTATTACTTATTACCCAACCTTTTGACATGTTCACACCATCACGGGCAACTGTGTTGGTTTATAAGTGCAGGGTATTCAAGCCTACCTGAGGATTTTCAGAAGTTGTAGAAACCCCTTGATCCCAACAAGAACATTTTTTTATTACCCAAACAATCTTTAAAAATACAAACCTGTTTCTAGCTAACATGTTTATTTTCGCAACTCCTAAATTTTTATAAAATAGCCGCCACTTATCACAGGTGACGAGGAAGAAAAATGGGCTGAGAAAGCCGTTGACTCACTTGTGAAGAAGCTAAAGAAGAAAAAAGGATCCATGGAGGAGCTAGAGCGAGCACTTAGTTGTCCTGGACAACCAAGTAAATGTGTCACCATCCCTCGATCGTTAGATGGCAGACTACAGGTTGGTTGTCGTGTGGTTTACCATAAATTGGCTTATACTTACATAAAAAATTGATATGTTAAAATGAGTATACAGTTTACAGTACGCCTGTATTCAGAAATTTCTTTTATGGTAAAGCTTACAAAGCCACAATATTGAAGGTATTTTATGTATACTGTTGCTGCTAGGCATTTTATAACTTTATAACAGCTCTTCTAGCAATTTATTATCGTCAGCTGATTCGAGCTGAACAACATTTAAAGGGTTTATGAATAGGGTGAATAATAAATATGTTTTCTCTTACAATTCTATTACTTGAAAATATGTAAATAATATTGTAGAAAATATGAGTGATTTCTTTTGTTTACAATATTAAGTATATAAAATGAAAAATGAATATATATATATATTAATATATTTAAAATGCACCTGTCAACTATCTTGAAAACCTACTTTGACAACTGGACAGGTTCATGTATTCTTCATTAAATTTTAACAATATTTATCCTCCATCCAAGTGTCAAAAAATGCTTACTCCATTTTGATTTATCAACCATATTTTTGTACAGGTCTCCCATAGAAAAGGTTTGCCGCATGTAATCTACTGTCGAGTGTGGAGATGGCCGGATTTACAAAGTCATCATGAGTTAAAACCTTTGGAAATCTGCTCCTACCCATTTGATGCAAAGCAGAAAGATGTCTGCATCAATCCTTACCATTATAAACGTGTGGAAAGCCCAGGTTTGTTATAAAGTGGAACTGAAAATAGTCATTTTTAAACCTTGTAAACTAGCTTTTTAAACATTCACTGTGAGGTTTAGTGTCAGTTTTAAATTAGTTGAATCTATATTTCTAAATATAGACCCACGGGCAACTGTCACATTTGAGTTGGCTAAACACTGTATTATTGCTGGCAATTACTGATCGTTATTATTAAAAATGTCAAGTTAAAATGAGTTAACAAGACTAAACAATAACATGCTTATTGTGTAAAAGCATTTGTTCAATAAGTATGTAACGGGACAGTCATAAAAGTTTAAGTAGCTAATCTGAGAAATTGCAGCTGCGCTGTTACCTCAGACACCACAAGTTGTAAAGTAAACATGTGACGTTCGTATTTCTCCTTAAACAAGCAAGCTCTTCAGAGCTCAATCCCTCAAGTTCAAGTGACTTGTTTAACTTTCATAAACGCTTGAAAGTTGAGTAACGTCACGATTGCTATAGCAATAACTCCTGTACCAGATAAGCCCATTGCTGTTATCTCGTAACAGATTCAGACTGGTACTGCTAGTGTTATATGTGTGACTTGGCTCCCTTGGGAAATTGCCTTGTATTCAGTTTCAGAATAATACTCTCAAAATTGCACTTAGCACATTTTCAATTTGCCCGAGTGTTTACAGCCACCAACCTATTCCGTGTGAAACGGAACAGTAATGGATAGAAGCTGAACTCTGTGTATCATTAATTACACAGGCAGGGCTGAAACTGGTACATCTGTAAGGCTGGGTCCTTTCATGTTTTTAATAATGACAAAGTATCACAGCCCACCCAGATTATTGTTTATTTTTCCAGTCACGGTTTTTGCAAATCCATTCACATGAATGATGCATTATTTGTTAAATTCTTACCTACCTCTAAATTTCATTAAAATTAAATTAGTTTTCAAAAGATTGCGAAATTCGTATTAATCTGTAATTCCTGTGGTTTAAACATATCAACGGTTTTTTTCTTGCTGAACAGATAAAAGTTAATTACGATGTGCAAGTGAGCCACATTATAATCTCCATGTGTACTTGAGCATGGACCCACCTTTTAAATCCGTAAATAATTAGACCGACGGTCGCTTTAATATGCGCTGTGAGAAGGCACTTTCGCTTTGTCAATTATATAGGGGCCGAAGCTAATAGCGAATTCCCTGCAAATCAAATAAACAACAGGGGGTGTCAATGCGACAGTTGCGCAGGAATTTTCCATGCTGTTTGCGACTGGTTTCCTTTCACCGATCTTTCGCTCTGCCTTTTTACGCTCGCCGTGAATTCCATAGCGCGCTTCCAGGCGCTTGTATTAATAGCTCTATGTACTTGTTTACCTCTGCATCGCTTGTCCTTGGAGCAGCCATCTCTCGGCCCACCAGCGCAAAGCTCTGTCGCCGCGACAATGTTTCTCTTCAGCATCGTGTGTAAGTTGCCATAGTCGCCGCAATCGACCCGGTCTCATGTTTCAAAGTTACGCCGCGCTGTCCCGTCAATGCTCGGTATCGAAACCGTACCGATCGAACTACAAATGTATTCTCTCACTAATTCAACGTATCTGCGGTTAACATTGCTTTCCAGTGGAATATACACGTGGTTTAAAATTTTCCTTTCGTTCGTTCCCACGCAGGGTTTCAGGTCCACGGCGTCGCATTAGTTAAGCTCCCACCCTAGTAACTTGACCCTCCTCTTAAACCGAATCCGGTCACGGTGTCGTGCCTCGGTTATTTTGGTTCCAACACCGGTAGGCGTTATCTTCGATCGCAGCTGTATTAAAATCTCCTGCTCGCTTTGTTCGGTGGGACTTGGCTTTGCGCTTGCTGCCGATAATTCGCTGTTTACTGTAAACAGTTGCTACCGAATGCTTGTGGGGCAAATTGCATTAAATTAGATTAGTAATTAGCCCACCGACTCGCCGATTATTTGCACTGGTAATTGAAATACTGGCCTCTCTCTTTCGATTGGGCTTTTGTGCAAAACGGCACCTCGTTTGTTCATTCGAACCTGTCATTATGACGTCACAGTCACGCCTTTGTTGCGTGAAGACGGCTCTATTATTTCGCGCGACCAGTGGCGCCAGCGTTTAAAGTTGAGATGAGATCGTAATGTGGCCGGCATTAATGGCCGCCCGTGCCCCAAAACCCATTCCGCTTTAGCGCACGTTGCAAAAATAAACTAAAGTAGTGATGCCGCGTATTTTTTACCGCGCTGTAGCACAACGTATAATGATTTCTCTAGAAACGGGTTGAGCAGCACTGCATAGTTGGGATAGTGATGCGAAGTCTAATTGTCTCACATTTGCATGCCTGCTACCAGAACCCGCCACTCTGTCTACCAAGTCCCCTATTACCAGATTACACGACTTGAAATTAAAGACCTCCCCACAACGGTGAGGTGTTAATTCGGCACACAATTATTATGCAACGTTCGGGTATTGTGTTACGACATTTCGAAAACACCTATAAAATTATTCAACAATATTTATCGGTTTCCTGTAATTACGCAAGTACAAAACGTCGAAACATTTTAAAAGTAGCATCACGATAATTCGCGGTTCACAGAAATTCGCCTTCGTTCAAAAAACGCCAAACTTCAAGCCTTCTCTTTCTTCGCCCACCGCAAGAAATCTGATTTGATTAAAACGAAAATGATGGACGAGATTTCGTGTTCAAAGATAACCCTCGCCTCTCTGTGCGTAACATTGGCTTGGAACCACTGTTCCCGAAGTCGCTTTTATCGCTGAAATAACCGCCCGGGGTGGATCCGTCGCGGCCAATATGCATTCGGGTTTGACTCCGACCTTTCGTAGGAATTGTGGCGGCACTTAACGAGGTATTAGTCATAACTCGCGCAACGACCCAGAGCCAGGAATAACAGCAATCCCGGCACGTTTTAAACACTACCAGCAGGTGTGCCCTAGAAATCATAGTGAGTGTATAGGAAGTCTCCCCTTATTCGAACCGCTTAATTAAATATTGATGATATCATCGATAGGGGGAGTGGAATTCATACAAAACACGGAAAGTACCCGTGTCGAACAAGTGGGAGGCGGTTTTATCCGGTTTATTCCAACCAACGCTGCCCGCAGCACAAAGTTCAAATTAATCGTGAATTGCATTTCCACGAATTTACCAAAATTCCCCGGATGCTCGTATCGACGATATTGGCTTATTTATGCCAGCCGCTTCCCACCACCGCTATATAAAGACCATATTTTCCTGTTTCCCCGTGAACAGCCAGGTGCTCTGTGAGGGTCACGTGACACCCTTGGCAGCTGTGCCACGCATCGTCGACCACGAGCTTTAATTACAGCGCCGTGCTCTTTGTTCGATGAGCATCGGTGCGAAATGAATCACTCAGCCTCTTGATAAGATTTCGCACCCACGTATCGAGAAAGTGCGAAAACTTAGCTTAATCAGCCGATGTTGGTTTTCGAGATTAGGCCAAGCCTAATGCTCTGCCTCAAGTACGGAGTTGCGTAATTGCCCAAGTGTTGCCAAATTAATAAAAAACAGATGTCGCCATTACGGTCTAACTTGAGTGTTCTGTTTTGTCGTTTCCGCGATCGTACCCGAGGCGACGTCTTACCGACGTTGGCACGGCCACAATCAGAATTGTTTTGACCACATTATCATTAATTTTAAACGCCGGGTTCGACAAATGCTTGCAATCGCCACTTAATGTCTGATTTAATTACCTTTTATTGCCAGGTGTGCTTCGGTATGCACGACGATGCTTTCTGGGAATAACGAATCTTAAACGCATTATAATTTTTATATTGCTATTTAATTAATCTAGAAATGTTCGGTTTTTGAGTTGCAACACTGCAGTTGAGTGTGGTTTGAAGCAGCTGTCTGGGTGCATTGCATGGTGTTATTGCGCAATGCTTAACGCCGACGTGCAGCACAGATTGACGGTCTGTGGTGGCTGAGACCACCGCTGATCGCCGCGCTAGTTTATCAGGCTTAAAATTCCTACTGAACTTTCTGTCAAAATTAAAAGCCCAAGCATGCTTCCATGGCTCGTGGGCGAAGCCGCGGGCAGATCAGTCTAACTGCAACAGCAATTGATCTCAAAAGCTTATCGTTTTGTTGTAACATCATCGTCTGTTCACTAGATTTTAAACTCGCGTCGTCACCGTGTTTTCGAGTGCTTTTCCAGATCAAAGCACGCTGCGGATTACGCAGCTTTAATTTCGCCCACGAGCTTTTGATTTGCCAAAAGCGCCCCCAAAACTCGTTCGACGAGTACCCCGTTATTTGCAGAAGTGCTGGCTGTCGCTTCTACCGACGCCGGACATTGGGTTATATGCCAAAGCAGGCACTCGTGGTCTCTTCTGCTGCAGCTGACTTGTTTTGTTATCGTGCATGTGCTGACGTAGTTGCAGGCTCGCTTTTGAAATTGTGGGTTCAAAACAACCTTGATTCTCAACGTAAATATACAAGCGAGACATTGAGCCATTGCTGTACAAATAAGATCCTGCTCACCGTATGTGTGGCTGGCGCCACAGTGGCGCACCAGTTCGCAAACTTTTTTAGCTCTAATTTCGTCTCTTATTTTAGCTCCGCGTGTCAATATGTAAAATTTAAAATTGAATTTATGTCGCTGGGAAAACGAAACGTTGCCACATACGACATACCTATATTGCCGCGTCATTTAAATTGTAATGTGACGGCGTTGATATTTCCCAGCAAATGCAAGCAAGCTGTAAATGTTTTATAAATAACTATACACATTTCATAATCCTTAGTATTTCATTCTGGTAAAATACTTAAATTTGGTAGCGTTTTTTTTTGCTAGAACAGCAATCAAGTACAACAGCAGATTACTCTTTAATTCTTAAAAAAGTAACCACCGAAATCGGCTTTTACGTTTAAGCTTAATATTTGCGTTTCCCTTAACCACCCCTTGTTGTTACA
Organism: Ciona robusta; assembly: GCF_009617815.1. Taxonomy (NCBI): domain Eukaryota; kingdom Metazoa; phylum Chordata; class Ascidiacea; order Phlebobranchia; family Cionidae; genus Ciona; species Ciona robusta. The sequence goes on from NC_143236.1 coordinate 3,480,652, forward strand.
GTCCTTCCTCCAGTGTTGGTTCCACGCCATAGTGAGTTTGTTCCATCACACAGCATGATACACGGCAACGGAGGTGGACACAACCATAACCACAACCATATGCCACCCAATGCCAACTACCCGCAGAATAATTCATACAACAGGTGATGTCAGAATTTTTTAAAGCTAGTTGCCAATACCAGCGGTGGGCGAATTTATAACTGGCTGTGTCCTAAAATGCAACTTTTATTTAGCACAAGGGGAATTAAAATATCAGACCTATACACATAAATATATACACATCATTTTATAAATAATATTTGGTGTCTCGAAATTTTAACGTTTAATTCAGATCGGATTCAACACGTTAAAACCCGACAATGAATGTATACCAACAATCCTAACTAAACCCATATACACCTTTCAGACCTGTACCGCAATTAAACCATCCAACAATACCAAACCAGGGACCAAGTTCACCCTACGGTGGTTCTCAATCTACTGACGTTTACTCTCCGAACTCGTTCCAACCCCCACAGTCACCTGACGGTTCAGTTAGTGGTCCCAACTCTCCATACAGTATACCTGCAGACACCCCACCCCCGGCCTACATGCCACCGGAGGGGGATAAGGTAGTGCCCGGATCTGAGGCAATGGAGACCAACAGAACAATGATATCACCAAACAACAGAGGCATAGGTAAGTGTGAATAATGGTGATGAAGGTAGTCCTATTTTATAAACATTTCGGCTACCAAAAGAACTTCTTAAACTTTCACAAAGATATAGACTTCTGCAACAAATGCATTAATTTAGCCATTAACAGGTAAAAATCACCAGCGAAGCCAGATCCTTTACTAAGTTTAAATAATGCATTGCAAACCGAACCTGTGCTTATTTATAACTGAATTCTTATTTTTAGAAGTACCAGTCGCATACAGTGAACCAAATCATTGGTGCACCATCGTTTACTACGAGTTAAACAATAGAGTGGGTGAAGCATTCCCTGCCACATCTACTTCTATAATAGTGGATGGTTTCACCAACCCATCTAGTACTTCAAACAGATTCTGCTTGGGTCAGTTATCGAATGTAAACCGGAACTCGACCATCGAAAATACGAGACGCCACATCAGTAAAGGTAAATAAGGTTTTAAATTTTTGTTTTTTAAATTCGATCATTAATACTACTAAAAGCATATTAAAATGAACGTAAAATAATATCTGTTTTTTTTTTCTTTTTTACGCATTTTTATGTGAATTTTACAAAACTAAAAATATAATCGTTAATACAGGCGTTCATCTGTATTACGTGGGAGGTGAGGTATATGCAGAATGCTTGTCTGATTCGTCAATTTTCGTCCAATCACGTAACTGCAACTACCACCACGGTTTCCACCCAACCACTGTATGCAAGATACCACCATCATGCTCGCTCAAGATATTTAACAATCAGGTATTCATTAAGCGTATTTACACGATTTTTAAATGCGATTTTTTTTATATAATTGTTCTCACGTTGGCAAGAACAAAAATGTATATTGGTTTTTGGCAATTAGTTCGATGCCAGTTTATAACAGTGTTTCATAAAGCTAAGCCCTTGTAAATTGTATAAGTATAAGATATCCAAACATTACTTTTTTATAAGTTGTTAGCTTACACACCTGCCCTACCGTTACCTGATTCTAATTTTCCGAACCCTTGTAAAGTGCCTACGGTCTATCGCCAAGAGCGGTTGTATCTAACCACCGTTTTGCGCTTCAGGAATTCGCCGCCCTGCTCTCCCAGTCGGTGAACCACGGATACGAGGCTGTGTTCGAACTCACCAAGATGTGCACGATCCGAATGAGCTTCGTCAAGGTTCGTTGCTTAAAGTTTCCAAAAATATACGCGAGGTCGACCATTTTAGCCGTCTTTGCGGAAAAGTTTATACAACAGTTTTCCTAATGGACTTTCCTGGTTTTGGTTCAGTTTTTAAATAAAGAAAATCGTTCGTTGCTAACAGTTCCCATATATATATACCATATACGCGGGGTCGATCATTTTGGCCAGCTTTTAGTCGTCGCTACATAAAATGGTGTCTGTACGTAATTTTTTTCCCCAAACCCCATTTTTTTTTTACTTTTTGATCGATTTATTATTCTTTACTACTATATACTTAAAAAGTTATTAAACACTACCATAGGGTTGGGGTGCGGAATACCACAGACAGGACGTTACATCCACACCGTGCTGGATCGAAATTCACCTCAATGGCCCCCTCCAGTGGCTGGACAAAGTGCTTACCCAGATGGGGTCGCCAAACAACGCGATATCATCCGTCTCCTGAAACCTGGTTTACCACAGCCTTTATTGGAGCGCTTGACAACTGCCGGCAGTTACCATGTTGCCAAACGTATTTCTTACCCAATGTAGTATTACTAACTGGTAGCTTTAAAGTTCAGTGCGAGTTTACAGGTTAAGTATTAAACATATGAAGAAATATTGACATTATAACACCGTTTTATGCCCAAGTCTTAAGATCGTGTTCGTTTCAAACTACTCGCCAACTTTTATAAACCTTCTATCGTGCCAACACCTATTTCTGTACGAAAATCCCAAGCCGTTTTTACCCTCTTCTGTTGAAAGTATTTTAGTATTTTCCTGCGTTAGTATTCCTTGTTATTGTGGAAGAATTTGCCACATACCCCTGTGACGTAACTGCAACTGATCTTGGCTAACTTTTAAAGCAATCGGCGTTAAACTGAAACATTGCAACTGATTTTGACACGCCGATCCTCTGGTGCTTCGCGATTACTTTAGTTAAATATAACGTTAAATAATTGCGCGTGGTCATGTCAGTTTTTGACCAATGGAAGTCTGTAAAAAGTTACTCTCTGTTATTACTTCCGTTACATTGTGCTCATTTTTGTGTATTACTTGCGCCACAATGTAACTGCCAAATCGAATCTGACTCGTTTCTCTTTCTAAGTTTTTGTAGTAAGAACAATCTGCTCCTGCGTCAAAGCATACGTCACGAAGAACATTTTCGCGGACGCAACAACTCGATAGTTGCCGAATAATTACGACGCACCTATTAAGCGTAATTAACGCTACGGCTTGTGCGTCTTCGCAGTTACCAAATATGGCAGTTTGCGTGAGTTTTTGCAGGTCTGTTAATAATTATTTAGTAACTCCTATTAGAAATAAAGAATAAAGAAAACTTTCCCAGAAAATCTGTTTTTATACGACCTTTAACACTCACTTCCCGCTAAGTTCAAAGAAATACGTTTCGCTCCCCTACACTTGTGAAACGTGCACTGTTTTCCTTGGAAACACTGCTGTTTGATTGACAGCTACTCAGTTTTTGTATCTACTTCAGCAAAATACATTACGGTCGATCACGGGATTTATAAGGGGCGTTGTAATACATGTAGACAAGTTACTTTAGTAAGAAAACTTAACCAAAGCTCAGAAATATGTTTTATAATACTTTTATATTGTTTCATTCAGAATATTAATTAAAATGGCGATGACAGCGAGCAATTTTTGTTCGCTGCTTGTAAGGTGGATACCTGTAGTATTCATTGCTCTAATAATCTTCTGGTCCTACTATGCCTATGTTGTGGAGCTCTGTATAAGTAAGTTCGCTAGTTTGGGCTATAATAATGTTTTATAGTCAATTCGTTTTTACACTAGCACATTTATAAAAACTATAATTACCATTTCCAATTCAAACATAATTTTAAATAAGTTGTATTTTTTACAGTGACAGTATCATCCATGGGAGAATCAGGTATTTATTTCAATATGTACTTAGTCCTAATTTTGTCTGGTGCCGTGGCACAGATAGTCAGCACACCTTCCTATACCCCGTACTTCACCGGCTTGTTGCTGCTATCATTATAAGTGTATATGTTCGTGGGCAAAATATTTTACGGTAATTGCACCAACCCAGTTCACCATTGGTTTGTCTAGATTGTCAGCCATGTGTAAAAAATCTCACAAAGTTTGTGAGTGGTAACTTGTAAGCAGGCACGAGGTGTATAAAACAAAACTCTTGTGTTATAATGTAGGTGGTTTTTCCGCTATTAAGAATAAAACAGGTTACATTCATGTGTTTTGCTATTGTTATGTCTTTCTTAATATTAACTGACATTTGCTATTCCAAAGGTTCTATATTCAGCTAAAAAAACCTAATAACCATTCATACCCTAAACTTCATCATTTACTCAAACATTGTTACAATTTTAATAATTTTTTATTCTGTTATTAAAATTTGCAGTTGTATACATCATCTTTTATCACATGGCATTCATCATGTTTATCTGGTCATATTGGCAAACCATATTTTCCCCATTGATGACACCAACTGATCAGGTGCGTAAATAAATTGATCGAGCATTCAGTATGGTATGAAAGAAATTAAAGAATATTACTTCGTCAAAGGGAAATAGCCTAGTTTTTTATAAAATATTCAATTTACAAATTCGAAAATTATTAAAATAAGAAAGTGGGTGATAACAAATTCAATATTTTGTTGAGTATATATCGGCAGCATTTGTCACAGAAAAAATATGAGTTCGTCAGAGGTAAATACTAAATAGCCTAGTGTTTCATAAAATATTCAAGTTACAAATTCCAAAATTATTGAAGTAAGAAAGTAGGTGAGGAAATATTTCATTGAGATGTAGTCCATGAAATAATGGTTGTCTTGAATCATCGTCCCTGTTTATAAAAAAAGTTTCCACCTGTGCCATAACTTATAAATACACTACAATTATTTGAAATTGCTCTAATAATGTATTTGTAGCTGTGGTAAAATATGGTACTGGTGTTTTATCATCGCAGTACGATCATTATCTGTTATTGTATGCACTGGTCATAGTTTGTTACTTTGTTTACATTAATATTTCTCTCTCTAGTTAGCAATGAGAGTCTGTAACATAAGTTATAAACATGGTGTCCTTGTGAAATATGTTATGTTTTGATCAATTAATACATCTCTAGGTGTATGTGATTTAGATTCAGCATGAAAAATCTTTTAGGCATTACATCATATAGTACGTAGTTTCCCCAGTGCTACACTACTTTAATATCATTAATTATAAATGAACTTGGTGGATAGACATAATGATTTTAGTTTTAAACAAATTTGTAAAGATTTTGTGCTCAAAATTGACTCAACAATAAACTGTGTTGTATAGGTACAGTTTATAGTATTAGTTTCTGTTCACACATCTACCACAGATGTATGGATAAAGATCTGAACTACTTTACCAGTTAGTAGTTATATTTGAAAATTTTCCAGATATATCCTGACCCATATAGAATTTTAGTTTAAAACTTAATTTTTGGTTCATTATCTATAAAGGTAATGTACAGAAATTCGTTGTTAAATACTGTTTAGATTTAATTTTTCTAAACATTTTTAGTTCAAAATGCCATCTGACATAAAAGAGCAATTCCTTGCCTCCACCAATGAAGATGAAAGACAAACTTCATTGAAAGAATTTGGAAAAGATCTTCCACTAGATACGAGGACGGAGAGAGGAGGTGAGACTTACACTCTTCACATGGACAAAGTTCTTTAGTTGGCTTCATCAGAACATAAGTTTATTTAGCTTTATTTTATTTACTTTCTGGTTCCTCTTACCAAGCAGTAGTAGACTAGTTAAATAAGTGATTGAACGTTGAATCCTCAATAAAACATACTTCTGCACAAAAACAATTTTTAAAATATGATAGTAATGGATTGGTATAAATTGGCTTCCCCCTTACTAATGATTTGGAATTCATTTGCTTTTGTTGTTCAGGAATTAACTTAGTTGGTTATTGATCATTAAAAAGTGATCTAGATGTGACTTGTACATTTGACAGGTCTTCGCTATTGTTCGGTGACGTATTTAATCAAACCTGATCGATGCCATTACTGTTCCATGGTGGGTCAGAATGTTCTTAAAATGGATCACTATTGTCCTTGGTGAGTATGGGTCTGTTCATCGTACGTTTGTATTGAACCTATCTGCTGGTCCCTGATCAACAAACCTGAATAAAAGACAATTGTGCAGGGACTGCCATCTGTTTAAAAGTATGGATTTTACTTATGAATAATTCATAGTGTGGATGCATTTCAATAATAAGGCCAAGCCCGCCAAATGAGTATACATAACATCTCTCTTTGTGTCACACAAACTTCAAAACGGCTTAAAATCTTGACTTACTACATTTTGCTGAAGGATTTTTTATTATTTTTCCAGGGTAAATAACTGTGTTGGATTCAGCAACTACAAATTTTTTGTACTTTTCCTTTTCTATGGATTGATATATTGTCTCTATGTGGTGTTCACAGATCTGCAATATTTTCTGAAATTTTGGACGGTAAGTCCTAATTAAAACAACTAAACATTCATGTCATACCCCACAGTTTGGCCAAGGCAGTTAACCAATGCATTTGAAACATAAGTTTGAACATGTACACCACATATGGCACGCCTTTAAATTATTTATATTTTTTTGTTTTAGCAAGAACTTCCAAACACAGCTGCTCGATTCCACATCTTATTCCTGTTTATTGCTGCTGCCATGTTTGGTGTGAGCTTATCTGGGTTGTTTGGATACCATGTTTATCTTACCCTCAAAAATCGAACTACATTTGGTGAGGCAAATTATTTATAAATATATATATATTATACATTATTGTAACAGTTACATAGTAACTCAACTTTTTATCTTCTCTAAATGGGATAGTCATCAGTCAATATATACTATTGAATTTTTAAAGCCTGTATGTCTTTAAATCTTCTACAAAAAAAGGCTATCTTTTAATCTCATATACCAGATCGTATCTTTATTATAGCAGCCTGTATTCAGACTAAGTATTAAAACTGCAATATCTTGATTAGAATCTTTCCGTGCACCTCACTTTCGAAACGGCCGAGATAAAAATGGTTTCAATCTTGGCCCGCGTAGAAATTTCGAGCAAGTTTTTGGTGAAAGAAAGCTTCTCTGGCCAGTACCTATATTTACAAGGTCAGTACTCTAAAATTTATTTTACATTAATAATAATATATACTGTGTTTTCTATTCCGTATGGGTGATGTCTCATTTTCCAGCATGCTAGCCAAAGTTTTCACACCAGCTCAAATGTTTTGTTCTAATTGTTTAATTAAATGTTCTAAATTAATTATAGCTATTTACTAATTTCATGCTTCACCATCTATGACCAAATGCACCAACCAAGTCAAATAAAACAAATTTGTTTCACTTATTAATTAGTTGCATACTTTCATTATGCGGTATTAAAAATTAGAACTAGTTTTTTAAACCAACATACTAACCATACTGTTTCTTAATACCTTCACTTTTTGAACAACTTCATTAACCTAGTTACTTAGTTATTAAAACTAACAGCTGGGAATTAAATATTTTAGTATGATTGATGTCAAACATATGCAAACATACAAAGCCTTCTAGCCATAGTTTATATTTTGAATTCTGTCATAACCGAAAGCTCAAGCATTTAAACTGTATATATTTGTTTTAGTATAACCCAAGTAGCATTAATCAATTGTTTTCTTACTTCCTGTGCATGGCAATGTGCATGGCAAAAATCATCTTTATATTTTAATTTTGGATTGCTATCTTGACTTTTTGATTAAAGTTTTGCGTGTGGATTTCAGACTTGATTTTTGATATAATGTAAATAAAATAATTTTAAACTTAAGTTTCATCCAACCATCCAATCCATTTCTAGGATGCTTTATCAAAAATCTTGCATAGATAGCTTGAAAATGCTACTTTAACCCAAGCCATGTTGTATATTAGAGCAGCTGCTGTGTAAAGTGCTTAGTATAATTGCATTGTAATTTACAGTATTGGTGATGGGATCACATTTCCTTCTCGTCTTATACAGTCTGATCCAGAACAAGGAACTACTTCGGTTAGGTACTAAATGCATGGGAATGCGAAATAAAGACGTTTTTTAAATATTAAAGTTTAAACTCAAAAATCTTAGCTCCAGGACTTTTAAGATAAAAATTGTAAGAAATAAATATTTCAGGGAAAACTAGGATTTATTCTGGGTGTTATTTTGTGTGAACCAATCATTTGCATGCTAGAGTTAAATTAACATTTATTGTGGTTATTTAAGAATATGTTTATTAATATTTTAATTTCCAGCCAAGGCAATGGTGAAAACTTCCCTACACGACTTGGAAGTGATGATGCAAATCAAATATTAACAGAATCTGAGTGGAGACAATCGCCAGAAAGTAAGTGGCAGCTAACCAAACATTGTATATTCCTATCTGTTTTACCTTAACAGTTTGTTAAAATATCAGATTCTTTTTTGTAAACTTTGGAAGATCAAAATATAAAGCAATATTATTTGGCGCACAGATAACACTTTCGTGTAGTCGTTGCTCCTTACTAAACTAGCTGATCTACAACCAACAACCATTTCTAATAATTATATTTATATTCCAGCACCTGCTGCATATAACAGGCAGAGCAATGGGACAGCTGTATCAAATATTGATGAAACTTAAAACATTTTACTAACTCTTTCCATATCTGCAAATTCTGCACAAGCCTTATCTGTTGCTTTGTAATACCGCATGTTAAACTTTGTTTGCCTATTTCTAATTCTGAGTGAAAATAGCACATCTCACATTTAATTTTTACGTCTTATTTAAACACATATAATGAATAGGTAAGTTATAGTGTCATCTAAGCGCATGAGACTTAATATCAAGCTTTTGCTGCAAGCTTTCATCCCAAGCAACCATTTTTAGTTCTCGGAGCTAAACATTTTGTAGCTGTCAAAGACCAATAAACATTCTTTCCAGCATTTATTAGCCATAATCAACTCTTAATTTCGCAGATAGTTGTAAACAATTTTACAAAGCAGTTATTTTACTTAAATCCTTTGAAGGGTTGTATTAGTAAACACCCAGCTTGTATTGTTGTCTTTCTAATTTTACTTTTTATTTTAGCACTTGCATTTGATTGTATATTAAATATTGTGTTGTGGAAATAAAGCTGTTTCTCATCAATTTTAACTACATTTAACAAACTAGAAAATAGTTTTGAATTGGCTACTTTTGTGTTGGAACACTGATTTATCTCTTAACGGTTTGGTGTGTACTCCGTCCATGTTTGCTGAAAGATATTAAAACTCTAGTTGTATGTCAGGACAAATATGTTTCACGCTATGGTCACATCTGAAAAGTATCGTCAATCCCAAGAGAAAAAGGCAGAGTGAGTGCAATAGTGCATGAGAAAGTACAGCGTCAGTTGAATCATATACGTGCTGGCAGTTACTGATTTGGTGATTCGTTAGTGCGGTTAATATATAAAACTGTTACCCGTACCGCTATAAGGTGAGCTAGGATATAGACTTTGGGACAATAGAATGGCAAGCGATATCCAACTACCACCCATAAGAAGTGTGGACGATTTTCTCATTGCAAGTGCCAGGTTTGGTCGTCCAGATTATCAGGACAAGGAGCGATGGAACAATCGTATTGTGAACAACCTTATGTATTACCAAACCAACTATCTCATAGTTGCATTCGTTGCCTTTGGATTGGTCACGTAAGATATTTAAAGCTTATCTTTGTAAAATTTAATGTAACGTTATAAACATGCGTATACACCTTAACCTTACCAGTTTTAGATTGATAGGTGTATTTTTCATAGGTATTTCCGCCCAATTGATACTATTACTGGTGGAGGATTGTTTGTTGGACTTGCTGCTTTAGCTTTATATGCAACAAACAACCGGTAAAGTACATATACTAGACATTTTGTGTAAAGGGCGTATATGTGATTACCTTGTACTGCTATCTCTTTGTGTGCAGATGAACCTACATCTATTTACCATTACCTCAAAACAAACAGACAGACAGACATGGCATAATGTTATAATTAACATAGCACTCTGTGTAATAAACCTAATAAAATGAAGATGCCAAATTTTTTTTTTCTCAAATCCAAAGCGGAGCTGTGCAAAAGTTCAAGAAGGATCATCCTGCTGTATTAGTTGCTGGTATTGTTGGTGTATCTACTGTTGCAATGTACATGCTTGGTTCTATTGCTGCCTTTGTTTTCAGCATTGCTCTACCTATGCTTCGTAAGTAGTCTTGCTAATTCACTGGAGTATCTCATAATTGTATATTAGTTTTTTTATTAAAAAATATTTTATCAATAAACCAAGATAGCCCTTAAGTTAACAGCCATTACAGATAATAGTTTCACAGCATGTTTTGGTGCATACTTCTATAAAAGTTGGTGCTAAAAAATTGAACCTTCCGTTTATATTTCTAGTAATTCTCCTACATGCTTCATTTCGAATGCGCAACTTGCGTAATAAAGTTCAGAACAAGGTTGAAGCTGTTGGCCTTAAAAGAACTCCTATGGGTGTAATAATGCGGGCACTTGATCAAGAATTATCTTAATTGAGTCATTCTATTTCAATCACACATAATGGATGCACACCTATACTGTATATAGTTTACACTAAAGAATCTATAGTAAAATGGTACTTGTGTAGTGTATATCTTTTTTCAACGTGATATGTTCAAATTGTTGTTTAAGTTCACCTTTGTAGCTGTATTTAATCTGTCAGTCTTATTCTGTGCGAAATTTGTTGGTACACAAACTTTTGATATGTTAATACTTAATAGTGCTGTGCGTGTGATATTATGTCTCTGTTGCCTGTTCCCTTCATTTTGTTTTTTGTTGTTGTATGAAACTCTAGGAATGTATGTTTGGTGTTCAAATAATTTGCTGAGGTACAACTTACGACTGTAAGAATAAACTTCTTTACTGTTAGCACCATTTCTCTGTTTAATGTAATGGGTGTGGGTGGGATCTAAAAGTTTAAAACATTAGCATGCATGTAAGAGTTTAGTCATTAATTATTTAGCCATTTTATTGATGTTGTGGGAATGTGGGAACAAAGTAAGGGTGTTGCATTTTTAAAGTATGGATGTCGCATTTTCTCACTTCCAACCCATCATGGTGTGTCGTAAAAATCATTACAGATTGTATTCTTTTAAATTTAATAACTGTTAAATATTCCTAACTTAAACCTAAAGTAATACACAGTGTAACATATGACGTTGAATGCAATGAACCAAATAAACAACCATGGATAAACAAAAAGTGGCCAAGAACCAACAGAATACACTCTTTAGTATCAGTATGATAGCAGAAAATACAAGTACAGAAGAACAGTGATAATAAAACAGTATAAACTTAGCAGTGATTACATGAACTTAGTTTCAACAACATCAGTTTTTACAAGCCTTAATGATATGCGCTTTTTCGGCTTGTTTACATTCGTAACGGCAACAGAGATGAGATCATTTGGCCCAAGTACATGTCTCAGTTCTTCCCATTTTCCTTTCATATCACTTGAGTGTACTAACCCATCTGTCCCAACTCCTATATCAACAAAGATCCCGAAATCAACCACATTTGACACTTTGCCCTGCATTGTAGTTCCACACCTTAAATCAGTAATACAACTGATTCCAGTCTTATAAAAATGTGATGTTACATTCCGAATATCTCGATACCCACATGGAGCCGATAATCCATCAATTATCAACTGTAATGTTGGTTCCCCTACTTCCAGTTCATTAGCAAATTGAGAAATTGTTTTTTTCCGAACTGCTTGTTTTATGTTCGAAATGAAATAATCTTTACCAACCTCAGAAGATGACAAATTTATTTTCTTCAAAAATTGTTCTGTTGTTTTATATGACTCTGGATGAATCCAAGTTTGGTCAAGTGGATTAACTTCATGATGCAACTTTTGTTTTTTAGAGTTCTTTGATGTTGCTGTAATTTTACGTTTCCTTTTATCTGTTGGTTCAGTTTTCACATGTTCAGTTTTAACTGACTTTTTCTGACATTCTGAAGGGGTGTTGGCTTTCTGAACAATTCGCATAAATCCAGCACATTGTTCGAATGTCTTTTTTCCTACTCCAGGAACCTCAAGCAACTGATCCCTGTTGATGAAAGGTCCATTTTTTTCTCTCCACTTTAGTATTTTGTCCACCTGTGTCTTCTTCAACCCAGCCACATGTCTTAGCAAAGAGGCACCAGCAACATTCAGATCTACACCTACAAATGTCACACAATCTTCAACCACTGACTGGAGTGTGGCTTTCATTAAAATATCTGGTATATCATGCTGATACATTCCTATACCAAGATGCTTGGCATCAATCTTTACAAGTTCTACCAAAGGATCCTGAAGTCTCCTTGCAATTGATACAGCACTGCGAAGATTGGGATCAAGATCTGGCATCTCCTGCTTTGCTTCTTCCGTTACACTGTAGATTGAAGCACCACTCTCATTGACAATGCAGTATTTGAGATCTTTTTTACAAGAAACATAAATAAAACGGGATACCAGTTCTTCTGTTTCTCTACAAGCTGTTCCATTTCCAATGCCAATTAGTTGAATGTTAAATTTGTTAAGAAGTTGAAGCAGTTTGGAAACTGCTGGGTTTGCATGGTGTAGATAGAACACATCAACTGCCAGAATTTCCATTCCATTTGATGAAACTACAGCACATTTGCATCCATTTTTGTATCCAGGATCAATTCCTAAAATGATTTTACCTCGTACTGGGCTTGTTAACAGCAGTTTTTTTAGATTTCTTCCAAACACATGAACAGAATCCATCTGTGCCGTTTTCGTTAATTCAGACCTGGTTTTTCTTAATACTTGAGGTTTAAGCAGCCGGGTATATGCTTCTGTAACACATTCTTTTAATAAGGTTTTCATATCTTCATATTTATGTTCTTCCGCCCATTTATAGTTACACCAATCGATGAAATTATTTTCGGCTCTTTCACTAATGTGGATTTTAACAGTTAACTCTTTTAATGCCTCTCCCCTGTTAATAGCAAGTACTTGATACGACCGAAGAGCTGAAACATTATGTTGAAAATGATGGTAGCATTCAAATTTCGAAGTGTTTTGGCTTGTGCTATGACCACCTTTTTCTTTTTCAGCATCCATTGCCTTTTTCTTTGAGGCAGACATTTTTGCTTCTAATGTTAAACATGTTGGTTTCAAGTATCTTTTTATCCGCTCAAGAGTAGTTTTGTCTCTAGCAATGGCTTCGCAGATAATATGCTTCACTCCAGTTTTAACTTCTTTTAAATTGGCACGACCTTCACAGTCTTTTTTAACCCATTCATTTAAATTGATAAGTTGCCTGGGATTGTTTAGTATAGCTTTTGCAGCGTTATCCAAACCCAAAGTGCGTGCACGGCATGCTAAAGTTTTCTTATCAACCTTGTATGGTGCAAGTAAAACATTGATCTCTTCTACAGTTTCAGCAGCATTTAGTGATTCAACAACTGCATGGTCCAAAGGTTCTTGTTTTTGAACTTGCCTAATTGCTGTTGTAGCTTTTTTTTGAACATCTCTGAGTTCCTTAAGGGTGTCCAAAAACATGCGCAACGTATTTGGATCCATTCCATGAGTTACCTCTTTCCTATACCTTGAAATGAATGGTATTGTACACTCTTGTACTTCTATCATTTGTATGATGTTGTTTGCTGTGTTTTTATCCACATTTAGTCTTTCGGAAAGTAGATGTGCAATGTCCCATTTCTCACGGCTTTCGCCCATTTTCAAAGTTTTTAATTACATGTACAAACACAACAATATACAAATAGCATGTTTCATTAGCAGGGTTTCTACAATATAAATAAATATTACTATTTATACTAGATTGGTAAAAATCAGTTAAATATAAACAAACTAAACCGCAGTGTCCCGTTTTTAAGAGTGACGGGTAGGTTTTAGTTAGAATTAACTATGCCCATCGAAAGAGTCTCGAAGCTGGTCCGGTTAATCACCGTAGCTAAACATCTTGCTTATTCCTCTTATTCAAAACAACACGTAACTCAGTTATGTTCTAGACTTCCGCGATACGCAATTATCGTTCTGGATACGCCAGAGATATCTGTCATTGCGCAAGATTATGGAGTGTCTAATATGCTTTATACCTTAAGTAAGGAACCATAGATATCTTGCACGAACTAACAGAATGGTATACTTATATCGGTCATCATTTATGTTACGCAACCGAATTGCACCACTACTTATCTGCAAATCCCACCGCGAGGAAGTCAAAATAAATTTCCCGCCAAAGTTTGTTATTGTTGTTTTAAATTTCTATGCTGACCACGCTTAATTTTATACGATTTCTGTGCTGTAAAAATACAACAAAATTTTAACATTTTTGTCAACCTTAATTTAAAGTGGTAAGACAGTTTTAATTTTTTTTATATATTTTTTTCTTGTTATTGCGGGTTAACCAAAGCTGCATTAAATTAACAATGTTCAATCGGCTATGTAACAGTTACTACGGAGGTATGGCTGGTTAAATGATTGTGTTGTTTTTCTGTTGTTGCCTATATGGTTAATTAAAATATGCAATTAAACCAGCAAAATTGTTTTAAAATCTTCTTAGATACGTTAATTTTGTGCAAGAGTCATGTTCACTGTACGATTATCATCAATGTTTGTGCTTTTATGCTTTCTGTACACATGTGTGTTGGTTGATGGAAGTGACAAGAAAGAAACAGACGTTTTAAACACCTGTCTTAGTTCAAAGCACCATAAAACTCAACCGGGACCAGAAGACAACTTGTTCAAAGTATATTAACTTGTAGAATTGTTGTAGCCATCCAGTAACTGAATAATGCATCATTTATGTTTCTACTTTTATGTCTTATTTCATAAAACTAAACATTTTTTAAATGACCTAATGTATTGTCGAGTCAATCTTTTATAAAACTGTCTATGATTTGTTAGTTAAGATTTAATCAACCATGTAACCATACAAATAGATGGTTTATTATTTTTATAAACCCTAATTGTACTGTCATTAATTTAGTAATTGATCAATTTATTTGACAGTGCTCTGCATGGCTGAACAATTCTTGTTGCACGAACTACACAGCGCAATATGTGCACGGGGATGGACAACCGCTTTATAACCTTAATTTCAGCCACTGTGCTCCTATGTCAGACAAGTGCAGGAATCATTTCACCAACAACAATTGCTTCTATGAATGCTCCCCTTACTTGGGGCCATGGATTACACCGGTATAAAAATATACTGAAATAAATTCCCATTAGTTTTTTTTTGTTTATGTTTACAGGTTATATCACAGAAACAGCAGTAGGGCTATAGATATTAAAGTTTAATAAATTTATTTTAGCAAACTGAAGTTTAAAATTTTGGAAGAACCAAACTGAATCAAACATACAAAGTCTGTGAACATTGCATTTCTGGAATAGGGTAATTTGGGCCGATATATCTGTTAAACTCTAATTCCTCATCTCACCCTTTTAAAACAGAATTTTATGAACATCTTTATTCTTAATAAATGCAGCAAAAGTTGTCGTACCGTCATGAGCGAATGTACAAAGTTCCACTTTGTGCAAGTCAATGCAACGCATGGTGGCAAGACTGTAAGGATGAATCAACTTGTGTAGAAAACTGGTCAACTGGATTTAAATGGGATAAAAGTGGTAAATTATACTGTATGAAAGATTCACATTAAACAAAATTATATATTATACAACATTAAAAAATTTATTATAGTTCTTTATATATATTTGCATATATTTATATATATATATATATATACTATATCTTTTCTTAAATGTTGTAGCTTATATGTTTTTTCTTTAAATATATGCATATATTCGTATATAATTAATATATAATAATAATTATTATAGGATATAAATATAACATATGCATGTAAAGATCTTTTGTGGTATAGTCAATTTTTCTTTTTGTAGATGTGTCAGTTTTTGGTTAACTGTTAAATTAGGACATTCATCACAGCAATTTTACCTGAAATGCATTATATCTATCAATTTCCGTTCACTCACTGCATTGAAATGCTGCTCTTACTATGAAACAATAACGTTGCAACTAGTAGCAGTTCCCTTATATTTTCCAGGAAATCATTGCCCAAGGAACACAGTATGTCGCCCATTTACCAGCGTATACCACAATGCAAGCCACTTCTGCGAAACAGTGTGGGGACCTGATGACTTTGTAGTGACACCTGACCACAACTATTGTATGAAGTTATCTTTCACAGGACCTAACCCCAATGTAGAGGTAAAAAAAAAACAAAAAAAAACGCCATTTATTTATTTTACATTTTTCGTATAAAATTCTGTTTTTGTGTATGATAATCTATTCTATATACGTGGTGCCTAATCCTGGTGAGGTTTAGGCCAGACTAGGCCATTACTCAAGTCTAAAAGTAGTCAAAAAATATAAAGTGTATTTTTGTGGTAATTTGTGCTGGTTATAGTTGATAAACTGACATATTTTTCTATTTATTTCCATAGGTGGCCTACCACTATGCTCTAAAAAAGCATCTTATAAAAGGTAAGATGTATGTGTGTGATGTGGTCTAAACCATCCTAATCATATATTCCATTAGCATTATCCATCACCATATATAAGCTATGCACGGCACGCATAAGCCAAGAAAGGCATTCCCTCTAGGGAGCATATTCCTTTGCGTAACCTTAATTAGCGTATCTCAACACACCGATGTCATTACCAGGCACTGCAGTCCCACCTTACAGCGAACCGCCAAAAATTCCACCCCTTCAAGTACAAGGAACAATATTCAGTGTTGTAATTGGCTCCATTATTATCATTGTTGTTATTGGTAAGTGGTATTATGTTGCATTAAAGAGTAGGCCTAATGCCTAAACAAGTTTTTTTGTTTTTATTCCCCTTATACTAATTCGCACTTGATGTTTTCCTTTTGTTTAATATTATTCGTATTAAATTGATTCTTTTTTCTGTGCTTCTGATTGTACACATACATGAACAAAATGTGAATAAATTATAGATGTACTTCTTGATCAATATTTCAGTTTTCAAATCCTGTACTAATGCGGGAAAACATCTTTTAATGCATCTTACATTGCATCCATATCTAAGCATTGTTTTAACTTTTAAATTTTTTATTCTCTTTAATTTTGTTTCCATATTTCAGCTCTGTTGATCTTTGTTGGCTTAAAGCGCTACCGTGGCACGCTTTTCCATCACCAGGGGGTGCCGATGAGGTTTCGTAACTTACTCCGCTCCTCACGGCAGTCAGCGATGGTTACACGATCTGACCCTGGAGCCGAGATGTCTTTTATGCAATATGAGGAGGAAGAGGAAGAAGATAATCCTGAGATGAACGGTTCTCTTCGTCTTGATTTATGATGGACTTCCAATCCCGGCAAAGCTTTAATAAGTTTTACTTATGGTGGTTTAATTTGTAATGCTGTATCTAGTCTTTGGCTTTTTGGTCAATATGTCGATGGTCCTTGACTGCTTGGCTATTGCAAGCTTGGGGTATTTTATTCTGTTCCACTTTGTTTATATTCTTTTGTGTGCGGCAGCTTCTTATTTTCTAATGCAACACTGTTTAAGTATTGTAGACAATTTTTCTAACTGTTATCACTAATGTACAACCAGCTATTTAAATTACTGAGTTTTACTAACTCTAACAACATGTAATATTAAACCTTAAAGCACATTTATAGTTTTGCTGTGATAAATATCATTTTTGCTTTTGTTAGGGTACCATCCTATCTATTTGTGACGGTACTTTTTGTTTAAAATATATGAACTCTACTTCCACATTCATCGCAGCAATTTTCTAAAATCCGTGTCAACATTTTTTTAATGTAAATATTATCAAGACCCAGTTTCGCATTTGAATGGTTGTATAAAATATTGCATCATTTATTAAAGTAAGTTCAGTATAAATTTCAATCTTTTTATGTAATCTGTTTCCATCTTCAAAATTTCTGTTGTATCTTGAACTACATTTCACTATCTGCAACATTATTTCACGCCATTTAGTCCATAATGTCTGTGTAAACATATCAACACACATGTATTCTTAGTTCATTTCTTCACACATGTACAACCATCATGGTTAGTATAGAGAAATGCCATTTGATCTAACCATGTTTTACATAAGAAGCCAAAACTTTATATACCTTCTTTCATTCTGTCGCAAAGACTATGCATTCTAAACTTTACCACCAAAATGCTTATTTATTTTCCTAAATTTTAAAATTAAATTTAAATGCCAATTTATACACAACTAAACTAAAATTACCAAAACGTCCATACACAATGAAAATATTCTTTACCTTTAAACCGTAAGTTTTTCAGCACTGCCGGATAAAAACCTTGTAAAACTAATTTTATTTTAAACTTCTTGATATTTTAATTTGCTGTTTATTTGTGTCTTGGTTCATTTTATGTACACAGTAATTTTTTACCAAGTTTCTTGAGTTTCTCCTCAACTTTGTTATTAGTTATTTTGCATTTGTTTATTGTTGGAGGCCATGCCAATGCTAGACTACAGTTTAATATTAACCCCAATTACTCTTTGGCACATTCTGTATGCAATTCCTCTATTGTTATGTGCCCGAGATAAACTAATGAGTGATAGCAGAAAATAGTCGTCTAGATTTGAATGCTTTGTTTTTATAAGTAAAATATTCATGTTCCTTGTAACTGAAACTGTTGTATATATGTTTAAATTTATACCTGCGTTTATTTGGTGCTGGCTTTGTTTGGTTTTATTTTATTTTTTCTATATCTTTTCAAATTCTGGAAGTTTAGTAATTTGTAAATATCGTGAATAATCAGATTGTGATACTGTGTTAAAAAACAATGTATTAATACAGTTGCCAATGTAACAGTTTTGTGTTTTCTACTGTTATAAGTACTGTTATATTACCCTGAAGTAGAAAAAAACATGTAGAACTGTTAGTTTATGTCTATTAGTGTTTACCATCTGTTTATTTTAATTTAGTCATCCAAAATTTAACTTAGCCAGGTTTATATAACATTTAGACTTTTAGTAAGCTTAAAAAATATAGAAGCCACAAAAAGAAACAAATCGTCTGCGTAATTTTTGACCTTTTTAAAAAAACAATATGCATCCCTTTTGGAACAAAATCCAAATATGCCGACGGTGTTTATCGGGGAACGTTTATCGTTAAGGTTCACTGAGCGGTGTTTGACCTCATCAACTCTTCGGTTCTTGTAAACTGGCAGTTTTGAGTTCCGAATGAGACATGTTTGTTTCAGGATTGCTGTTACACACGATCGTAAACAATTTAACGGCTGTTTACATTTACTATTACATATGTATGTGGTTAGATTGAGTTTAATAACGTAGCTAAGCTCTTGATTTTCGTTTGTAGTGTATAAACTATTATAAAATACCTGTTACATAGTGCCATAGTGGGTTGTAAATTTCACCAGGAGGCAGGAACCATGTTAAGTCAGTAAAATGTTGATTAACCCTGTATGTTTGGTATAAAGCTTTAGTTACACTTGTTTAATACACCATAACTTAACCTTTCTATAAGGTATGAATTGTCGCTATAATTCATTCAGAATTTAAAGGTGTGTTTTACAGAGTAACGTATTGTACAAAGCTGTTAAACTTAAACAGTTTTATTGTGATTTTTTTTTTCTTACTTGTGCCATCATTTTTTTATTACTTGTGCCATATTTCACACCATACAGGGCCTTTTTCTTCTTTTTTACAACAATTCTGACTGTCTTCATTATTGTAGTCATTGTTAAATTGTATAACCATCAGCACAGATGAGATATATGAATCATTAGCATGTTAAAAATGTTATTTTTTCTGCAGATTTCAATTTTATGAAAATAGCAATCATGGGCCAAAATTAGTGAAATTGCGTTTAGACTTCTGATCAATTCTATCAAAAGTCCTTAAAATGACATTGTGTGAAACCAAGTGAACTATTCTGTTTATGAGTTTTCTTCGTGTAGAAGAGGCTGCCTACCACCAGCCTGACAAAGCCAGCTCAACATAAAATGGCACACACAAGGTATAATCTACTTTGGTTAGTTTTACTGACTACAATACTCAAACTTTTTTGTATTTTAATTTATATACATATAAATTTTTAAACACTGTATAAAAATAGTTGGATAAAAAGTACAAAGTACCAATACATATATTATAGGCCTATATTATATATATGTATTTATATATACTAGTTTTAAGATATGAATATATCAAAAAGTGTATCATAAAATTACATTTTGTTTATTGTTTTGCATTTCAAGTGATGTTCATTCATCATTATGTTTAAAAATAAATACAGCGTTCATGTAAAGCTTAATGCAAGTTATCAAGCCGTAAAAGTGTTGTTTGCGTTAATAAATCATTTTGCCAACTATTAGCTGCACTACACTGTGTATGCTGAGCCCTTATTTCCTGTCTTTGTTATTGATAGGAAACCATATGGATTGGGTGCTTGCAGTATAGCAAGGAATATTCTAAAGCCTTGCCTTTTGTATTGTATCTATTATTCAATAAAAATTTCTATGGTAATTGTCCTCAACTTCAGAATAGCACTTTATTGCTATTGATTGACTTGTTTTGATCAACCGCTCCTGGAAAACAAACCATAATAATGTATCAAAATAAAAACGACTACCCTGCCACGTTGGATAAATTTTAAGCAGCATATAATATGGATAATGTAACTCGCACTTTAATATACTAAAAATGCTTGGATGGTGTCATTCTCAAGTTTTATCAAGACAAAACCCAATTCACCAGACTAATGCTGTAATTATTACTAGAAAATTTTAATTGAATTAATTTATTCATTTTTCTCCACAGTGGTTCATCTGCTATTCATGCAGATCGCCGCAGAGAGCGCATGCGTCGTGGCGAGCTTGCTGCCCAACCAGAGGAGGATATTCCGTCATTTCCTTCGGAGCCACGAAGGATAACTGTAAGTGCGGTATTTAAACTTGCTGATTAATCATTAAACCACAGTGTGCCTTTTCATTGCTTCAAATAGAGTTTGGAGGCCCAATAGCATTACTTCTAAGATTTTGTATGAGTTGTTTGAATATTAGTTAAGTTCTAGTCAGATTTAGAGCAATTCTGGAAGATTTGGTTTTAACTAATATTTTATATCCTAACAAGTATTGTACCTGTGCAACATTAGGTCTAAATTCATAATTGAGATTTGTGTAAGTTTTACTGGAAGCATACAATTGTATAGGCTGTGTCTTTTTATTTAACCAATTATATGGAGGAGAATAGCCTCAAGGGATAGTTTGTAACTCCCAGTGCTTGCTTATGTATATATATGCTGATTACTGAGTAACAACTTGCTTTGCGAGATTTAACACTCCCTTGATATGGTTATTAAGGTCAGGCCAAATCCAATCACGAATGCATTTGAGAGCTACTAAGTACAGTTGATTAACATCCTCTCTATATTAAATTCCACGGCAGTGGACTTTATTGTACACAGTTCACGAAGTGTGCCTAATTATGACTAAGTATACTTGCCTAACAACATAATATCTATGTTGGGGGACAGCAATGGCATGAGTAGTTCTCCTTCTGCTCTTTCTACCTAACATGATAAAAACGATGTTGGGTTTGTTTGCAGTGTGTTGTTAGGCTGCATGGTCCAATTCAAGTGTTTGTACTGTCCCTTCTCAAGCACTTTGTAGGGTGGTGAACTCAGCCGAAAAAAATAGACTGACATAATATATATACTCTTATGTGTGCATGTTACATTATTTTTATCTGTCATGTATTTTTTTTATCTGTCATGTAAACTTAGAAATAAGAAGTTAATTAGGCTATCCAATGTTATAAGATATATATAATATATAATCATAGGCCTATAATATACATATTATTTTTTGGTATACTTTAAAAATTCAGGACCATTTATTATAAAATGTTGATTTTTTGATTGAAAAGTGTCAAAATATGTTTGCTGTTCCAGTAAAACCACCTCATAACACGATGAATTGATCATGTCATGTCTTGTAGTTTCCCACTTATTTCTTAAGGCCCAAGTTTTTTAAATTTGTTAGGACGTGTTCCACCCTTGTGGTGCTTTTTGTGACATATAACGATACTGGCCTGCATCATTTAACACAGAATTTATCGTGGCACAGGAAATGGCATGTGTCGTAATACTGATGTGTATTCTGTGATATATTTGGTTAACTACTGGTTGTGTAAGATCTGAGTAATATACACACCTTCATTACAAGCTGTTATGGCCGTCATATGACATCATACCGCTCACGCAATTTTTTTTCAAGCAAACTGTATGACGTCTCTTGTCAATCAATAGTTTATTAACAGACAATGGCCAGTTGAACCATCTATATCACTGGACATTTCCCATGCCATGTTTTAGTATGAGTTAATTATGTACTTGCCTAACAAACGCGGGTTGTTTCAATACAGTTGCTAGTATGTTTACGCAGTAGCGCCACAGTTTATCGCCTGAATTAGTCAGAGCCTCGGCATGAAGCAATCACATTCATCTCACGCGGTTGTCGAAACTTACATTGTTTGTTTGTTTAGCGCGTTCGCCCATCCTGCTCAAAGGTGGTATCGAGTATGTATCCCTTTTGTTTAACCACCGCCGATTGCCGGATTTGTGCTTCGTATGAGGGAGAGTAAAGCCTTCATCCCAGGTAGATAGATAATGCCGCCATAATCAATGGAGCCAGACTTGACCCCTCCATTGTATGGCGCCTGAATGACGTAGACCTATGTTTGTTTTCTGCCGACGTCAGCCAGCACCACATATCGGCTTAAGTAAGCCAATACGCGCTTTTGAACTTGCATTTGACAAATCTTTAGTAAACACCGCGTCACAACCACGACTCTTTAGCCTATAAATCAGCGAAAAATATTGTGCGTTTGCCGTTTTCTAACAACAACTTGGAAGATCGCGTCTAACTTTGGCTGTGACGTACGGCGTATAGTTTTGTGGTTTATCAACATCCGCACTAAAGTTCTATATTAAGTTATTGTTCTTACACTCTGACGCATCATTGCGCTTGTCAGTTTTTTTTGTATACAAACACCTTTTGTGTTGGAGCGGCTGTATGAACTGCAGTAACAGCAATCTCGGCGCCAATCGTCGATGTCAAACGTAATTTATTCTCACTCGATCCAATTCGTCTTCGCTGCCAACTGTTTGCCGCAACGCGTTTGAATTGTCCAATTTGTAACTCGCCTATTTGCAAATGCTCTCACTTGAAATGCTAAAATTACCGTGTTGTCTCCGATACCATCATTCCCCGTGATCGTATCATTCGATATATCATATATTCTGCCAAGGTGTTTTACCGACTTGCATAATTCCATGCTTTAAAACAGCTCGCGGCAAATTGCCTTATTCCTCCACGATTAGGTCTCACTATAGCAACAAGCATCTTCGTAATAGACGTATCACTCATTACCAATAGCTTGCCGACACTTAATTTACGTCACATGCATATTATCACCCCCAGGTAATCGGGACCGCTTTTACCATGGTCCATTTCCAACGCTGTTTTCCCGAATCCCTACACTCCAGTTTGGTGTTATGCAAAGCTTATGTTTCGATACGTTGACGCACCCGTTTCTATGATTTCAACATGTGGTTTCATAACATTTGTTCGTGTTGACACCCATACCTAAATAGGATAGCTATTCTTTACGCTTGAGCTTGCCAGTTTAATTGTTAACATTTATTTTAATCGCTACCGGTTAATACAAATGCAGCATCTGCATTGTGTTTGCACTATTGTTCATTGTATCTCTGTGGCAAAGGGGCTGCGTAATATTTCCGCATTTTCTTTTATTGTAGACGTTCGCCGCCTAATGTTCCGGTGTCGTGCCAGCTGTTAATGCTTTACAGTTTCCCATCTATACGGCTTGCAGAGAGCATAGCTATGTTTGGTTCAATGTGCTCAGTTCGAAGCGTCTATTCTTGTATACCAGCTCTATCAATAAACTCGCGAGCAAATTGTTTAAACGTTCGTCGCAATTTTATATTGTGTGAGAAAACTCACAAGTGTGTTGCCAGGTATTGTTTAGAACGCGCCATGTTCCGTGTGACTTGCACCATCTTTATAATTAACACGCCAACTTTACGTGTAAACAAATCATGCCGTCGCTGAGGTTAACTTTATTGAGTTTTATTGTTCACTTTGACGAATCGCTGCGTCGTTGCGTCATATTGACATCAGTGCTTAAGGAGAATATAACTTTCTCTATTTACCGAGAGGCCAACCCGCACCGCGGTTTAGTTGGATCATGCTATTCATTTTTCGACTGGTTAAGTCTTCAGTGAAACCAGATGCTTAAATAAACTTTTTTACACTGTAAAACCGTTTAATACAGTGTACTGCCGGTCACATTCTGTTAACTCGGTTCACCTGTAAGATGATGTTTCACCCTTGATCGTCACGACTTACCGCTTTAAATTTATCGATTTCTCCTAAACTGTGTCTTTCAAGCATTGTGGTTATGTCGAGGCGCACCTGGTCGGCATATTTCTGTGTGTGTGTGTGTGTGTGCGTGGACGAATGTCAAATACACCCTGAGACGATTGTTGTGGCGAGCCTTCTGTGATCCGTGTGACTGGGCGGCGAAAAATTGATAACGAGTTCCATAGAATCAACATATGTTGTTAAATATCGGTGATAAGTCGTTTGCTCGTTCCGCCACCCAAATGAACATTGTATGCAGCAACTACTATAGCGCCGTATGGATTACTTCCTGTAAAGCAAGCGACCGTTTTGCACAAACGTTCTAGCGCTCTTTGCCTGAGCTTCCCCCAGCTGTTTTTGTTTACCATCCTTAAGCAGAAACGATCAGTTTAACTGCTAATCCGTATGTATCAACTCAACGACCCAACAGGCAATATACTCAGTACACAGTTCTTTATGTTGGGTAAAGTAAAGTGACGATTTAAATAAAAAACACCTAAGCGTGAGTCACATTGATTGGACCATATCTTTCATCGACTCGGATTTAGTTGTTCGCCTTTACATAAGGCTGAATACTGTAGCGACAAGAAAGTCTTGTGTAACGTCGAAGAAAGTCTTGTATAGCGTCGAAAATGTTCCTTTTAAAATCCAGTCGTAGCCAAGGCAGTGATAGGGCATCATGTATTTTCTGCGGTCTTCGAAAGAGGTTCCGGTTGACTTGCGGTGTGAAGGCAGTACCAGAGTAGTTGACTAAAAATCCCGAATTCAATACATTAAGTCGTACGGTATATAGTTTTATGTGCAAGGTAGGTGTAAGAAGTTCGAGTTGGTATATATAACACGTTCTGTGTCAATCGTATGCGTATGACACATTCGCCATATCGAGTCAATTACTTTTATTGAGTCAGTTGTGCAAGCGATTTCCAGGTGAATTATGTACGTCACAATGCCACCAGTTATGAGCTCACAATGGGCATTGTTATCCAGGTACCACTAGAACAGGGTATTCCCACAAGCCGCGAAACTTATCGCGTCTTACAGTCGCACCTTTTATAAAGAAATAACTGCCTTTGTTCATCGAAACCAACAATGTAATGCTGTTTCCGCTACTAGAGTTTCATAATCGAGTGATCTGAAAACGTCAGAACCAATTGTTCCGAATGAGCATCTCGGCCATGGATTAGTTCGGTTATTTTTGTTCGTCCCGGAAGCGCAACACGAGTGGCTGATTAGCTCAGCTAATTCGTTCGGTGAAATTAAGCACGCGATATGCTCATGAGTCTCATTGTTTTTAAATAGATGACATTAAGGACTTCGGTTTACTGGAAACTCTTGATGTGGATTTGCTGTACACACCGTAAACAGTAGTTAATGTCATATGGGTAGTAAAGTGTTTTTTTACGACTTGACGTGTATAACAATATGTTTATTCTTGTCGTTCTCACACCCCAACCACCAAACATAGTTTTAAATTGGGTTAACTTTGCCGTGACAGCTGTCGCCCGACTTGGTCCATTGTTGCACGCTCTTGATACGTGTGTGACGTCACACAAGAGTTTGTTTGCGAATTCGTGGCTCTTTATCTTGGCATTGACGTAATTCACATCTTTCGCTGTGGATGCCCGAGAACCCGGATAGCAACCGAACCAGTATTAACTCTTTAGTGTACTTTCCCCGTACCCGGACGTAGCTCACAACGAAGCCACCACTTCATTAAAATCCCCGACACGCTTCCCATTCCTTTTATGATGCCCTGACCGCCCGAAACCTAATTCGAGAACATTCTTGTGTGAATTTTCTATCACCCCGTGGCCGGACGTTGCTTGTAATTTCACGACGTTCCATTTTACAATCAGCTGCTTTTACAGTGCCGAGGAGACACACGAATACGTTTGATTACTCACACTGCGGCCTGATGTTCCGCCTATAGCTCAAGTCGACGGGTACAGCTGTTTTACGACACACCTATAATTAGACGCACTTCGTAGCACGTTTTATGTTCCTAATCCAGCTCTTCGTAAAACAATACACTCGATATTAAAGTTTCGTTTTATGCTTGCTTTAGCCGACCGCATAGCCGTGTATATTTGCAATTTGTATTTAATTTAACTTTAACTGTATATTACCATACAGCTAACTAGGTTGCGTCCTATTATGAATATAATTGGCATACAGGCGTACCGTAATACGGAGTTTGATTGCAAGAGGGACCGTGGTGGAATGAATTATATATGATTGTAGACCATTACCGCGCCTATTACAAGACAATCTATTACATTGAAACTCTCGGTCAAACCAACCAAGAAATGTTGATATTTTTAAACACCGCGTTGGCTTCTGTAATTTATTTCTGACATCGACACCGCATGTTCCAATTTGTGTTCCATCTGTTCTTAATTACCGTCGTCACATACCGATTAATGTTATCCACTCCCACGACTTCAAGGCCAACTCCCCCTTTGCTTTTGTTTAAATAGTTTAGTCATAATTCCGCTGCAGGCTCCGTCGCCGTCGGAAATCCCGAACGGCAATTTTAGATACACCTGAAATACCCATCGTAAAATTGCCCGCGGTGGTCGAACTGAGCAATTCGCCGTTGTTTACAAATCCACTATCGTAATATTGCCGTTTATCTGAGTTCCTGGTTCGCGGCAAGTACCTGGTAGGGAGCACACTGTTTACAAACCGCTAACAGCTTGGCGTGCGCTTCAATTACTTCTTCCCTTTTACGGGGCTTTAACAATACGGATTATATAAGAGATAATCTCCACCCCTTCCATACTTTTTCATTTGCATTGCGGTTGCTTGGCTCATGTTTGTCGGTCTTTAATTAATGTCAGTCATTAATGAGCTGAATCGGCCTTTGAGAAATGATTCATGGTCGTGGTGTTATCAACGCACGCGCTGCGGCCATGCCCCGCCGGTACTGTCTGTCTGTGCTGCCCAACAGTCTTCATTTGCTTACATGCCCAATATATCTTGGCTTTATGAAAGATTCATACATTTCGTGCGTGTCTGGCCACCATGTTTGTTTTTAAATTCCCGGTTTAGTTCGATGTGGACGACGACGCGTTATTGGTCATAAACAAGACTCCTATGTCGTCGTAGTGAGGGCTTGTTACACTGTTGCCTGAGGGCAACACACCTCAATTCATCCACCGGCCACAAGTCTAACCATAAAACTCAATAGGATCAATATAATACAAATAAAACGTATTTCAATCTTGTATATTGCCCTTAGTTAAAGGTTGTTCTTGTTAACAAGCTACCTAATACGTGTTACTTTCCTGTTTGGTTTCATTTCTATTATCAGTATATAAAACTACCTTTTATTCCCCATTCCTCCTATTTGTTGCAGAAGATATGTGACAGTTTTAAACTGTGGTATTTTATAATTGGTTATACCAAGAGATGAATTACTCCCCAGTTGCTTATATGACTCCCAAGTTAGGAGTGTCATGCTTTTCTGCTGGCCGTTTTGTTTAGCTGTCAACAGTCTTATTTGTCTTTGCCATAGGCTTACACAATGTAATAGAAAAGTGGCAGTGCAGGTAACCACCATTTCAAATATACTTTCATTTCAATTTTAGCTGTATTAGGTAGATTTTAAACTATAAATATGCCTTGTAATTCATAGCAGTTTATTTTTTATTGGCAGTCTGGTGTAGACTTAAACGATTAAAAGCTGTGTGGTGTAGACTGTGCCTTTGTCAACGAGGACACCAGTGACGTTGTATTTAAAACAAACTTTGATCTTTCGATTATCTCCATCACACTTGTTGCTTCATCAGTTTAATTTTCGCTTCTCAGGAATGCTTTGAATGTAGATTCTGTTTCCATGATAGACTTTAATAGGTGAAATCTTATCTGATGTTTCAGTGATGCTGTCTAATATTTGCTTATAACGTGGAGTTCTTTATTCAATTCAGGCAACCGTATAAGATGTTAGGGTCTTTAAAAATGTAAACTGAATTTTTTTGTTCTTGAAATGTGGGGTTCAAGATACATACAGGTGGTTATAATTACTCATTGTTCCTATTAGTTGCATATATATATATATTTATATATATCCATACACACAGGTGTATTGTCAGAATCAGATAAGTCCAAATTGCAGCTTGTGATTTTCCGCATGTAAATCTTTAAGCTTAAACAGGAGGAAAGGTATTGAAGAATAATGCATCATTATATAAAGCAATTTTCCTAAGTTGTATCCTTACTGTCATGCTCTATACATAAACCCACTACTTCCTGACAGGCTGAGAGGCAGGATTCGCTGACGAACCGCATCGAACACGTGCTCGGTGATATGAATGAGGTCCAGAAACATTTGGGAAGTGAACCAAATATTTGGCTTGGTACATCTAGAAACCAACAGAATCTGTCAAGGTCACAGACTTATCGAAATCAAGGTGACAGGATGTTAGGTGTTTCTATTTAAGTGAATCATTTATAAAGATTGTGTGGACTTAGTCATGGGGATTGCTTAGAGCAGATGCTGCCATTTCATATCACGATGTAAACAATTACCACGAGTACTCGGATTTTGCTACCTGGTAAAAAAGTTCTCAAACATTACACTGTGCCTGGTAAGAGCAGCAGCATAATAAAAGTTGTATACGTCATCTAGAATTAAATTGAGTTGTGCGGTTCATGTAATATGATCTATTATTTTAACCTAATGATGTTAATTAATTTTTCCGGAAATTTAGGGCCACAAAACCATTCATCTCGTTCTAAACCGCAATCAAATTCATCTGTGTATTCGCCAGGTCAAGAAAAATCTCAAATTGGCTCCAAAAGACGGTGAGTAAATTATCTAAGACACCATCTGAGGCACGTGTAGGCTCTTGGTTAAAGGCACGTTTTGATAATGTATTGATTTTATTTCAGCGATGAGTCAAGTCAGCAAAACAATTTCTACCCAAAATACCAATCCTCTAATTTGAGTCGACACAACCATAACAACAATACATCAGATCGTATTAGTTCAACTCCTCTGCCAGGTTTGCTTAATTTTTCTGTCCTTTTCACATGACAACGTTTATTGAAATGTCTACTTTACTAAAATGTCTAATTTACTTTCTTTGAGTCCGGATTCAAATTTTACATTAGCTTCATAAAATTATATTAAAATGCCCTTTTTCCATTTACAGATCACAAGGGCCGTTCAAAGTCACCAAGAAATGGTATTACTGAGCAGGTTGGTAGTCTTCATGTTTCATGCAGTGACTAAAATTCTTCAAATACAGGATGTACCAAACCTGTGCCCTTTTGTTGGCGCATGGAAATTAAATATCAAGTATTATAAAGGTTTTAGCTTGCATTGTATTCATTAAGCTGTACAATGTGTTACAAATCAATAAGATTATATACATAAGACCACTATCCAACATGACGCGGCATTGGTGTAGATGAGCATAACAGGTAGGAGCTTAATGCACACATGCAGTTGCCACTTTAAACGGGCCTTGCACCATTTTAAACAGAGCATTGTTTGAACAAGCGCAGGATTGTTGCTGTCACGCAGTGCTGGCTATTATGTATGCTTGTTGTTTTGTATGTTGATTCACAGTATCCTGTAACCTTAATAAATTATTTGAAAACTTGCAGGCTCACAACAGAGAGCGCTTACAAAGTGTGGATATGCCAGTGGCTGTGGAGAACATATTTAAGGTTGGTAGCTTTTACTGGCTTATCCTGGCTTTAACAGGATTATTCTAGTTCAGAGCCTCAATCATTAACAGAATGCCACCTGTTTAAGACCGAAATAGCAAAGATATTGGCATGTGGATTTCATGCATAGTAATCGAATCTCATTTCTTATCACTTCTCAATACCTCGACTTTCTAGTCTGAGTCATACCTTGCATAATGCTTAAATACTGCTTCACAGTAAAAATAGTTCCATTGCTCATGGCCCTTTATTTCTCATGGGGTTTCCATGTGCAGCTCATACCACATACCTGCTAGCTGATCATTTATTTATGAGGGAGTAGGCCCCAGTAAATCATCACAAAAGACATTCCAATCCTGAACAACAAACCAAGTGGAAGCAAAATATAATTACACAAAATAAGACAAATCTTTTCTTAAATGCGTATAATTTAAGATGAAATTCTCTCAGCTTATATGCTCCCAAAATCACTGAAGCATAAAGCTAAACAATAGAAATAAAATAAACATGTTTATCGCAATAACAAACATTATTAAATAATAGGGACCCTGTAAATAGGTAACACAAGCGACCTAACTAACATAGAAATCATGTTCAATAAAACAATAAAATGTTTTAAGTTAATGATTGCAAACAAAGTTTTTCCTCAATAACAGGAGATGCTTCAAATGAATGAACCACTCAGCGAAATTCAAACTCCAAACATTGGTCAGG
The DNA here is from genome assembly GCF_009617815.1 of Ciona robusta. Lineage (NCBI taxonomy): Eukaryota > Metazoa > Chordata > Ascidiacea > Phlebobranchia > Cionidae > Ciona > Ciona robusta. The sequence continues at coordinate 3,511,385 of NC_143236.1, forward strand.
AATTTAACTTTGTCAAATCAGAGGTAACTTTGGTGTTTACCTTTCTATATAAAGCTGTCAAAGCTGTCATAGACACTAAGTATATATAAAAAATAGTAAATTTGGGGGTGACATCGGTTTGTTAAAATGTAGTTACCCCCATTCACCCATAGCTGTCAAACATTAGACACATTATAAATTAATGTACAATATATTATGGCTCTGCTTGTTTGTATAGGGTCCTACCACCGAGGTAAAACCTATAGACTGCAAACCTTGGGTATCAAATGAAATGATGAAATTCTGTTTAAAAAATTTGGAGTAACATGTCACCCCTAGGCCCCAGTGTTACACCTGTGGTTGTCATAGCTTTAAATTTACTGATTTTTCTCATTTTTAGACCAAAATCAAAGAAGAGCCTAAAGAAAAATCCCATGGTAAGTCTACAGTGGCAATTTTAGTTTTGATTTTTAATTAAACTTTTGCAAATATCCTGACTAAAATTGCTTTGTTTATCTTTGACAGCTGTTCGGCCAGATCTGGAAGACAATGCTGCTACTATGAGGTAATAATGGGGTGAATGCACAACTATTGATTTCCAGCTGTCATTGAATGATCAATAATCAGTTCACAATGTTTTGTTCTATGTGTTTTTGATGAATTAAATGCCAACATTAACACATAGTGATAACACTTAAGTGGACATGGTCACATGGATTACACACTTGAAGATATTATCAAATTAATACATTTGTATGGTTCTATGTTAAAGTCATTTTTGAGACAATGCTGTGTTGTATTTATTCATACATCAAAATAAAAGTTTGTAATTTATCGGTCTTCTAAAATTGGCAGGTTTCGTTTAAATATGGGGTACCTTGTAACGAAAAAAACACATCATGGTGTTGGATGGTCTTTGAGAACCACTAGTGTAAATGTAATTATTGACAACTTTATACATCACGTTGCAGTAGCAGTGATGAGAACAGCAGCGATGAGTCTGACGAAGAGTCAGACGATAGTGATGCAGAGGAGGGGACTAACAAGTGGGTCCTCAGCGGGTATCTTGATGACTCAGCAGCTGCCAATGATTCGGTGACTGAGCAAAAACCTGAAGCTGCCAAGCAGAAAAACGCCGAAAGGTAAATTGCTGGTGTTTTTAATGTAAAAAAGTTAAAATATATATGGAAAATTTGTTTTTTTTTTGCAGTTCACACTCTTCTACGAGAAAAGCTGTCACAAGGGGACGCCCTAGTGAGCGGAAAAACTCGGTAGACACAAAAACTCGAAATTCTTCATCTAGGAGTTCTTCAGTAAAAGGTTTGAATAATAGTCTGTGTGGCAGGATCACAGTGTCAATTACCACATGCTCGTTTAGGTAAAACGGACGACAAGTCCAGTGAACGTTCAAAATCTGCTAGCAAAGGTCGGTTGGGTTCATCGCACAGATCTTCCCCTGTGAGGTCACAATCATTGCAACGACCAACAAAACCATCGTCAAAAGCTGTGCAGGACGTAAAACGTAACAACAACAAACAAAGTCCTCTTTCTGAGAGGAAGAGTCCTGTTCCCAAACCTCAGAGCAATGAACAATCAGCGAACAGGAATTGCAACAATTCCATGCTGTTCAGTGTCAGCAACGAAACTTCCAGCCAGACACCCAGTGACCAGAGACATCGAGTTGGACAAAAATCTCCGATGACGGCGATAAAAAATCATGGCCGCATCGCTGAGAAAAAACATCGGGGCGTTTCCCCATCCTCACAGTCTTCATCAGACTCCAGTTGTTCCGGATCGGAAGATGAAAAATCTCCGACCCGATGGAACAGCTTCCGCGAGCGCTCTAATTCTAGTTCTTCCAACAAACCATCCGTCCATAGTAAAAAGCAAAACAACTCAAAATCTTCAATTGACCGTAGGTCCGCCCCAAGTGCCCTTGCCAAGCCGGACATGGATCGTCGAAAACCTCCGAAACCGGATCAGTCAAACCTTCGACCTCCGATCTCCCAACACGATGTGAAACACCGCCATCCTAGATCCAACGAGTCAACTCCTACATCGCAGGAAACGAGGGAAGGTTCAGTTGCCAAACAACCAAACCCACAATCGAGACCAAAATCAAAGAAGTCTTCCAAACAAAGACGCAGTGTTTCATCTCCCGTTACCAATGAGCCAAAGCCATCAAGTTTCCCTTCATTATGGGTGAGGATACTTCCATCTTCAAGCAATGACCCAGAAGAATCTTACCCTGACACCCACGCACCAATGGACACTTTCCAACCTGAGCCACGCCCCCGATCATCCACCAATCGCACGGCAGCTGTATCTACAGGCAGTGAGACAGAAAAGCCATTACAAAGAGCAAAAAATGTCCAGGTACGACATTGTTTTACTTTTAGAGGATCAACTTTACACTATTAATTTCCCAGGTTGCTGTTGCTGCCAGCTCAAGCGACTGGTCACCCCGTACAGCAATGAACAAACGAAAACACAATCAGCCTTACGATTCCACTTCAGTTGCGGACCAGAAATCAAAACGAAGAAAACAAGAAACCCCATCACCAACCAACAGCCAGGTAAATATTTTAATGTTTATTTTGTATATTGACCATAAAAAACTATTTAATTTTTGGCCTATTATATGCAATTGTAAAAAATTCAATCGTTTCAGGCTATTTTACTTTAGTTTTATTACATGTTGCTAGCTAGTTCCTTTCCCACTTAGTGTATTGTAATACACGCACATACTACAGGTCTTTACATATTTAAACATTACCTAATCATAAATATAAAATGTTGTTCAAATTAATTTATTTCAACTCTGCTTTATTATGTTCATATTAAGCCAGGAGACCATATTAATATAACCTGATACAACAGGGTCGACAACCAACACACAGCATTGCAGCAAGCGAAAGCTCCCAACATTCACGTAAAGAAAACTTTCAATGGAAGGATAGAAGGAAAGGGTAAGTTTCAAGTAAAGAAAATAACTAAACGAAAAACAATAAAACGGTTTGTATTAGTTTCTTTTAAAAATAATTAATTAGTATATAGGTAATAACAAAACAGTTTTTTTAGTTTCGTTAAAAAGTAACCAAGTAATATATAAGCAACAACCAAACAATTTTATTACTAACTTCAAAAATAACAAATGTTAAAAATAAAACAAGTTGTTCTCGTTGTCTTAAACAAATATTAAAATAGTACATCATAACCAAACAGTTTTATAAGTACTACAAAAAATTATCAACATAATCTAAGTAAAATGATTTTTATTAGTTCCAGGTCACCACATAATCCAAGCTGGAACCAGGAACCAACTTACAACCAAAACCAACCATCCAGTTACCACGAACCAGCAAACAATATACGACCACCCCAAGTCAAGGTAACCATCATATATACTTTTAAAAATGTGAATACAATTTAAATTATTAGAAACTATTTTTATCTATAGGTATCTTGTTTTTTGTTTTTTTAACAAAATTTTAGGTGATACTGCTAAAATACAGTTACTCTCTCTTAGTTAGCAAACATAGATAATTTCATTGAATAATGTGTGTGAATGCAGTATATATGATGTTGCACCACTGTTTTAAAAGTTGGAGTAACATGTGGGCACCCCAAAACATCACGCCTATGTTTTATTTATAATTTGTGTTCATTTGCTTTTTTCTTTCGTTTACCTTTGTTCAATTTTAACATATCGCGTTTATAGCTTGGCGTATAGGTAACATAGTACCATTATATTTATACACATGTTAGCACACACTGCACACTGGTTACAGTTTTTTAATATATTAGTTCTATGTTCATATTACTTTACGTTTCATTAGCCATTATCATCAATCTAGTTAACACACAAACTGTTACACAAAAATAAAAATAGTTTACATTGTTGCAAAATACTCCATCCAACTTTTATAAGTAGGTCAGTTTTTTTAAGCCTGCATTTGTTTATCACTGGTAATGCTTTACAGCTGGAAACCTGCCAAAGCACTTCCCATTCTGCTTCAGCTGGTGTTGCTTCTATTGTTTCAGAACCTGATTCGAGTTGGCCTGAACAAGAAAAGTAAGAAATTATTAAATTAAACATAATTAGTTCAATACATGCCAATTATATTGGCACTTAGAATTTAATGAAGTTAATATTTAAGAACAAAGGTTTGAACCGAATGTGTAGGATAATTTCACATAATATGACTGTGTATTGTTTAGTGGGCCTGTATAATAATAATGAAAAAATCAGAAAATGAAAAAATGTATCTTAAACAATAAATCCTTATCTTTAATAAAGAACTAATATAAAAACTGTTTATTCAAAAAAATCAAACTTGATGTCAATGTATAGTAGGGTGGGGGAAGATAGGACACCTTTCATTCTATTTTCTCAACCCATTTGTTAGTAAAACAAAGAACATTCAAAGAATTATAAAACTGTTTCCTCACGACTCCCATAGACCACTTTTAATTGTTTAAAACACGATTAGGATATTTGGATATTATGTGCCAAAGGTGTCCCATCTTCTCTACCTCACTATAAAATCTTTTAAAATATCAGTAATACCAGGCAAACAAAGTGTTACTCTAGCAATACGCCATGAATGGGTGTTAATTGTTTCATTTATAATCAGGTTGCTGAAGTCGGATCAATACATGCGTGAGGGTAAGAGACTTAAGCATGAGGGAGATGCTTTCACTGACTCAAGGACTGGTCGTACAAGAGTGGGAGAATCGCTGAGTCGGGCTCTCGTTTATTACGATGCAGCTTTGTGTTTCATCATGAATGGCTATACCCTGGAACTCGAAAACGGAAATGGTAATTTTTTTATTTTTTTGGCAGATTTACTTACAGTGCTGCCACAGTGGTATGACATGTTCTATAAGTTTTGGAAAATCTTTATTAAAACTATTTTAATTATTACTATGCCTAACATAAGCATACTATGTGTGATACCTTGCAAATAATCAAATATACAACAATTAAAAAATTATTTCTCTAAAAACTAACTTTTAAAGGTACATAAATAGTCTTTAGAAGGTATATAATTAGTCATATAAATTAATTTCTACCCTACTCTAATTTTGGATATGTCTACTTTTTTCAATTAATGTAAAATTGTTTAGATCGTAATGAAAGTGGTTCTTCCCACTCACCCACTAGTATGTATCATCAAACCATTTCACTTATGGATTACATTCGAAAGATGAGACCACACGATGACACTGAAGAACTCGCATTTAAACGACTTAATTTATCATGGTGGGTTTTTGTAGTAATTGTTGCGTGGTACTCACATGCTGTTGCTCACTGGTTAGGCACTTGCATTTTAACTGAAGGTTATTAAGTACTATGCTTTGTCCATAGGCTTATTTGTTCTTGGGAAATACACTTAAAAGAATTGCTCTAACTCAGTAATCACTAATGAGTTGTAGCACCCATGCTGTTTGGGTGATATTAGCTCTCTTGTCTAAAACTTAAGTTTCCATGGCTTGTCACACTGTAGGACGTAGAATGAACAAAAAGTAGTGCAGACTGCAGTTCATGTACTTCACCCATTAATGTACATTATTTCATTGATCTGTTCCATGTGGGCAAGGTTCTGTGGTAAGCGAAGTCAAGGGACCTAATATATAGGCCTGAGTTGGCCTATTCCTTTATGGTATTGGCAATAGGTATGATATTAGTACTTAGAGAGAATTATAGATTATTTTCATTTCAGCATTCGTTCTCAAGCCCTTTTATTCTTACGTATTTACAAGTTAAAGAAAGATATTGCAAACAAATATTCTGAGATTTTAAACGACCAGTTCAAGGTGAGATTACTGTTTACTATTTGCTATTTTTTTAACAAAAATCAAATTTAAAAACTATAAAAAGTAATTTAAGAAAAAACAACGATCATAAATTTATAATAACAAACAAAAACAATTGACAAAAATTGAAATATTCTTTTTGAAAAAATTCATCTTCGGCTTTGTTTTAAAAAAAATTGTCTGTTTAAATAAAACCTATTATATATTCTTTTTATTTTAAATACATCTACATTTTCAGCAAACTGGTAATAAATCGAACCGTACCCCATCACCATGGCACAATGTAAGTGGACAGAATGTTGTTTCTCCCATGTCACCTGCCGTACCTTCACCTTATGGCATCACAATACCTGGACCTTCCCCAGTGGCTGGATCAACCAATTACGAGCCTGTGTCAAGCTCCACCCAGGTAATTATGATGTCATAATAGATAACTAGGAATAGTTTGTTCTGTCATAACAACACACTTGATCAAAGCATTTGCTGTCTAGTTTGATTTGATCTAGATTTAGCTGGAATTTTAGTTCAACAGATTTAATTTAGTCGGCTTGTTTTAAATTTGTAAAACTGTACTTGGCAGAAGCAAAAAAAATGATATAATTACATACATCATAAAATACAATATTTTTCATATGGTATTAATAATATTTATTGTTAATACAAGAGAGAGAAAGATGGTCAGCACACTATATTCTAAACCATCCCCACCCAATATACCATGTCTTTCAATTTAGTATTTAATTTTATATTATTATTTTCTTTAACTTTAAATATTTGAATTTATAAAGTTTTTTTTACACCAAAATTTTTGGAATTTATAATTTTTTCTACCCAGGTAAGCAAGATGACTTCCCCTCCAACTTCCAGCACGATCTCAGTTGCCCCAAAGCTCTATGACATCATAAAGCATTACCACTCGATCACCAGAAGCCTGATGCTTGCCCACGAGAAGTGGGAGCAAGCGGAAGCTCTTCAAAAGGAGCAAGTGCTCTCTGGAGGTGGCACCGGTAAGATGGCAATCATTTATGGTTTAGTTGTATAGTTCTCAAATAAAACTTTGTTTTTTATGTTCCAACATTGGTCTTCTAAACCTGTGTCTCTATTTAAGCGGCGCAGTGCTGTTTCAAATGATCATTTATAATATTTAAACTGTCTTTATGTAACACTGAAAATTGCTCATCTTAATTTTAGCTTATTTGTTCTCGTCTGATTTTTAGTTAATTAGAAATTTTTGTATATTAAAAAATTACTCAATTTTTTATTTTTTTAGATATGTTATTTTGTGTTTCAGATTTTTTCCGCAATGTTGAAACTCTATGTGGTCGCACACTGATGTTGCACAGCTCACTTCGAGATCTAGTCACTTATAACAAGGTTGTTTTGCATCAACTTCGAGCCATCAAGTCACCACACGATTAAGGCCACTGTGATATCACAATCAGTATTTATTTTACACAATCAAAGATCTATTGTTACAACATAATGAGCTTCATTACTTGGCCTTTTCTTCTGTTTCCCTTTTCCAACTGGCCTCCCATTATTCCATACATTGGTAAAAATTGCGCAACACTGGAGTGCACTCAACTTCATATATAATTAATTCCCAAGTTCTTTCACTTTTGAGGTAGTACCAGAGAAATTACGGTACCAACTGCACTTTAATAAGTTGGAACAACACCGAATCCAAGCCAGTGTTAATCTGCCTGTGACCACAGGGAGTTTTCTTTTCCTTAAATTCCTCTGCAGATGACTTGAAATTGAACTGGAACCCATTTTGTTGCAAAAAAGGACTTTCCCTGTTGAACAAGCTTCAATAGCAGAGGTTTCTTTGAAAAAGTTCAAACTTTCTTCCCGTTTCCTGGTCGCGGCCCTTGTTTCTCTTTCCAGCCCGTCTTGGGGCATTTCTTATCATGTCCGTATCTTTTCTGAGAAAAGAAGAAAAAAATCAAAACAAAAAAGCAGAAGAATATATATGTTGGAACCGCTTGTTACAGATGTGTCTTCTGTTCTGCACTTGTTGCTCAGTGCATGAGGATATATTGTAAGGAATACAGATTTATATACGGGTGCTTCTCTATTTCTCTTCTTTGTTCCTAGCCCCGTAGTTACTTTCGAAAATCTTCCCATTAGTTTCCATGGAGATGTGTTGGTTGCCATGGTGATGCAGTGGATTTTTGTTGGTGCTTGGGTTCACCTGTTAAAAAATACTGATGGACAAAAAAATAACTTATTACCGTTTTGTGTCTTATGCAAACTTGCTGCTCTTGGAAAAACTTGGAACACTAAATGCAAGAACAGTATGCTTATACCTTACTATTCTAAGCAATACCTGTTGGCAGTAGAGCTCACATAGTCCAAGTTTGCAACAGCTTTTATGTAATGTTAAACTGAGGACGATTTCTGTATCCTTATACTGAAGGATATGTAATATGCAATTCCTTCATTTCCTATTCCATAATAATATGGTATGCAAATCCAAATAATTATTGACAAATGCATTTGGTTAGGGGTTAGTAATTTTATCATTTTAAAAACTGTTTTACTAGAAATATATCCTGTAGGTGCATTTGCAGATTGCAGTACATGTTGAATTAAGACCACACCTTCACAATTTGCCAACCTTTTAAATACTTTAGAACAAGATTTTAATCCTTACCGTTTTAGTGCGGCCAGCAGACATGTCTTAGTTTAAATTTTGAAAATTATAATTTCCGCCAATTCCGTTCCAACTTACTTCGTTTTCCATCATCGTGTTTTGTTTCAATTCTGCTTTCATGTTACATGTATTCTATTAGCTATAAACTGGTACTTGGCAGTAATGGCTGCAAGAACTACTAAACCATACATTTTGGCTGTGTTCCGATTACTGTACTTTCGTATATATTACTTGACAATAGACACTAAACCCTTATGAAATAGTATTTAAAAAGTGTGGCACACACTGTTACATCTAACATATTTCTGCCTTTTATCTGCCTTAGCCCACATGTGTTGTCGCTGTACAAGTTTTTGTGTTTCATTTTTTTCGCAAGTATCAATAAGTTTGCTCTGTTTACAGCAAATAAATTTATGATAAAACTACGAATCTGTGTGTTTTCTCTAAAAAATGTATTATTAGATTATTGGTATGGGTTTTGATACAGAAGTTGGTTAATCAGAATTAGTCAGTCGCTGCATAATCATATTTTTCTGGTAAAACTGAGATGCTGAACGCGCATTTCTGGCAGGTTTGATAATTAAATGTGCAAACATTTTATTCTTGGAAATATATCTTACTAACTCCCTTAAAATATTTTAGGGACTTTATGAGATCAGCCAAGCACGAAGTAAAAATTCCCGCAAAACGAAACTCAAATTCGATTAACGTGTAGATTTTTTTAATTTTCTGTATTGTGAGACCGAGTAACGTTAACATTTGGGTGTGATAAGATTAATATAATGGAGTTTAATACAGATAGCGGGTTTTGCCCTCACTGTGGCTCTATTTTGCCATTACCAGTCAATCCGATGGACACCCACATATCATGCAGATGTGGATACCAAACGCTTAGCGCTAATTGCAATAACATGATCATTTCAAGCGCAGAATTTACATTCAACGAAGTTAAAAAGAAGAAAAGTAAAAAGTCAACCGCGGCCAAAGGAATGACAGGGCCCACTATTGAACGAATTTGCGTTAAATGCGGTCACAACCAAATGACATACAAGACACAACAAATGCGTTCAGCAGACGAAGGAATGTCTATATTTTATTACTGTAAAAAGTGTGGCTCTATGGAAAAAGAAGATTCATAAACATTTCAGCTAAACTTTAAACTCATTTGTGTTCTTTTATGTTTTTAAAATTTTAATATTCAAAAAAATATTCAAAACTAATCAAATAACTGTTTTATGGTAAATATTTGCAAAGCATATTTTAATAGCTGCAACAATTCAACTTATAGTCGAGTAACTTTGGAAATAGCTGTTGTATCCAAATATGGCTTTCAACCTTTCACATCACAGTCACATGTCTCTTCAGATTAAGATACGTTATTTGACAGACTCACACATCCGTCTTCTTTGCAATTTTTCTCTGAAACTGGTGCAAATGCAAAAAAACATCTTGCATGCATTTCCCACATTATGAAATGTATTTGTTTTAAGCAGTGACTTTCTATTTGTACAAGCACACATACATGTATAGCTCTTGTATTGGCTAACTATCTGTTCTCATCCAATGTCAGCAATGATAGTTGCTCTGGAACCAAAAGAATTTATCCCATGTGGGCAAACAGCATGCGTGAACCACCCAGGTTAGTGGTGGTTGGTTATCAGAATATATAGCTGGAAACTTTTATATGTATATATAGTTTTTTTATTCTAATGCTAAATCTTTCCTTTCATATATATATACTTTTATAACCTATTTTTATACTATAAATTTGGCAGCGTGTATATATTTTTAGTTTTTTGTTTAATATTTTTTCTTTTTATCTTATTTTCCTCTTTTTCTGATTCCAGGTGTGATTTGTCTTCATTTCAATCAATCACAAGAAGTTGGGACAAGTTTGCTTGGAACCTTGAGTCAGGTTACTTTAGATGACAAACCCAAGGTTTCTTCTGTTTTACTTTTATGTGATTCCTATTTCCGCAATTCTTTGCCAAAACTTTTTTTTATTGAAATATGAAATATTAGACTATGTGATTATGACCTCATGTTGAAAAAAGGATAATTTCATAATTAATAAATTAATAATATGATTATACAAATTTGAATTTTGGCATATCAACATCATTACAATATGTCATCATACAAAAATGATGTCATATTGTAATGATGTTGTAGCGCAGAAGTTGATGATGTCATAATAGAATATATAAGCTTTGATTTCTATTTAGGGCACAGACTCTTGGAAATTGCGAGTTTACAAAAATGTTGAGGAAGAATTATATTTATCCGGACACACTGTGGTGTGGAGTCGTGGTCAAACTGTTCTCAAAACTTTTACAGTTGATTCACTCGTTAAACAGGTAATATATACATATCTTGTTGTATGTACCGTGCTAACTTAGTGTAATTTGCTGTATCTTTTGTTTCTTATGAATTCTTTGAAAGTAATTACAAATATATTTAGCAAATTTAAAATATTTGGACACGTCTGTTACTTTGGTAAGTAGGAAATAGAAATATTGCAACTTTGTCATAAGTTTTTTGGCATAACTACAGAACAACCTCACCCAAGTTTAAATAAAGTTGTTTTGTTTACCAGCTGCCATCGTCGGCAGATGTGTTCTTGAGCAAAGACACTTAACAGGAATTGCTCCAATCAAGTGGACCCTTTTTATGAGCCTATAGAATCTGCCATACATTAAAAAATAGAGTCATCCACAAAGTTAGGCATGTGGTATCTTATAAAGCAGCACATGATGTATAAAACAGAACACCCATGTTATAGAAATTGTCGCTCTCCTGCTATGGGAGAAAAAAATAAGTTACATTCATTTGATTCATTTATCTTATGTACAGGTAGCATGGGGCTCGTTCTCTGTTAGCGGTGAGGATCCGTGTCAGTTCGATCTTCCACAGTCTAAACCTGGCACCTACCCATCTGTGGATGGTGTTGCTATGGTGACTGATGATGCAGTACACGTCTTCACTGATGATGGAGACAACTTTGTCACTGCTCTGCCATTCAAAGTAAGTTTATGAAACACTTTAGATACAGCACAGCCATAGACATGGGCCTACATGGACCATAGACAGCTTGGTATGTCACGTTTGCACATTATCACCAGAGAAAATATGTTGTAAAATCTTCAGGTTCGAGATTCATGGAATTTCAAGTTCGGCTTGCTCTTTGAGCGGAAGAGAGAGATGATGGAGAAGAACAAAGCCAACATGTCCTCCTTTCAAACATCTCTCCTTGAAAATGATCTTACCACCATATTTTGCCTCCAACATCCTCTCAGAGAGTTTTCTCCAGTGATCACTAAAACTCAAGGTGGGAGAAGTTTTAGTGTTGGGATTTTGGAAATCCTTTACATGTTACGATTAAAGCATGTTGGGTAGTTTATATATTGGTTATTTAATTCTTATTTCTCTTTTTTTTAACAAAAAAAAGTAATGAAAAAAAAAGAAATATATATATATAAAAATGGTTTTAAAAAAATGGTTTAAACTTTTGTGTTTTGAATTGCAGGTAGTGTCAGATACATGAATCGACCGCACGATTCGATCGTGTTTTGTGAAGAAGACTTCATACTCACGTGTGACAAGCGTCATGGTTTGCACACCGTCTGGCGAGCAAGAGCAGTGTCTGCCAACGATATTAACTTGCTGCAATCTTCAAGAGTACCAACGCAAAATCAGGTTGCTATTTCGTACATTGCATATTTTTGCTTAAAATAATATAAAAAATAAAAACAAATATCATTAATTAGGTTTTTTGAAATATTTAAATTTGTGATGTGTATTTAAAATTTTGTTATTTTTAGAGCCTTTTCTTCAATCAATATGTAAAAAAATTGTTTTTAACTTTCAGATGGGCAGTGTGTGCCATATGTCTATGTCAAGTCCGGGACTTTCCCCCTTTAGGGGTAGCTTTCGTGGGTCTCCTGGTTACCATGGCAACTCACATGGTGGGATTCCTCAATCAGGGATGAACAAAACCCCGCACACGAATAGGAACCCCTCGCTTGCCCACCTGTCATACACTCCCCATTCAAGTCGCGCCTTCTCACCAAGTGCCACTGGTTCCCTCATGTATCAAAAGTAAGATTGGGAAAGTTTTCAAATTTAGGCATCAGCAATAGCAGAAAGCAGAAATATTTATTCAATGTAATTAATGGCGTTTTAATTTATTGTTTATTTAATTAATTTTGCTACTCGATCTCTCCTGTATTAGAAGAAAATTATGTTTTTTTAAATTACAAAAAAGTATATCCATGTAGAAAGAGGTGACACATGCAATAAAAGAGTACAAATGGTATCATAGGTTTAAACAATTTTTAAGGATGTTTTTGTGTTTTTTTTATTTTTACCAATTTTTTGGAGAAAAACATGTTATTTTAATTTGTGGACAGTGTTGCCCATCAAGTATGAGCACAGCAATTATTTTTTATAAAACTTAAAAAAGAACTTATCATTATATAGAGCATGAATACAAAAAATTCTCTACATACACAGTGTGACCAATTCTTTCTGTTTCCAGCCATACATTTTCACCTTTGCGTCACTCACCCCACCTAACAAGGTCCCCATGTACACCAGTATCACACGAGTCATTATGCCTCAACAACAGCGTGTATGAGACAGCTGAGCCATTACAACCAGAGATATGCCTTGATCATATGTGGACTGAGACTGTTACTTGTACAAGGGAAGGTCTGAGTGTGGGTGGGTGCATATATGCATATGTGTCGGTATCTTTACTGGCCTATGCAATAATATATATATATATATATGCTTTTAAACAAATATATGGTTTCAACCACATATGGTTAATATTTCACCATTTTTTTTATCTAGTAGTATTTAACAACTGTTATTTTGACGCTATATACACTTTTTGTGTTACTGTTCTCGTAAATAAACAGACATGATTATTTTTTTATCTTTAACTTTATTATTATTCAGTTTTTTTTAATGTAGATAATTATTCAGTGGGTTTTGTTAATTCTGATTATAATTCCTAATTCGCAAATAAATACTTTTACTAATTTTTAAATTTTTGTCTTAGTGAACAATATGGTTTTAGCACAACTTTTACAGTGTAGTTATGTTTTTATATTTTGAAATAACACATTTAGTTGACACTGTTCTAGGTTCTATAATAATAATACTAGAATCCGGATTCTTTTTTCAGATCACTTATTAAACTTTAAACTGAAAATTACTTAAATTTCAAACGAAACATAACAGAACTAACACTTCATTCTCTCTCTCTGTATAATATAAGCAGTAATTGGTAGTTATGTTAATTTTAAACAACTTTCAACCAAAGGTTGTGCAACGAAAGTTTTTCTGATTCGCGACGTGTGTGACCAATCATATCTTGCTTATCATCTCGACAGCCAATCACAGTTGAGAGTTGTCCGATACAGTCACAGCAACAACTTGACACACCTCATATTTGGTGCCGTGGAGTCTATTCAAGCAAGAGATGCCGCGCCGCTCAAGGTCAACTTTATTTTTTTAAATAAATAGATTTTTTGTCTCTATAGTAACAGTGGCGAAGTCCAATTAGTATATCACCAAAATTATTATTTTCATAACAAAAATATTTAAATATTTTGATATAAAAAGTAGTGCACAGTTTCTGTTACTTTTTTTATATGCGTAAGGTCCTATGGCTAGAAGACAAATCATTAAAAGTCACCTGAGATTCAGGGTATAGTTGTGTGAATACCGTAACACCCTTTTATTGAAACCAATGTTTTATGTCATGCAAAAAGAAAATCGTATTATATTTTTATATAATATTGCCATATATTTTATTTAGGATTTACGAATGCACGCCGTGCTTGATCTTTCTGGTTCCTTGGTCCTCTACACTGGCATAACGAAGGTATGCATTAAATCTATACAGATATATATACATCAGTCAAATGTAGGGTACATTTTCTAATAGTATTTCACATATTAAAAACCTTATTTTCAAACTTTATTAAATGTTATAGTCAATTCCTCAAACTTTAAAAAAAATTATCAATATATAAAAGTACAAATTATTAAAATGCAAAACTGGTCATATAAATAGGTTTCCCCTTTCCTCCTTATAGTTTTAAATTTTTCAATTTTATCAATTTTCTTAGGTTGTAAAAGTCAACTTAAGCGGACTACCCATGTCATCACTGGGTTTGTCGCACGGATTGCGCAACACTGCCTCTGTGCCCGCCACCCCTCAGCCAATCAGCACGCCCGCTCATCCAAGTCGACCAACCAGTGCCATGGCAACCATGGAAGATGTAAAATTATTCTAATATTTTAGTTTTTTGCCATTATAATATAATTTCTTCTTTTTTTTTGTTAATATAATTTATTTTTTTGGGTAATAATTTTTTTGTTTTTTTTGCCGTTATATTTTATTTACAAGTTTCAAGAGACTTGTTTGTTGTTAGAACTGACAATTCTATACTTTGGCAATTGGCAACAAAACAATGAAATTTGGGCAAAATATCCTACAAAACAAACAACGTAATTAAAAAAAGTTTTAAAACCCAATTTTTTTCTAGGTGGGTATGCTCTCCCCTGTACCTGAGCTCGATTACACAGGAAATGACATCAGCATTTTAACGGGGGATGAGTTTGCGTTTTCCACCTCTGGTTTTTCGTCACGGCTGGTAGGGCTCCCTCATGTGGTGGGATCGACACTAATCCTTGAGGTAGCCGGGGGCAACAACTATCGTGCTGAAGTTCCACAACTCTGCAGTTCCGAACTTGGTTTGTTTGTTACTTTTTGTTACAACGGCTACTTTTATATACCGTCACACTTTACTGCATTATTAAACTACATAGAGGTGTTACTTATTACTGTATTAATAGAAACATTTGTATCAGTATATAACATACCCAATATAGCATCTTGACTCAAGTCTAATAACTAAATAATATGCATTAGAGTTTAAATCTTGTTTACCAATATTGATGGCTTTTTCACAACTATTTAATGCAATTTTTCTACCTATTTTTAAAATCCTAACTTACCTGTACAGTTATCTAATATTGTATCAGGTTTTTTCTTAGTGTTGTGGTAATTAGAGAACACTGGCCTATATACCAAGTTTCCTGTTGTGTCTCCCTGAAGAATCTCACCCCAAAATAATAAAATAGAATCACAACTTTTTTCCTCTGACAGTAAACATGTGCATGCGAGCTCTTCAGTTTGTGCTCCCCAATGATACATACCTCTCTTATGTCACCAAGTGGTACACCTTTCGCCACGCACCCGGTGCATTGAACGGCCGTCATGTGGAGTGGTCTTTGTTTGTTGACTGTTTACAAGAATTCCTTGGTTATGTGGGCATGAGTAGATGGCAGATGCGACAATCTGCCATACAAGACTCCATGGAGGTGAATGCAAATATTTTTATAGTAAAATTTTTTTTTGCTCTTACACTTTATTTTCTGTACTTTAAAAAAATTTCATTGCGATTTTCATACTTTTGAATGAAGCTATGTAACTTACCTTATCTTGTGTGGCCGGAAAATGACAGTCGTTATAACATGGGTGTTCATACACCTCGTATCAAAGCTACCATGTGTGTAACTTTGTTAGTGTTTTTTACCATCAAGTAGTAATTACTATTCGTCTGTGTTAGTTTCAAATCAAAGTCTGGTTGGTTTTTTATCATTTTTTTACCAAACTCATACATGGCACCAATCAAAATATATTCCAGTTTGATGTAAGCTCCTCACCAGTTGTTGCAGCCAAGAAGTCCCGACATAGTGACCTACTTGATCCTAAGGTATTGAAAATTTGAGCAGGTTTTATTATTGAATTTATTAATTAAAAATTTCGTTTTATACATTAGTTAGTGTTAAGTAATTTCTACATCGAGTTCAGTGAGAGTTACTATACTTTAGGTTGGTTAATCTATTTTATTTAGTATGGGTGAAGTCCTGCATCGTCGCACTTGATAAAATCTGCCATTTAAGAAAGGCTTGTCCATTTACCATGACACCCAGGGTGCTATAACCCAAAAGTGATTACTGGGTCAAAGCAATTCTGTTGAGTGTCTTGCCTAAGAACACATACGCATATCAGCATAGAGCAACAAATCTGTTCCTTTGGTTTTAATGCAAGCGCCTAACGCAACATCATGGGACTTTTTTGAATGCTCTTTTGTAAACATAGGGCATCAGGTTACAAGCATCATGAAGCTACATACAGTCAGCAACTGTTTTAAGTTGCTAGCCATGCCAGGATAAATAAAAGACGATCATCAAATTGCACCCTTTGTGTCAGAGTAGTGGACAAGTTATTTATAAATGATCTCGCGCTTCTTTTACCATCACCCCAAATTTTAGGCAACTTTTATTAATTTACTTTTCTTTTAGGATTGGGACTACTTATGTAAAAGCAAGTACAACATGTTTGTTGAAAACGTGGACGATGAATCTCAAAATGTTGACGACTCCATCGTGTATCAAGGGAATTCAAACGTATTTACCTTTATTTCTTTTTTTGTTTATTTATATTTTTTTTCATTTTTTCTTTATTTATATTTTAATTCATATTTTCAATACCTTTAAATTTAAAACTTTAGAATCTTTCAAATTATCGGAGACACAGTCTTGACTCCTCATTGGCTGGAGACTCTGCTCAAGCGACCAATCAGCTGTTGATGTCGGTTTTCTCCGCTTTACACCTTGTGTACGAGGTAAGATGGAGAATTTTTAGTTCTATATCAAGAAAAAGGTTCTTCAAAATATCCACAATATTTAAACAGGCAAACATAAACCCAAGGTGTATGAATGCATCAAACATTGTGTGAAATAGAACAGCCTTGTTATATTTCCAAGACCCTCAGTTAGGAACAAATAATGTGTGGAAAAATGATTTTGTTTGATTAAATGGGGTAAGGTTACAGTGCAAAACACACTGATGCGGGCCACAGTTGGCCTATAACCTTCAAAACTTCAGTTCCGTATAAAACATCCTTTAACATAAGTTTTTTTACAGGAACAAAAACTGAACACAATAACGTGGCCCAACGTTGAGAAAATGTCAAGTTTCTTGTTCCGGCTTGCCAGTGATCTCAACTTGCCTAAGTATTGCTATTGTTATGCGATTGACTATCCTCTGCTTATGAAGCGATATTTTTCAAGCAAAATGCACATATCTGCTGACATTGGTGGTAAGAAAGAAAAAGTATTGCTGTATCAGATTTAAACTGAAATGATTTTAAAATGAGTGTCTGAAATGTCTTTTATCTAATTGACTAAGCGATTTCATATAATCCGGTTCCCTTAACCCCTGGGTCTTAGCCAAAAGTGGGTAACCATTTGATTTGGATTGGTCTTCTACTACAGTGGTTCGTTAAGCCATTTGGCATGTTATTACAAAAGTTAAATATGTTTTTGCATGTTAACAGAAAGTTGTGTAAAATATTATTTCCTCACCAAAACTCCTTATTAATTTATGAATAACATTTTGGTCAGTACAAAAAGTAAAGTTTAATTCTAGGGACAATGTTATAGGCCTATCTTACCAAAACCAAACTTTCATCATAAATAACAACCTTTCTGCTTTAAACATCTGATAGATTGTGAATTACGTGGATCAGGTTGTTCTGTTGATATTGATCCTCACATTTACTCAAACTTACATCAACTACTGAAAGGAAAATCCCTTCAATGTCCGTTCCCATACATTCCTAATGTTACTGTGAAAACAGAAAGAATATTGAAGGTAAATGAAATATTATTATTGTTAGCAACAACTTTTATTAGCTATATAACTTAATTAACAGAATTTTTTCACTTCGTTTGCACGATTATTTTTAAATTTCTAAAGTTTTGCATGAACAAGATGTGTAGTTTTATTATTATGTTCCAATGGCCAACTTAAAATTGACCAAACTTTTAGTTGTGTGAACTATTTTAAAGAATTGGGCTAGTGGGCATTGACAACCATTTGAAAACCCTTGCTATAAATAAACCTATATATTTTTGAATTTCAATGATAGTTCTATTGTTCACATATTCAACTCCCAAAAAAATGCCTTTGCACTTAAACTAAATCATATGTTCAGGTTTTTAAGAATTGGACTAGTGGGCAATAAAAACCATTTGAAAACCCTTTCTCTAAATATATATTTCAATAATAGTTTTATTATTCACATATTTCTCCCAAAAAATGCCTTTGCACTTTTAGGCTAAATCATATAATCATAAAAAAATTCTGAAACAACAATAACAACAACATGCAGATATACAACTGTTTATTCACTGATGACACGACACCAGCTACTGTTGTTTTCACACCATTAGTAAAGACTAATTTCAAGTAAGTTACAGAAAAATATTTTTTTTGGCGAAAACATCACTACTATATAGATATTCTGGAAAATTTGTTTAAAAAACTATAGGCAATGTCTAGATTGTAATATCGTTGCCATTGTATAAAATAACATTAGTTATACAAAGTCCCAGACCAGAGAATTGCATAAACAAAATGTATGGGAAAAGCCAGCAACACATACAGTTCGTGCTATGCACTGTCTGTGTATAAACTGTTGCTGCTTTGCATAATGTATGTATATAGCATCTAATGAAAGAGTGCTGTATTCCTGTATATAAGTGTAATATAGCTCTAAAAGTGAATTTTGTGTACCCATGCAGAGTACAATGTACTTAACAATAGTACCAAAAAAATGGGTGGAAAAGTTGCACAACCATTTGCACAATATATAATAAAAGATCATTTTTCATTAAAAAAAATCTTATGTAGTTGTCTGTCTAGTATCGATTAGAGTTTTTCTTCTTTGTTTGGTTTAAATTTATCTGCATTGTAATACAAACTTATTCTTCAGCGTTTCACAAAGTGGTGATTGTACCAACAGCGGTAAAAACATTTTAAAAGTTCCTGAGAAGTCCCCGGAAGAAAGAGTGTTGTCATATATGATATCTATGGGCATAGACAGTGATGAGTTGATGAGTTGGCCATCAGGTGTCTCACTACCCATACAAACTATCTTGAAGAAATCTTCAGAAAATCCAGATTTATCTTTGCCCTCTGCTGCATTTCAGCTTCTTGGTGAGTAAAAATAAATGCATTTTTTTAAATACAGTGTTACTAAGTAAAAAAAAACAAAATAAAAACAACTTTTTTTAAAAAAAAGTAGTTACCAATAGACAGTTTTTAAACAAACTTATCTGGGTTTTTAAAAAAATTGAAGTAAAACAGAGAATTACAATAACAGCCACGAATGTAATATGTAGAGTTTAGTTTAAAAACTTTAGGTAATGTAGTTTGGGGTAGGAGAACATTTGAGACTTGACATCTAAAATAACTGATGTTAATACTTATTCAAACCTTTTTGTCATTTTAGTTTTAAAACCACTAACTTTTAATCGCTGGATGAAAATTATCAAGACTATAGATTTAAGTTGTTAAATTACCCATCAGGGCGTGGTGACCTGGTCTCGCAGTTGCAGCCAGAGGCAGGAAATTGGAAAACCGCCAAGTTGTGTCCAAGTACGGACCCCATGCGTTATACATGGACCGATGCTGCCTCCAGTGACGAAAATGACGAGATTTACGATCTACTAAGAGAAGAGAAGGAAGAAGAGGAATTGAAAGAAGAAAGAAGCGGACCGGACTCTTCCGATGATAATGTTACCAGGTTTATAATATTCAAATATCTTGTTTCAGGTGGCTTATTTTGGTGTGTTTAATTAGTGAAGCATGTTTTTGGTATTTATTTTAAATAAAGGAACAGTATTTTGGTGTTTCAAAATGGTTAAGCATATTTTGCCTTTTTTTCGAATAGGTAAACAGAATTTTTGTGTGTTTTTTTAATAAAGCAAAGCATATTTTTGGTGTTTCCTAAACGGTGTGTGATTTTTCGAATGGTAAAAAATGCCTTTGATATTTGAAAAAATATATTTTCATTATTAGATTATTATTTCCGAGTGACCACCGAATGGCAGATGCACACCACCTTCTTGAATCTTGCGAACCTGTCAAGATTTGTATCGTACAGGAACCTGGGATGGAGTAAGTTATGCAACTAGTACTTGTAACGGGTGTGTGGCCTAAATTTGATTTTTAATAAAAAGTTTAAACATTTTTTTACTAAAAAATGTTTTGTCTAAAAGTAAAATACCAAACAAGTAAGATTTTAGGCGCAATTTGAAGGGTTTAATTTAAGGTTTAAGTCTTGAGTACGTTCATTTATCCTTAAGCAAGATATTGTTTTGGGATACCCATGCTATAAAATTTTAATTGAATTTCTCTAACCCCGTGGTCACTAATTAGTTTTCAAATTTTTAGCCACACATAAAAAAATAAAAAAATTCCCCCAAAATATTCAGCTCCAAAGTAACGTACTTGGTAACTTAAAAGCTAGCACGAGGTTTATGAAACAGAACATCCGTGTTATAACGACTGTTGTTTTCTGGCCACTCGAGGGTAAAGTAAGTTACATTCAATCAACATAAATTATTATCATTATTTATATGTTAATTTTCTTATTTTCCAGCGACCGTGATTTCATTGAACAGAAGCAGGCTCGATTGTTGCAACTTCTGCATCGATCTGCTGCGCAATGTGTTGGGAGGGGAATGCTCACATACAGGTTTAACTAGAAATATACATGAAAATAACAAGAAATATATAGGAAATATGAAGCATACATTTCCACAAGAATCCTATTGTTCCTAATGTTATAAAATTAATGAGAATCGAAAAAAATTCCACAAAATACCACTCTGCTATATCTCTAAGTTAAATAGTAATTTAAACTTGTTGTAAAAGTATTATTAATCCCACGTGATTTTTTTCTATAAGTTAAATGATTTTGATAATTAATTTAATACCGAAAACTGTCATTGTTTTCCACACAGAACACAATCACCGTCAGCAGTTCAACCTTTGAAGGTTCCATTGCTAAATCTGCATGGAAAAGATTTAAGGTAGCTCCTATACCATTATCATACTTATGCTATTGTTGCTAGCCATGATACACCTTCGAAAAACTGATCTTTTGACTAAATATATTACCATTAGTTTTAATTATTTTTTTATAATTGTTTTTTTGCTATGGGATTTTATAATTTTTTGTGCTTGTTTAATTTAT
Organism: Ciona robusta; assembly: GCF_009617815.1. Lineage (NCBI taxonomy): Eukaryota > Metazoa > Chordata > Ascidiacea > Phlebobranchia > Cionidae > Ciona > Ciona robusta. Next base: position 3,532,970 of record NC_143236.1, read on the forward strand.
TATGATAAAGAAATGAAAATATTAGCCATCTTGCCACAACCTACTATACAGTGTAAAATGCAAATATTTTTGACAAATATTCATAATTTACCTTTAGACCATGGGCAAAAATTTTTACATCGAATACATTTACAGTAATAGCACAGTGAGCATCACAGGAAGCACTACGTTTGAAATTCCAGCCGGTCTCACAGATTGGCCATACTTTCATAATGGAGTGGCAGCTGCATTAGCTGTGCAGCCAGATAAGGTTTGAAATATGTTGGAAAATATCTGTATGTTGGAAAACAGGTGGTAAGGTCATAGGTGTAACATTAGTGCTTTTAGGGGACATTAAATGTTTTTATGTGTCACCGCTAAAAAAAGGGAGTGACATGTTTTAGAACCCTAGTTTTTACACTTTAAAACAGCTGTTTTTACACTGCTTGTTAGGTGTATATACAAACAAACAGAGCCAAAGTTTTTGCTCTCGCCAAAGAAAGAAAACTTGGCACAAATGGCTTTCAATTTCATACTATCTTTAATTTGACATAGGAGTAATTTAGTTTTTCTACAGTTGTCATAAAAATAAATACGATTGTCAAACTTTAAAAGAAATTAATATATTTTATTTTTTTTAACTACTTAATTACAATTTATAGAACAGCCAGTCATGGGTGCATCTCAATACTGCCTCAACTGATGATGACGCTAACTCAAGTAATAAAGACCCTTCATTTGAACATGCAGGTTCATATTTATATTATGTTTTTATAACTTAAAAAACTATCAATCATTGTGTATTATTGTGCAATGTGGGTATTGTGCGTTTTTGTACTTTAATATTATGGTTGTCAAAATAATTTAAGATTAATGCAGTTAAAAATATGCCTTAAAGATAAATTCAGTATGTCTACATTTTTATATCTTTTAACTTGAAAAACCAAAATCCTAAAAGGCTCTAACCTAACATCTGCCTCAATTTACATTATATTCCGATATTATTCATTAAATTACCAACAGGAGCGCTGTTAGGATTTGGACTAAACCATCATTTAAAGGAACTTCAAACATTAAATGTACACAAGTATTTACAGAAGACGCACGAAACAACTACAGTTGGTCTTCTGCTTGGACTTGCAACCGATAAGTAAGTTTGAATATAATCAGTAACTCCACTGTTATCTAAGATCTAGCCTGCTTGTAAATTTAAATGGGAAGGTTTTTTACCAATTAAACAGTAAAGTACTAACAATACTATATACTGGTCAGTTTGTTAAAGTTTAGCAGTTAGTTTCTATTCTGAAATAAACAACTATGCAGATTTCAAGATTGATTGTATAATTATTTCAAAAGTGGCCACTATTTCTATACCATTACAAAGGTGGGATTTAAACCATTATATAAAGTTAGGAAAAAAACAATTTTTTAACCCCCATTTTATGTTTTTTAAAAGTAAGAAAAACAATTTTTTTACTCCACTTTTTTTCTTTGCTACTGCCTGGATCATAAGCCTGAGTTGGCACATTACCCTAATATTTACATAGTAAACCAGTAACAACCATATTTGCCCACAGGTGTGGGTCTTGTGATTTATCCACCATGCGGATACTTAGTGTTCATATATCTGCCCTTCTCCCACCAACATCCACCCAGCTACCCATACCATGCAGGGTACAAGCTGCTGCTGTGACAGCTGTTGGATTCCTATATCTATCATCTACACAGAGACTTGTAGCTGAAGTCATGCTCCGTGAAATTGGTCAGTATCTTCTATCTTGAGGAATTCCTGTATGGTGTATCCATATTATATATAAAGTAAAAGAAATCAGTACTTGGCCGCGGGTAGCTTAAATGGGAACATAATAAAGGACTTTACTATCGCGAGCACGTCACTTTCGGGCGCATAAGGGTGTTGGGGTAATGGGTCAAATCTGGCCTAAATCCCAGGTTCTCATGGATCTCACCCATACAGAAATGAATAGATTTATACAAACAAGTTTCTTCCAAACTTTAATATGATTGTATTCAGTGCTTTAATTGTATCAAAAATATCACTGTAAGTCAATTTTAGAAATTAAAATTTTTAAACTGTATAATTCTTAGGTAGCTGCAATTAGATCTCTTAAAAAAAAATTTTTTTTCTTTGCTTTATCGTTTTTATTTTTTAGACCGCACCCCAAGCTCTGAAACAGAAGCCACATTTGAGAGGGAGTGTTATGCATTAAGTGCAGGGTTCGCACTTGGTATGGTGACCCTTGGCAAGGGAAATGGAATGGCTGAGTTATCTGACTTGAGCATGTCAGATCGACTTTACCATTTGATGACTGGTCGACATAAAAGAAACAGAGTTACACGCGCGTGAGTTCATTTATGGCATAACAGAATACTCAAAGCAATTTTCCTACACACTGTGTTTGAGAAAAGAGTTTTAATTTTACTATTTTAGTAATTAGTCTTGAGGATTTCAGGTTCAACACTCGGTGCTGCCGCCATGGAAATTGTGTACGAAGCATTACTATAACTGCTTCAATCTAGTGGCCACTATTGGGTTATCCAAATTCTCAGTCATAAAGATTTTATTAGCCAGTTGTGCCTTATGGGTTTTCTAAATTATCAGCCATACATAAAGATAAAATATGCTAAAAAAAGAATCACCCCAAAAAATACATATGTGTGGTGGGTTCAAGGCTCTTTACTGATATCACATTTAAGGTTGATTTGTTCTTTCATTTATAAAGTTGTAATTTACATCCACAGCTCACATGATGGAAGCCCCGGTCATAGCAATACAACAAGTCAGATATTAGAAGGTGACCGAATAAACATGGAAGTCACGGGACCTGGTGCTACCATGGCACTCGCTCTTATGTTTCTTAAAACCAACAATGAGTAAGTTGTATTGACTGTCGTTCGTGCATTACTAAACATTTTAATATATTTTTGTATAAATTGTACAAATGAATTAATGTAACTTAATTAGTCTTGCATGGCAGGGCAACAACAGTCGTTCTAACACCCGTTCTGTTTTACACACCTCGTGCTTGTTTAAGGGTTCCTACATCATTAACTTTCTTTGTTTTGTTTTATTTAGAGATGTTTTAATTTTTTCAATGTTTGGCTGACAATTTAGACAACCCATAAAAAACGACTGGGTTAAGGCAATTGCTTTATAATATAAGTCAATCTTGTTTTTAAATTTATTTAAAAAGCTTAGGTCGCACAACAAGTATATTGAACTTGTGTTTGTACCTCAGAACTGTATCTGAGTGGTTTTTAGCTCCAGAAACAATCTCTTTATTAGAGACCATAAAACCTCACCATTTGTTACTGAGGACTTTAACGAGATCATTAATTTTGTGGGACCAGATTGATCCTTCTAAAGAATGGGTAAATATTTGCTGAAAACACTAATAATTTGAAAATAAATTGTTTTTTTGATGTTTTTATGTTTATATGCATTATTTGACATAATTCCGTAATTTATCATAATACATAAATAAATGTTACTTACATTATCCTCGTGTGGCCAAAACACGACAGTCGTTATAACACGGATGTTCTGCTTCATATGTTACTTTGTGGGTGATTATGTTTTTGGAATTTTTTAATTTGATTTTTTGTGTGGCTGATAATTTTAACCCATTACTGACCACTGGGTTGAATGAATGAATGAATGTAACTTACTTTATCCTCGCGTGGCCGGAAAACGACAGTCGTTATCACACGGGTTTAACACCTCGTGCCAGCTTACGAGTTACCATGTATGTTAATTATTTTTTTGTTGTTTTTTTTCTTTTTTTTTATGTATGGCTGATAATTTAGACAACCCATTAGTGACCACTGGGTTGGAGCAATTGCCGTTAAGAGTCTTGCCCAAGGACACGTACGCCCACAATGGTAGCAGCGTCGAGCCTTGTACCCATTACCTCTGGGTTACAGGCAGGCGCGCTAACCACTACACCACGGCTCCGGACTAAAGCAATTGCTGCTAAGTGTCTAAAGCAATTGCTGCTAAGTGTCTAAAGCAATTGCTGCTAAGTGTCTTGCCCTAGGACACATACGCTCACAATGGTAGCAGCGAAGAGCATAAACTAAACTAGGCATAGTGACAAAACGTTTAAATTTTATTGTAGAAACCACCTTTCTGCTCAAAGATCCTTGTTTACAAACCTGTATTGTGATATACATTCTAATATTATATACACAATTTTTGGTTAAAATCTTAATTTGTTAAAAAATATATCAGTTTTAAAATTGTTGTATAAAAATTCCAGGTTGATGGACACATACCTCAAGTTATTTTAACTCATTTACATAACTCGGAAACTCAACAAAACAGCCACCAGGGTGAGACAGAGGTCGACGAACAAACAATACTTCAGTGTCACGCATCAATAATCACTGGTGCTTGTTTATCAATTGGACTTAGGTAAAAAAAACAAACTATTTTTAAAAAAATGTATTATTTTGGGAAAAATATTTTGAAGATTACAGATTGGAAAAAAAAAATTGATTCTTAATTTTCTGGTGTAGCAGGCAAGGCTCATTTCACATACCTTTTTTTTTTTTTTCAATTAAAATAGAGTGCATTGTTTTTGTGAATGTATGCTTATTTAGACAACACAACTTGCCACTGAGGACATGTATGTTGACAAAGGCAACAGCATCAAGCATTGATGTATAGTACTGGCGCGCTTTGGTAAAAAATGTCCCTGATGTTTTCAGGTTTGCTGGCTCTCAGGAAAAAGCTGCTTTCGATACGTTGATGCATTATGTTAATTTCTTTCTTTCTCTATGGAAGAGACCAGGTTCAACTATGCCCACCCACCCACTTGAAGTAAGTTCTTCATTTTATGATTTACTGCAATTATCATATTCTTAGTTATTATTTACCATGGGTTTACTATGTAATTCCATTCTATTATGTGTGTGAGGTCATGCAGCATGCCTGCTACTGGACATGAAGTTTATGCTAGTGTTTGCCTATTACCCAGGGTGCTACAACCTATTAGTGGCCACTGGGTTAGAACAATGTCTGTAATGTCCTAGCCAAACAACATACACTTACCATTATGGGGTACTAAAACCAGCATCCTTCAATTATAAGACAACCGCCAACTGAACCCTAGAATCTCACTCACATTAAAATATTTGAAGTGTAAAATTACAGCTACTAGATTTGTAGTTGCTACTTTTCTTAATGTTTTTCCCTTCTTATATATGATTTTTATTTTTCAACAATATGATTTTTATTTGCAGGTTATTGGTCGTCGATTATTTTTCACTTGTTTATCTTCTTGCCTCATTGCTTTGTGCATGGTGGTGGCTGGGAGTGGAAACTTAAAAGCTATGCAGGTTTGCCCATATTTTGCATTCATACTGTGTGTGGTTTTTTAAAAAACATTTTTTTCCAAATTTAATTCTTAGTTTTACTATAGTAATTTTCGTTATTAGTTTGCTTACATATACTAAAACACAGTTCTTTATCTGTACTTATCAGATCTGCAGATACCTGCACTACAGTGTTGAGGGTGAAGTCAACTATGGAACACAAATGGCAACCCACATGGCACTTGGATTTCTATTCTTAGGAAAATGCAGGTAAAAAATTAGAGCACCATTGTGTTTGTACTGCATGTTGTATTAATTATGTACTGCACAGATACACCTTGGGCACATCTAATAAAGCTATTGCTGCTTTACTTGTCGCAATATATCCAAGTTTTCCATCAAAAACCACCGACAACAGATACCATTTACAGGTAATGTTTTTAACCCGAATTAAACACATTTTGTAAGTTTTGCATTTTCTTAGGCCCTGAGACACATGTACGTGTTAGCTGCTGAAAAACGAATGCTGGTTCCAATTGATGTCGTCACACAGCGTCCTTGTTACGCAAGAATGACGTTCAAATATTCTCACTGTGACTTTGATACAGATGTGATAGCTCCATGCATGATACCAGAACTACACGTCATGAAATCTGTGGGTGGCTTTATCATCAGGCTATTTATTATAATGCGTATTGAGTCATTTAAATTGAACAGCTGAATGAGTAGGATCATTTTGGTTGGGTATTTGACTATTTTTTATTTTTAACATTGTAATTTATTGAGTAAGTGGAATTGTTATTCAGTTTACACATAACAAATGTCATGCCAAATTTTAAAATCTATGAATGGAAAGGTATTTTGATATATGTACTAACTAAGCACTATTTTATACACCAAGTAGCTTATGATTTTTGTTTTAAAGATACTGGTAAATGATAACCGGCATTTGCCACTTGAAATCAATGCCCACAAACACCCAGAAAAATTGAAGCAAATTTTAGAAGATGGGCTGTTCGTACAGCTTGCACCAGGCTGCCTTCCTTACATACAAGATCCAAAGGTAATATATATTTTTCTAATTGACTTTTAAGTAACATACATGGTAACTCGTAAGCTGGAGCGAGGTGTATGAACACAAGTTACATTCATTCATTTATTAATGTTAAAACTTTCAATTTCATGAACTGTGTTAAAAAAACTTTTAATTTAATTGAACTGCCTAAAATCACTTTTTCATTTAATTTAGGGAGATTGCAGTTTCTATTCATCAACCAATCTACTTGAGAAACCGTTATCAAACACCCTACCCAACCTACTGTACCAGATCTGTTGTGTGCCAGGTACATTGCTGGTTGAATTACTTCCTATGAACTAAAGATAATGTCTGACCATTTCTAGAACAATCCATGTTTCCTTTTAGAAAACAAAGAAAAAACGTCGAGAATATTGTCGTTGCTTCGTGAGCATAGGAATCAGGATAAAACGTTTTTCATTTATTTGTCTCTATTACAGGTTGGTACATAAAAACCTAAAAATTGTGCTAATATAGAGTAAAAATGTGTTCTATATGTATATATGTTTAATGTCTGTCAATCTTTTAATATATTTGTACTTGATCAATTAAAAGTAAAATTTACTTTGTAATACTGAGGCGCATATTATTATTTTCTTATTATATAGTAAAATGTGTTCTATATGTTTTAATATGTCTATCAATCTGTTATTATAGTTGTATTTGATCAACTAAAAGTAAAAATGTCTTTGAATACTGTGGCACAGATTATTATTTTGCTAGAAACTGAGATGAAACATTAAAATTTATTTACAAAACTTTATGTGTACATTCACCATACATTGTAGTTTGTAACACAACACTATGCGCTTTGGATAGATCTGCTGTCACCTGGAAGGAAGTGAATCAATTGAACCGCTATCAACATGGCAACTACGTCTTGCAATGGATTTTATCAAATCCAGGCGCTCGTCAACCTTAAACACTACTATTGACACAATATCATCTAAAGTGGAAAATATCTTTACCAATTTTCTTTCGGGTATGTTTTAATTCATTCTACATCCCTAGGGATTAACTAGCTATTTCATTTTATTTTGTATTTTCTAAAGTTTTTTTTTAATTGCAGAAAAACGTTCACTCATTGAAACAATATTACTTCAAAAGCGATCACATGGCCGGTACCCAACTCGATCACAAGTTACATTTGACCAATCACATATCAGCGCTTGCACGCATGCTGAACTCCATGCATTAGCCTCTTATCTCATTTACAATTCCATCAATTGTCCCCTAGTTGGAACATCTACTATTTCATCACCCATGAAGCGAAAGCACAAGAAGAACAATGATTTAACCAATGAACTTGTAAAACTGAAGCAGTTTGGGGACTATTCAGTTTCTGTTAATTCCGCTGTACAGTTGTTCTATTCTACCACAACCCAGTGAATTTGTGAGAGATAGTTTGAATATTTTTGCTCCTGGCAATCATATTTTTGTACTTTGCATAATAAAGTTCATATTGCATTAGTTTGCTTTGTTTTAATTTGATTTATGTAAGCTTTAAAAAAGCTCCTAGAGTGCAGTTCCAGCAGCGTTTTTGAGGTGTTATTTAAAGCATATTTATCCTGACCTAATATTATAATACAGATAATCAGTATTTTAAGCTGTTGCTTTAAAGCCTTTTTATCTAGACTTAACAATATAATACAGATATCCGGTATAAACATTTAATCTAACAGATTAAACCTCTGCTTCACATCTGGTGGGAGATTTATTTCACAGTTGCTGTTTCTACACAAACCACCTCCCTTACTCCTACCTCTGGTTCTACAATAAACAATTTGACGTACATAGTTAGTCAAGTTTAAAACACAGAATATGTAAATGTAACTATTAACTAGCAACTTCGACACAAGACACAAGTTAAAACAATGACGGAATATGGATAATAATTACATTAAATACAAATGCGTACAATAGAATATATCCGACCCCCACTGAAGAAAATTATCACCAGCTTACCACAGAAAGCCACATTATTTTCTCTGAATATTTATGCACACTGTATGAAGAATCATATAATTTGGACATTGGATTTTACAAAACACAAACAGAGTTCACATATAAATATAAAAGAACCTTACTGGACTATAGACTATGAAACAATGGCCACAATAAGTATAGAAAATTTCAAAAGGAAACAATAGCAGTACAATATTAAAGGACAACACATGGGCTATTGCAAGTACAACACAATGGACATATGTCATTCTCTATATTGATTTTTATACTCCCGCAAGAACCTTTTTGGTCTTGGACTCTTGGCATTGATAAAGATTATGACACAAATTCTAAAATGATTTTCAGTGTAACTGGCCAGAGGAAGCAATGATTTTTATACTACATTCCCCGGAAGAGAATTTCACTTATCCCATACATTACAAAAAATTAAAAGAATGGATTTGTTGGGGCTGCATTAACCTGTTGTGGGGGCAGGTTCATAAATGGGTTGGTTGCGGTTTGTGGCTGCGTGGGTGCCTGTTGATGTTGCTGTGCCATGAATGGATTGGCTCCAGTTGCAGATGGAGCAGCAGATGCAGGAGTTTGCATGAAAAAGGGATTTGATGGGGCTGGGGTCTGGGTTGGAAAAGTCATTTGACTGTTGGTTGCAGAAAATGTGTTTTGTTGAGCAGTTCCACCAAATCCTTGCATTGAAGAGAACTGTTGGGCCCCAAAGTTGTTTGTTGGTTGTGTTGCGCCATATGTGCTTGCCGCTTGCATGTAGCTTGCCCCTGGTGCTGTTCCAAATGTGCCGTTGTAGGTGTTCTGCTGTTGAGCAGGAAATCCTGGATTTGGTTGCTGTACACTTCCATATGCAGGTGTACTCTGACTTGTGCCAAAGTGTGTGTATGATTGAGTAGCATTGCTGAATGGTACAGGTTGTTTGTTGTTCATATATGACTGTGTATTGGACATTGGGCTACTGCCAAATAATGAAGCTTGTGTTGAAGCTGTGGACTGCGCACCAAACACTGATCCCAGAGGAGCTGCATTTGCTTGTGACCCAAACACAGAACCTGAAGCTGTTGATTGTTGTCCAAACACAGATGCGCTTTGCGACTGCATCCACATATTGCCTGCGTCTGGTTTTGCAACTGGTGCTGGGTCTGCATTATCCATACTAAAGAGATCACCCAGGTCTGCATATTTATCTACAGATTTTGTAGCCTGTGGGGCTGAAGTTGTTGAAGCTGCCGTCATGACACTGTTGAAGTTGGTTCCAAAACCAGGTTGACTTGCAGGGGCAGCGGTTGTCTGACCAGATGTAAAGTCTCCAAATGCATCAAATGAGTTGTTTGAAGGGGTGAATGCATTACTGAAATCTGCGAATCCTGAAGTTGGTGGTTGTGTGGTAGAACTTGCGGTGGAACCACCACTGAAATCTCCAAATATCGAATCAATGGTCTGCTGCTGCTTTGGGGATTGAGGCTTTGGTTTTTCAGGCTGCTTTTTTTCTACTTTGATATTAGCGTGGTTGGGTCCAAGTAATGTAGTAAGAGGTTTTATTTCATTGGCTTTGGCAGCATTTGCTGCTTCCATGAAACTTTCAGTTGGTTTAGCAGCTTGTTCAGGTGAGACATACCACTTCTTTTGCTCATATTTTTGCTCCATAAAGAATTTAAGCTTCGTGTGATCGTTGCGCGATTCAGGTTTTGCTTTTGAACGTTCGTCATAACGCCCAAGATATATATTTTTGCAATATTCGTTACCTCTTGTTTGAATGAAGGCTATTTCAGTGGGAGTAAATGTAGCCATTGATATGGATTTTACCCGGTGGGGCGGGTTCAGACCCCTTAATATTCCCCCGCATGTTGTACAAACCATGGAACCAATAGTAACGTCCACATACGTGGGTCCCCTTTGGTCGCATTCAAAACACTTTTTGTTACATTGTATCTGCTGGATGCCCTTCAGCACTTCCAGGTGCTTTTCTTCCTGCTTCCGTCTTGAAGACATGGCAACCTGAAAACACGAACGAACTAACAGAATCGTCAGCAGAACCTATGCTACATTACAAACGAAAATATACGGTGATTACCACAATATTTCACGTTATAATTCTAAAACACCAACATTATCGACTATAATAAACAGTACCAATATGATAAATTTAGAATCTCTTGCGGCTAACTTTACGGCATATTTCCCACATATATTCCACTTTTTTAACAGATAAACGTTTTTAAAAGCAACAAACATAAAATTTTGGAGGTATTGAAAACGCCTACACTTGGTGGTCCCACATAAATATTTTACAAATATTTTTTTTATTTTAGTAGATAAGGCTTCAAGAGCTTTACAGACATGGTTTAAACTTTTGTTCAAATTTCGTAACCGTAATTTTAAATTCTAACTCAGTTTTTACGTGTTAATTTTTATTTGTGAAAATGGCGCGTTTTTCTATACTTGTACTGAAATATACTTTGGAATAGAAATGGATGACCTCACGGTCTATATCTGTAAATAATACAAAATACAGATACCCAAGGAGTTGTCCGGTTATAAACAAAGCGCTAAGCCCTTGAGGCAGATTGCATAACGCTCCGGATTTATACTGATATCTGTAAAAATTTTGCCCATAATACCACGAAAAGCGTACAATTTAAAGTTTTCTTGTATAAATCAACACACCGCCCACTTTATCTCATAAGTATTAGCGAGCTGCTGTATGTTTGCAAAGAGAGAATTGAATCGTCGTTTTAGTTTACTTACTTCATTATCGAATATTAAAAAGGTAAACAAACTGTTACGTTGCGTTAAAGCGAAACAAGATTATTGAAAAACGCAACTCGCGTGCAAGACGACACAAATACAGTCATAAAAGTAGTGCGAGTTACGAGTATTTACCACTTCAATCGTGGAATCGGCTACAGTCTGTAATTGGATATCCTATGTGCCGCCCAAAGTGCCGTTTTAATCAGACGTATGGACCACTTTCTCTTAACGCAGAACTAGATTGATTTGGTTCCCAAATCCACATGCGTTTACGTTATATTTGCTATTCATTACATAATATGTGTTAGTTTGAGTGATTTGTTTAGGAAAGAGCATCAGAAAGAATGAGAGAAACAGAAACGTTTTCTGTAATAGTAGGAAAGCAATACAAAGAATCAAACAATGATCAATAAAAAGAGCAATCGAATTATAAAAATATGTTTCAATGTATTGTGTATATGTATATATTACACATGTTTTCCAAGATTCCTTAAAATGTCTTGATTGCCATTAATCCTAAAATAACCTTAAATTCCCAAAAAGCTATTTAATTTTTCGTCTCATTAATATAAATCTGACAGCATGTCTAAAAATTCATTTTAATCACAGCAAACTACACACATTTTAAAGAATACCACCACTGTTTTACTTAGATCTAATTGAAGTGTTGGCAAATGGCAATGAGTTAAGTTATCAAAAGCATGTGGATGAAGCTGAGGAAAATAGCCAGTCCAAGAAATGTTGTCATAACTCTGTGCACCCTTGCTGCCTTCAGTTTATTTTACGCTATTTTAACATGGGATTATAATAACGCAACAGTTCGAATAAATCCGGACAGCATGCCTGCTGGTCCTGTGTTCAATGTGGATAGATGGGTAGGTTGATTTGATGTTTATTAATGCGTGCGTATCTTATTAATTTTATGTTGGCAGTTTTGTAAATTTTAGTTTTTTTTTACAAATGAAAAACCACCATTTTATATTAAAACACAGACCTTTGAAATTGAGTAATATTCGGGTAAATGTAACTTCATCAGCGTTTAATGGAAAAACGTTTATTCTTCATAACAACTTATGCAGGGTTTACTTTCCAGATCGGATAATCTCTTTTCAGCTGGACTGGTAAAACAGCAGCCCTGTGTAAAAACATTTGCATTGTATATATGTAGTGTTTTTTTGTTTTATTTTGTACACAAACTTTGCATTTTAATATCAATTTACATTAGGTTCAATCACCATATGAACACGACCACAGTGCAATAAAACCACCAAGTGGTATGCCTGCCAGGCAGAAAGTTTTGCTGTTTCTTCACCCTAAATCAACTGTGAGTTTTAAGTTTAAAATTTTCAATTTATGTCGCTAAACAAAGCTAAACAATGAATGTGTTTTGGGATCCTGTAGTGTACCCAGTGCCATAGGTGTAAAGTTTTTAAATCTTTTGGTAAAATTTTAAGTCGCATCGTTAAAATGCAGTTTAACCTATAATTGTCAAACGTTAAGACCTTAAGTTATTCCTTTATACTAATATATTGACGGTCTGCACACTTAGTAGCTATATTAAACCAGTGCCAGCTGCCAAGTGTATTCAAGTGCAAGGTGGTGTAACACGTTAATATGTTTAACTTTTCCCTGTACCATGTGTGATGTGCCCCTGGTTGGTTGTTTGTGTAAAGGATAATTGAAACATGTTGCGATTAAAGACCAATTACCAGCATGCTTTTTCCCATATGTACTTGACGTGTATACATATGGAATTCATATTTATTTATATCCATCATAACAAATACATTGTACATGTACTCGTTTTACCTTAGTTAATTTAGTTATATACTTTAATAATTTATATATATACTTTAATTTCAGGTTGGTAAAGGTATACAAATTGCACTGGAATTTGTTCGATTTAAATTTCAAGTTCAAACTGGAGACATTCGTAACCTGCCAGTTTTAACAGATGACAACAAGGTATAGCCTTTTAAAATTTAAAAATTTATTACATTTTCTGGTAAATAACTTTGGCTTCCCAGTTTTTTTTTTCTTTTTAAAAGTTTTTATTTTGTGTTGATGAGCATGACTTTCCAGTACTGTACTTATATTTTTTATAATTAATCGTTTCAAACTTGTGTTTGCTGAATGTCTACAAAAGCTGTGTTTATTCAAAGGCACTGAGATATGTGTAAATAATCTACTGCTACTGAACTAGGGTTTATTGCTGGCTCTTCAATTGTCATCTTAACCCAGTTAGTAGCACTCTGTGGACAGAGCACTTAGACATTGGTTTAAAGTTTATACTGTATGGTTTGGCCATCTATCTGTAATAATAAATTTCTTCTCTTTTGTACACGTATCAAATAGGCCTAATTACTACTTGTATCGATAATCCTTATTATAAAGTGTTTTATGTTGTTGTAAAATGATCCTTTTTGTTCCATGAACTTACCAGGTAAAGCGCATAGCGTAACCACAAATAACAGTTGTGTGACTAGACAACTATACGTTATGTTACATACGGATACATTAACGGCTTTAACCAATCTAATCGGAAATGATGTGCTACTTTTTTGAACTGTTTACATGTTTTGTAAAAAAAACCTTTCCTGGTTGGTTGTTGACACAATTATAGCATGACATGAGTGTCTTACCAAAGTCTCATGTTTTGTATATTGTTGGTTCAGGGTCGATACGCTGTCATCGTGTTTGAGGATCTCTTTATGTACTTGGGTCTTCAGAGTGCCAATCGTAATGCTTTGGATAAATACTGCCGCGAGTATAATGTGGGCATGATATTCTTGCTGCATTATCATAAAAAGCCAGAGGAAGACCCCTTGTTAATCAGTCAGGTCAGTCACAAGTGTTTCGCTAATTTTTACTTTAAAATTCAAATACCTTTTCCAATTTCCATTGTAATTTTGTACCACTTTAAAGTTAGTAGCCTTGAAGTTTTTACTTTTAGGGTTTTTAGAATAACTGCTTTAACAATAGCTTTGCCTGTTCAGTTCAACTTGTATTTCCTGTTAAACCAATTAATTGTCAGACGAATTCTGAGTCCACTGCAATAAATCAATACAAGAACATTGGTAGCAGTTGCTTGTTTAAAGTCTGTTAGCTTTTGCTTTTAATATTATTTAGGTCACATATTCATGTTTGTAATCAGCAACTACTTTAATTAAATCAATCACAAAGTTGTCCGATTAGGATTTTTGGTTGTTTTGTTTGTTTTTTCAATATATACAAACAGATTTGTCCTATATAGCAGTTCAACGGCCTAATATATTTTAGGCTTTTAGCAACAAGACAATAGATTTAAATAAGTGTACTTATACATATTGTATCTGAAACTTAGATATAAACAACAATTTTTCACAAAGACTTACTCTCATAAATAAAAAATATAGAGAAATAACAGAAATCAATCTTACTTAAAAAAATCAGCCTTTTTTTATAATTTCCCGTTGGTTTAAATTTTAAATTTTTTTCTTTAGGTTGGGAACTTCCCTCTGCGCTACATGACAGATGTAAGGCTGAAAGATTATGAAATAAATGAAACCTCACCCTTACTAAGAATCACAAGGCCTGGAGCAGTGGTGTGTATTATATGTTTAATTGAACCACATTAAACATGATATAAATTTTATTGTTATATTAACATGTGGTTTCGATACGTATGATAATGACCATAATATGGATATATTATGTATTATATATATTTGTGTGAAAGCTTTTATTGTAGAGTTCCATTATAATGCACCAGAGTCAATATTATCAATTTGATTGAATTTTGTTTATTTAATTTATAATACCATTATCTAGAAGCAGTTCAGTTCTGCAACAATAGATTTACCAGCAGTTTAAAAGAATCAGCGTGTACTGAGTACAATGATGTTTTATTTTATAATTAACACTTTGAACACAGGACAACAGTGTAATAAAAGCCAAAGTAAACATGTTACTTTGTTTAACTCCTTGAAAGTCATTTCTTTTGTTTAATGCCTTATATTTCAAAGTGTGTCGCAACAGTTTAATCTGCCATTATTGGCTTTATGTAAAGTTTTTCTTATTTACTTTCATACAAAACTATGTAAAAAATTATTTTGCCCATCTTAATTAAACGTTTTTTTTATTGATTGATTATTGTCTATATTAAATCTTGTTTTTTGCAACCAAGTGCTTGTGTCTTTAGGTACCCCTTCCTACTCCAAATGACTGGACAGTGTTCTTTCCTTACCACCACACATACACAGCTGTGACGTTTGCTTCCAGACTAAAACCGTTGAAGTTACGAAAAGGGAAACGGCGATTTAAGTGAGTCATATAATCATCAAATTATGACCAATTTAGATGCAACGTGTGGCTGCTGACACATATTCCTTATGAAAATAAAATTGGAATTGTTTATTTGGTTAACTGCATATTAAACTGTGCTTGAAACTCTCTTTCATTTTAAAGTAAGTAAATATATTAAATATCATTTTCATCAACCAGAAGGCCTCATATTATATTCCCTTGTGGTACAGACACAGAGTATATCAAGGAGACTTAGTGGTTACATAATGTACTACCTATGGTTTTAGTGGGGATTAATATTGTGCTACAGTGTGATTAATGTAGTGCTATTTCTATAGATATACTTTCCATAATTAGTATATGGCCCATTTGTATTCATAATTTATATCGATATGTAATGTTATAATATTAAAAAATTAAATACAGTTACCTTTTACTAGCCTATACCTTACCAGTTACTTTACACATTTACAAACACAAAACTGCTTGGCTGTGTGCATGGGACATAATGACATATGATTACATTACATAATTTGTAATCAATTTACTAGTTACAACATTGATATTGTTATATAGTTATACCCATATAATGATTACTGAATGTTTATAGCATCTCTTGCTTAGCATTGCAACACACAATGTAAACTTTAACCCATACCTCCTGTACCGTTAATTACATTTACACATCCTGTGTTTGTTTTAGTCGAAAACACAGAAACACTCGCAGCCTTGCTTTTGATTCCATGGGCCATGGAGCAGCAGACATGGAACAGGTAAACTTAATAAGCGATAATATTAAACCAATACTATTAATAATGCATGACTCTTCTGTCTGTGTATTTGATGGGTGGTGGGTAACGGTCACGTTGTAACCCAGTGCGCTTATAAGCTGTTCTATGTTCGCATTGAATATTTGAAACTATAAGTGACACCTGCTAGATAGGTAAAGTTGTGGTGACTCTTTTGTCTGTGGATTTGATGCCAGTGGGGGTTTTGGATATATATGCTCATGTTGTGACACATATGGACTGTTCTATTTTCACATTGAAGTGCCGTAATTATGTGTGACACCCTTGTGGATAAGTGGAGTTGTGAGAATAGTTTCATTTTAAAGTGCATAATACTTTGATAGCACTTTTCTATCAAACTGCCATTCTGCCATATCTGTTTTTTTAAGCACCATGTTTGTATTATATTCTATCTGCCCCATTTAAACATGATAGAAAGATAAATGACAGCTTATATGACTTTGACAGCTAACTTTTTAACTCTGGTCTGTGCCTGTGACTGTGGTATCATACATTTATTTTCTATCTGGTTATCTATTTTTCCAATAAAGGAATGTATATATATGTAATAGTTTATATTTTTGTTCCTTATTTTATTAAATTGCTGTTATTATAGGCATAACCCAATATATGAAAAAGCTCTTCAGTCTTCTCGTTAAAACTATTTTTTAGCACCTATGTGTGTCTGACATCAGGCACCATTTTTACTAAATGAGTTTTTGCTAGATAATTTAAATATTTACTAGATAATTTAAATTTTTATTAGATATGTATTTTAAATTTTACTAAATATTATATATATATATTTTAAATTTTACTAAATATTATATATATATATTTTAAATTTTACTAGATATTTTAAGTTTTAAGAGATATTTTTAGTCCATTCTATGTTTAGACCATAGAGAACCAGGAGAAGTTATATCCTGTGATACTTGACAGAGGAATCTATGACGGAATTCAACGAGTTTTCTTTGGAAGCACTTTAAAATTCTTTCTTAACAAGTGAGTTACTTCTGTTTTAAATTAGGCATTTTTAAATTTTTCAATATGCCTATGGCAGTTACTAGAAGATCTGCAGTTTGTGCCCTGTTTTTTTTAAAAGATGTTTTAGTCATAGCTCATTGGACAGTTTGTCATTTGTCACACTCTATTTTGAATAGTTGCACTTTGAATAGGTTGTTTTCTTTACTTAAAGACACTTACATTTTGAGCTACGAAACCCGCACCCCACATTTTTTTCTTAGGAAAGCATGTTTAGACATAGCTCATTACACAGCTTGTCATTTATCATGCCCACCAGTATCCATATTACACCCAACGTGACTAGGTGCTTTATTGTTTAACAATGCTCATTTTAAAATAGTCACGCAGAGCAATTCAAAGTGGTGCATTTCCTTTATACATCTAAATATATTAGGATGGGGAAAGATGGGACACCTTTAGCACAAAATATCTATATATCCTGATTGTGTTTTAAACAATTAACAATGGTCTATGGGAGCCGTTAAGATACATAATTCTTTGAATGTCTTTGTTTACTACTAAATAGGACGAGAAAATAGGATGAAAAGGTGCCCCATCTTCCCCCACCCTACTATATAACTCTTTTTTGCACATTAGCTTAAACTTACATTGATCAAGAAGACAATCTGTATAATAATCTGCATAAAGTAGGTTTTCTTCACATTTTGTGTCTAAAACTTTTTTTGTATTTGTGAATTTTAACCGATTTAATGCTTACAGAATCATGTTTCTGGATGCTTTGAGTTATTTATCTTATGGAAGACTCTCAATTCCTTTGGAAAGATATTTTCAAATTGACATTGATGACGTTTTTGTAGGAATTCCTGACACTCGACTTCTGATAAGTGATGTGAATGTAAGTAGTTACTGATGGGAAAATATGTAAATCTGTTGTTAGTGTTGGTGCTTCGGCATAGTCGCTTAGTGCTTTCAGTTGCATTGTAATCGAAGGATACTGGATTCAATGCTCGTTACCAATACTGATAGGTTTATCATACAACGGGTGTGGTATCTTGGGCAAAATACCTAACTGACATTGCTTTAACCCCATGGCTGCTAATGAGTTATAACACCCTGGGTGTCGGGGTAATTGTCCAATTCTTGCCTAAAACTTAAATCCATGGCTTGCCACACTGTGGGACCTCATCCATGTAGAATAGAATGGTGGCAGCTTTTCCATTGCATATATCCTATGCTTACACACTATTTATAAACTGTTTCTGCGTAATATAATTTAATACAAACCTATTAAGCTTATTCTGTCAACTTTATTACACAGGCCCTGCTTAACTTTCAAAGTCAACTTCGTAAAAATATCCCAGGGTTCAGTTTCCAGCTTGGGTTTTCCGGAAAGTTCATTTACTCAGGTAAATATTCAAATTACTTGCTCAAGTTGTGCAAAGGTTAACTTATTTATGTCCTTGGCTGAAAAGTGGTGTAAGTGTTTTAATGGGTCTACCACATATGATAGGAAGTAATATTGATAAAATCAGTTATTTTATTATTTATAAGCAAGAAATATGTATTTTTTATTTTAATTCTCTATTTTTTTAGAAGTTAAATTTGGTATATATATATTACAATACCAGAATTCGATCACAATTTTAGCAAAGTTAAAATTATTTTTCAGCAGAAAGTAAAAAGGATACTTTTTTTTTAGATTTAAACAGTTATACATATACTTCTAGTCTTCTACAAGTATTTAGTATTATAGTAAATTTGATAAAAAGTCCATTGTTATTTAAAAAACACACATATATTTACACAAAAGTCAAATATCCGTTCTTCTTCGTCAGGAACGGATGCAGAATCGGAAGCTGATCGAATGTTGCTAAAAATGAGCGATGAATTTTTATGGTTTCCACACATGTGGTCACATATGCAAGCACACTGGTTCCTGAATGCAACAAAATTATGTGACTACATGGAACTTAACAGGCAGTTTGCTATTGTGAGTTCTGATTATTATTACAAAAATACTGAATTAGCTTTCAATTAAAAATGAATATTTTAGTTTATCCCCATGAAGCTTAATACGTAACAATATCTCATAATTGTTATGGCCCTTATTTATCAACTTTGCCTTAAAATTGTGGAAGAACTGTATTATATGGCAATTTTGTTTATGTAGTTTTCTTATATTTTAAGTAGTTGCCTCACTCTGGCCTAAATTTTAGCCTCCATACTGTGCCATAGGAACTTACCCATATAGAATTAAACTTAACCTCTAACACCTTTAAACTTAACACAATATAACAGAATGAAAAGGTCAAAAACTTAAATTATATTAAACCTAACACAATAAAATTAAATATAACACAACATATCAGAATAAAAAAAATTTAATCAAATCTAACCCAATTCCTGTACCCCTCGCAGCGCCACAATTTCAACACATCGTCCCACTATGCGGTTGCCCCACACCACGCAGGGGTTTACCCAGTACATGAGCAACTCTACTACTGCTGGAAGAAGATTTGGAATATAAGTTCCACCAGCACTGAAGAATACCTCAGTCTTAGACCCGATCACAAGCGGAGAGGTTTCATTCATAAAAATATCATGGTGCGTTTAAACTTTTTTATATGACTTGGAAAACTTTTAAAACTGCTAAAAAACTGTTCAAATTGTTCTAAAACTTACAAAGTTTCTTTAAAAATTTATTCAAAATAAATCTTTTTAAAGTGTTTTAAAAATACGATAATAGTTTAAATTTTACCATGTAATTAAAGTTTTATTTACGTATTTTCTTTTTTTATTTATTTTGCACAGGTGTTGCCACGTCAAACGTGCGGACTTTTCACCCACACGATGGTGCTAGACATGTACCCAGGCGGACAGGAGATTCTGCTTGAAATTATTGACGGCGGAAGTTTGTTCCAATCATTTTTATACAATCAAGTAAGAATTGGATTCTATTTATAACATTTGAAGTACTATACATCATTGTTAAGTGTATTAAAATGTATTCCACCCAACCTATGTAGCACTTCAGTAATTAAAGTGCACAGCTGTACCATGTATATTGTATAGGTTTCACATACCAACAAAACATTATATATATATTTATAAATTATACATATATGTATATATTTTAAATATATTGTAAGTTTGGAAACATTGCATTATTACTTCTGTTACAAGTCATACAGGACTTAAAAAAAGGAAAATTTAAATGGAAAAAAAATATTGTATCAAAATTATAAGACTTATTTTTAAAGCCTAGTAAACCTTTACCGTTAATGTTACCTACGGAACCCACACCCCACCTTTTTACCCCAGAAAGCATATTAAGTCATAACTTAAAGTCCCTTAAACACCTGTTCTTGTAACACTTTTGGATAATTTATAAGCGGGCATGAGGTGTATGAAACACAACACCCGTGTCATATTGTGTGCAAATGCCCTATCTGAATTTTATTAAATTGCAATTCTTTATTAAATTAAAAATATTATTTACCAACCAAGATCAACGTGTTCATGACACATCAGTCAAATTATGGGAACGATCGTCTTGGCCTGTTTACTTTTGATCGAGAAATTAAATTTATTTATAAATGGACCAACCTGCGACTAAAATATGAACCACCGATGGCGCTAGCGAGACGATACTTTAATATTTATCCTGAAGAGAGAGAACCTTTGTGGAAGGTTAGTAAATTGAATATAATACACCTATTTATCTTTAAATGGCAGGCAATGACAATTGTTTTTTCATTGATATCTAACTGTGAAGTGTCTTGTTTTATATAACCTATGCCACTGGCGTAGAGTACGTGCGCCGCACTCCTGCCAATTTAAGAATCCGTTACCCTTAATTAATGCAAGACCAACGCACGCATGTATAAATTTACGACAGGGACAATCACCTGGTTAAAAACTTAATAATCATTTTTTAGTCTTTCCCAATCAAAGCCAGAGTTCCGCAAGGGTATGTCCCTATTATGGTGCATTCAAATACCATCAGTGTATTACAACATAGCTAGTTATTTTACGTCACAATTGCCAATGTAGGTTACCCCGCAAAAATGCCCGATTTGTGATAAAATAAAGCTGTTTGTTATGTCAGAACTGCACGACTAGGTAACTTTCGTATACATTAAAGGTTAACATAGTACGAATTGTTACGCAGGCGGCAGGGTAAATAAATTATACAGACTACTAAGATATTGTACACTGTTAGATAGCAAGTGTTCCTGTTACGTAGAGGGTCTAACTATTGCGTTAGAAACATCCCAACCAAATTGTCTTGCGTGTATGCCGCACTCAGTGGGGCAGCCAGGGGGGTTTAGGGGTCGCGACCCTCCCCCCTTTTAAACCAAAAAAAAAATAAAAAAAAAACATAAAAAAAAAATTTTGGAATTTTTTTGATTAAACCCCCCCCCCTAATTTTTTTCTGGCTGCGCCACTGGCCGCACTACCACATAATTGCAAAACTCTACGCCAATGACCTATGCTCTAAAGTTACCGCATATATTTCTCTGTGATTTTTTTATCTTAAGCAATGTTTTTTTAGTGTTTTGCTCAAGGACACATAAGTGGTCAATGGTATTAGTACCGAGCAATCAAACGATTCACCCTTCTGTTACAATGAGGGCATCTTGCACCTAAGCACTGAGCAACAGCGCCTGACAAACATGTATTAAAATTGAGAAAAATTACAGAAAATAATTTCAGACTGTTGATTGTTTTTGACATTGGTTTGGGTAAATTTTTGTGATTTGGTAAATTTTGATCAATAGCTTAGTTTTGTGAGTAACCACTTTATTTATTTTTTTAATCAATAGATTTAATTAATGTGATTGGCTAGTATTGTGTAAATGCCTACTACAGTCAACCCTGCTTAATCGGACCACATTGGGACTAAGCCAAATTGATCTGATTAAGTGGGCAGTCCGATTATGCGGGTGAACAAAGTTTGTGATCAAACCCCTAAATTGCCTTTTCTATCTAAATAGTGCACACGTCTGCTCCAGGTTGTCGAGAAACACTCGATTTTTATCTGTAAATAGTGCACCTGTTTACTAGGCAATGTATAAGGGTACTGCCTTCAGCATTTCTGTTGTACGATATCAATCGTTTTCTGGTATACAATATCAAACATAAACTCTTGACACAAAACATGTGTGGAAAGAGGAAAAAAGGGTAGCCATGAACCTATTTTGGGTGGGAAAATGGTTCGTTTAAGCCAGGTAGTGGTCCGTTTAATTGGGGAAAATTGTACATAAAAATGGATTTAGATTCGAGACCAGTGAAAAGCGGTCTGATTAGGCGGGTTGACCGATTAAACGTGGTCCGATTAAGCGGGGTTGACTGTACTACCACTCCTGCCTGGTCATGCATTGCGCAAAATGTGTTGATTCTCATTTTAACACATACAACTCAATTGACTTTCAACCACAGAATCCATGCGCTCAAAGACGCCATTTGGAAATCTGGTCAGAGGAGAAGAATTGTAATTCCTTGCCAAGTTTTGTGGTGGTTGGACCACAGAAAACAGGTATTTACAGATTACTAATTTTTAAACCATTTTTTTAGGAAATAGTAGTTTAAAATTGCCATGCATTGTTTTAAGTGATAAAGTTTAAAGTGAACAAAGCTGATTGTATATTTGTAGGCCTACATTTTCATGTATATATAAAATGTTTTATATATAGGTACAACTGCCTTATATTGGTTCCTAACCATGCACCCGCATGTAAAGAGCAATCATCCAAGCCCGACAACTTTTGAAGAAGTTCAATTTTTCAGCGGTTCCAACTATTTTAAGGGGCTTGACTGGTAAGGCAAACATAGTTTAATAACACATTGAATTACCTGCTAACATTCACAACACTGTTTTACTTCAAATTTTTCCTAGTCAGTTTCAATACAAACATGACATTCCAAATGAGCCCATATGTTTGATACAATTTCTATCTCAAATGTTTTGATTTTAAAAATAAAACCATCTTCACTGATGTCAGAAGATTAGAAATTGAGATGAAATATTATACATATTGGCTGCCGTTTTTGTATTGAAACTAGCAAAAAATTGGTGTCTTTTTACCTAAATATACAACACTGTTTCACTTTTTTTCTAACATCACCCTTTTTTTATAACATCGCGCTTTTTTTTATAACATCGGGCTTTTTTTTATAACATCGGGCTTTTTTTTATAACATCGGGCTTTTTTTATAACATCGCGCTTTTTTTTATAACATTGCGGTTTTTTTATAACATCGCGCTTTTTTTATAACATTGCGGTTTTTTATAACATCGCGCTTTTTTTTATAACATTGCGGTTTTTTTATAACATCGCGCTTTTTTTATAACATTGCGGTTTTTTTATAACATCACCCTTTTTTTAAAAAAAAACACTTTTTTTATAACATCCACTTTTTTCTAACATCACACTTTTTTTATAACATCGCGCTTTTTTATAACATCGCACTTTTTTTATAACACAGCACTTGGTACACATAGTTTACGATTTTTACCATTTCATAATGTCAATTGCACTATGATCTATCCTACTGTTCCACCCACCAGGTACATGAGCTTCTTCCCTACACCTGAGAACAACACGGTTATTTTTGAGAAGAGCGCAACATATTTTGATCAACAAGTTGTCCCGAAACGACTCACAATGTTACTTCCATCCAAGCATGTCGTTGTTGTTTTAATCGACCCTGCTAAACGAGCTTACTCCTGGTATCAGGTATGCAGTCTGTGGAAACTTAAATAATCATAAATTTAGTTGCAAGACTGAATCAAGATATTTTTTCTAATTTTTATTCTTTATTTTTACTAAATTAAAAATATGTTATTAGCAGCCTTTTTCTATGCTTTTCGTTTTTTACCAATTCAGAAAAAAATGAAAAATTTAAATAGGCAAATATATTTCAATTTTTTTAGTCGATTTTATATTATATTCTTTATTTTAATTAGTTCAAATTAAAAAAATTACAGCACATGCGATCCCACAATGATGCTTCTGCTTCCAAATATTCTTTTTATGAGACAATCACTGCACAACCTGGCAAGGCACCTCCTGCACTTATATCTTTACAAAGAAGATGTTTAGATCCTGGTTTTTATGCCAGACATTTAGAGAACTGGCTTGAGTACATACAGTCGCAATATGTAAGCATGATTAAGTGTGAGGGTCTTAATTTTTGTTAGCACTGTCATATACAGGTAAACAAGTAGGCGCAAAAAGATGATAAATTTGAAATTGCACATATCTCATATATATTCTTAAAATGTGAAAGCAGTTATACAAATCCGTTTTAGTCAGCTGCTGTTGTGATAACAAACTAACTGTTACATATCCTTAACCAAGATTAGTGAATTTTCTTAATCATCACCAATTAAACATTTTTAACCAATTGATTGTCATACAGATTGTAATCGTGGATGGTGACTTGCTTAAATCCGACCCATCTTCTGCCATGTTCAACCTGCAGACAGATCTTGGCTTTACAGAGATCTACCAGTATGATAAAATATTGAAGTAAATAAATTTCAATCAATACTAACAACCTATCTACCATCTGCTTATTCTAAACATCTATATTGATCCAGGTTTGATAAACGCAAAGGTTTCTTCTGCCAACTTCTACCTACAGGGAAAACGAAATGTCTTGGCCGTGGAAAAGGCAGACAATATCCAGATATGGATCAACTGGTAAGTTGTTTTTAAAACAAAAAATCATTTTTTTGTGATATAGCATGAAAGGTCTTTAGCTCCGGCACCATAGCACAGTGTTTGTGGCAAATTTGTCTTGGACAAGACACTAACTAGATTTGTACCAACCTATTAGTTTCTCATGTGTTATCTGAATTGTCAGCTATACAAATTAATATGCAAAAAATAATCACCCACAAAGTTGCATATTTTTTAAGCAATAACAGGCACAAGGTGTATAAAACATTCATGCTATAACAGTTGTTGTTGCTCAGTTACACACATATAAACAGATTACATTCATGTATCCAAGGACCTTACCACTTTCCCTTTTTTACAGAGTGTTAAATACCTTGACACGTATTATAAAGAATCAAACACCAAGCTCACAGAATTGCTCAGAGGAATAAATAAACCTATACCAGGATGGCTCAGCGAGAAATCAGTGACCTGAACGTAGCTACAGAGCATAACCATGAAATACAATCCCTACTAGCCTGGGTTCGAACTGAAGCGCAAGCCAAATAATTTTGAATGGTGTCAGATCTAACCTACGCATCACACAAACTCATATGCAACACAGGCGCAAACTTTTCAGCCTTAAGGTCGTTTCATCTATATTAGATGCACGTTTGTGTTAAAACACCAGATATGGTGTTAAAACTGGGTTGCTACCCATTACCTCACAGTCAATTTGGTGGCCGCGTACACTCTTAACCTTACCCTTCTCTTGGTTGGAACTGAAGCGCAATCCAAACAATTTTGAATGGTGTCCGATCTAACCCACGCATCACACAAACTCATATGCAACTCTGGTGCAAACTTTTCAGCCTTAAGGTTCTTTCATCTATATTAGATGCTTGTTTGTGTCAAAACACCATATATGGTGTTGCACCCGAGTTGCTACCCACTACCTCACAGTCAATTTTGTGGTCGTATACCATTCTTAACCTTGCACTGTGCCATCATTTTAACCTTGCTGCTTACTGAAAATTGACAGTATTTGTCTGCACTGTCGTTGGGTTTTAAGGTTTATTTTGGTTTTTGCAATCACAGGGTAACAAAGGCATAAGCATACTGCAATGCTTACCAACTGAGTTAGTGGTTTCATATTGAACTTTATATATCAACATATCATATAACTTGGATGTAATTCAGTTTCGCAGAATATTACCATTTGGATTTAAAACAAGTGAAATCTGCCTCTGAACTGACACAACTACCTCGTACAAAGCTTGCCGATGGTGCACTGGCCCAACTGTTTTACTAAAATCGGTTTCTAGACAATTCCAATACTGGTCTACAAAATACTCTGTGGTTGCATTATTTGTTATTAACATTTCCTCATTCTTTACATCACTTTTGGTTGAACTTATCCAGTGTAACAGTTATTGCAATTAATCAAATGATGTACACGAGTATATTTATTGCACAGTGAAAGTAAGAGGTTATGTTATATTTCGTAAGCACGAAATTGCTTTAGAATGTCATCACTTGGTCGATTTGAAACACTTGAACTTGCAGAATTACTTGGCCCAGCAGATTCTAGTAAAACAATGCATTCATAATACAGAGTAGATTTAGTCAAATCTGCATTAAATACCTGAACCATTCTCAGCAGGTTCTAACATTGGATCATGTTTAACTTTCTGGACCCAATGCATGGTCTGTTTAAAAGATGTATTTTAGTAAATTGCTCCAACCCAGTGGTCACTACTGGGTTGTCCAAATTATCAGCCGTACATAAAAAATCCCCCCAAAAATAATCACCCACAAAGTAACATACATGGTAACTCGTAAGCTGGCACGGTGTTAAACCCGTGTTATAACAACTGTCGTTTTCCGACAACGCAAGGATAAAGTAAGTTACATTCATTCATCATTCATTCAAATTAGCACAGTATTACTATGATATGAAAACAATTGAAATTATAGGTGAAATGGTGAAATGGATCAACAGATCAACAAAATATGTTACTTTGTGGGTGATTAATTTTTTATGTGTGGCTGATAATTTGGACAACTCATTAGTGACCGCTGAATTGGAGCAATTGCTGTTAATTGTCTTTCCCAAGGACATATACGCCCACAATGTTAGCAGCAAAGAGCCTTGTACCTGTTACTTTAGGCGCACTAACCAACTGTGCTACAGGAAACTGGGAAGCATAAACTTTAAATGTTATATTTAAATATTTGGCTTTGGTCAACAGGAATGTAGGCCTAAACACTTTTTACCAAAGATTTTAATAAAGTTTTAAAAAAACTAACTGACTAACCATTCTAGTTCGTCCTTGCATTGATTTCCAGCGTTCGTATGGAATTTTTAAACCAGAATTCCTCCACAAGTCATATTCCTTTCTTAACTAAAATTAAAAACATATTTAAAATAATACTAAGCTTATTAGCAACCCATACTTTGAAATAGGGATACCATCACATTTTAGAATCCCAGATTTAAACGTAAAATAGGTTTGTTGGGTGTTCATAAAAACAACTGGGGACAAAATATATTGCATTCGCTACATTAATTTATCATGTTCCCCATGCTTAAAAAACACTATTAGTTTGCATGCAAAGAGATTTTTTAAACAAATAAAACACATTACAGCAGTCTGTACTTAAGGGTATATCAAATCCCCTACTAACAGTGGGGTCTGCCAAGACTTCTTTGGCTTTCTGAAGTTTTGCAAATTCTAGACTTGAATTAGAGTTGCCTTTGTTTTTGTCAGGATGCAACAGCTTTGCTTTAATGCGATATTCTGTCAAAATTTGATTTGTCTGCAAAGTAAATAAGAGGAATAGGTAAATGTACTTAAGATATAGAGTAGGGTGGGGAAGATGGGACACCTTTAGCACATAATATCAAAATATCCTGATCGTGTTTTAAACAATTAACAATGGTCTATGGGAGAGGGTACAGTTATGATTCATAATATATTCTTTGTTTATTACCAAAAGGGACAAAAAAATAGCATAAAAATGTGGCCCATCTTTCCCCATCCTACTATTAATTATATTATTTTCGTCGCATAACTTGGCTTAAAAGCACTTTATTTAACTTACATTTGAAAGCTCATTGCAACCTAACACATCATAATAATCGTCAGTGTTGTTATCTTCCGATAAGATTTGCTTGAAAACATCCATTTTTTATTCTAAAAATACAATCCATGACACAAGAGTAAACAAAAATTTAACTGTTGGTCTGTTTCTGGTGTTTAACTACGTCACTATGTGACGTCACACACTATTTGTTATGGTTCTCGGTCATCGTCTAGCGGGCACCTTTCAGTGCACGCATACATAAAAATACTCTCTTTAATATCGAGTAGCGGGTCAATAACAGTTGTTATAATACAGGTAATGTATTTCGTATAACATTTCTATTTATAAGGTATAACATATGTAACTTCCTCACTTCCTAGATAAATTCTTTGTGAAACAAACGCATATGATGGTAAAGGACATTAATCACTTGTTCATATTATTATGATCTTTAGAACCAACATGACTCTATAACGAACTAAGATATTAGTTTTGTATTGTTTGAATGTAACCGAATGTATTGTGCCACTTTATGCCACATTTTCTTATATACGTTGCCCTCTGGGTCGAGAAGCTATTATAATTAACATGAAACAGTACGTGGTAAAAAATCTGTTGGTTTGGTATCTGTAAACTTATCTTCGTTTATTTGTTGCACTTCAATTGTTCATAAAGCGACATCAAAAAATCCAAAAAAAACACGTAAAACAAACATAAAAAGGGCATAAAAAGACATAAATAAGACATACATGTCGTTTTTATGTGTCGTTTTTACATACATGTCGTTTATATTTTCTATTTTTACATAAACCTGGGAAAACATAGTCGAAACATGAGATAAGTGTGATATGTCTCGAGACACGGACATGGACCAGACATGGTTCAGATGTGAAACTTTCTCCATATTCTCACCAACACATAACATACCTTTTACCTATTTATGCTTATAAACGTGTACATTCGAATTCAGTACATGTATATTTGTAAGTACTAGTTTTATATATCACACCTGTGGTTTTAGTTGTTATTATGCGACCCATTACAACATTTTTAGATGACGATGGGTGCATATTTTCCTTCATACGACATATATGTCATACGAGGATATAATAAACAGGTATAAATATATGTAACAAATTAATTTGACACGTCAGAATCCGCGTTTTGGACCAAATAGAATGGCCTATTATTTACCATTTGTCACGGAAGCAAAACAAACGTTTGATTCATATATACGTTATACTCATATATTCATATCCGTTTTTGCGCATTATATAAAGCAGGATCGGTGAACAATATCAGCAGAATTTTGAAACGTTATTATCATATAAAGGAGGGCAAAATATTATTTACCTTAAATATGAATACTAGTTTAAAAGAAGGTAAAAATAACTGTGAGCTAAATATATTAGCGAGTATAAAAGTCGATTAATTAAATATAGTTTAATTAACGGTAAATCTACTTCTCAGAATACAGTCAACTCGTAAAGGATATCGGCAAGGGAGGGGAATGGACACCGGAGCGTATAGACATCTATCAAAGAGCTATGGCTTATAAAGCGTCGCAGGAGGCATTGCGACATGAGTTCGGTAATATAAAACTACACGTATACGTAAAAAAAAATAATTTAAATTCTGAACTTCATTCCAATCTGTTTAACGATCTGTTTAAAGTCTTTAGTACAACTTCTTTTTTTTCAAAAAAAAAACTATATATGGTATAGGGCGGGGAAAATGAGACACATTTTGCATTCCATTTTTTGTCATATTTGGTAGTAAACAAACAAATAATATTCACAGCATCATAAAAGTATCCCATATATAGACCGTTTTTAATTGTTTTAATCACTGTCAGGATATATTTTATCTGCTAAAGTTGTCTCTCCACACCCTATAACATATATACAATTTTTTCTCTTATACCCCACTATACAAATTATGTTCTTTTACACCGCTGCCGGTTGACAACAGCTTCACTTTTTTGCATTTAGTCAACGGAATACTTCCGTCTGTGAGAGATGACTTTCGGAACCAGGTTCTTGAACGGCACAACCAATTAAGAAACTTACACAGTAATACCAATGGGTATGTTACATACAAAAATACAAATAAATGATTTAACGTGTTTTTTTATATAGGGTCACTTTAAATGTACAACTTCAAGAAGAGGCACAAGCTTGGGCAAACAAACTCGCTGCAGACAACTCTGGACTTCTCCATGACGATAATCGCAATGGAGCTGGAGAAAACTTGTACTTTATGAACAACAGCCTTATGTTTTCTCCAACTGGTAAAGCATACAGTAGGATGGGAGAAGATAGAACACATTTTAACTATATTTTTTCGTCTTATTTAGTAGTAAACAAAGAACATTCAAAGTATTATAAAGCTATATCCTCACGACTCCCATAGACCGTTGTTAATTGTTTAAAACACGACCAGGCTACTTGGATATTATGTGCTAAAGGTGTCCCATCTCCCCCCACCCTACTATATATATATATAGTTTTGTTTTAATACGTAGCATCCCCTTTGTGGAAATGTGAGGCCCCTGGGCAAGACTCCTAAGTCACTGAAGCGTTGTTCAAATTGTCAGCCACATAGAAAAACACTCACAATAGCCACATATAGTGAAAGGGGGTAAGATGGGACACCTTTAGTACATATAATTCAAATGTCCTGATTGTGTTTAAAACAATTAACAGCGGCCTGTGGGAGTCGAAAGCATACAGCATAATAATTCTTTAAATGTTATTTGTTTTGCTACCAAATGGGAGAAGAAAACAGAATGAAAAGGTGTCCCATCTTCTCCCACCCTACTATACATATAATAGCCCATTTATAGTTCGTAAGCGGGGACTGCGTGTATAAAATAAAACAACTGTGCTATAAAATGACTTTCATGGCCATGTCACGTGAGCACAAAGGCGTGACATTAAATTAGATTGGCAATAGTTTACATTCATATATTTGGGGCTAAAACAAATTTTCTTCGATAGGTGCAGAAACAACGGATGTTTGGTACAAAGAATATAAGAACTATAACTTCATTACAGGGCAGAGTACTAATGGCCAACCTATTGGTAAGTTGCAGATATTTAAACTTAAAAATCAAAAGGCGAAAAATTACAGTTGACTCAAAAACGGTATTGATTCAAACGAAAAACAGATATTTCAGAATTGGCCCAGTAATGACCAACTGTACCCCAATTTTAAAAAATGACTTCAGTTATTCCCTTTATTTTTCGCAGGCCATTTTACGCAAGTTGTGTGGAAAGCAACCACCGAAATAGGAGCTGGCATTGCATCCGACAGCCATGGAAAATATTACGTTTGTGTCAGATATCGAACAGCGGGAAACACGCAGGGCCAATATGTGGATAATGTGATGACAACAAAACCCGGCGCACAGCTCCCAGCTTAGACTTGAACAAAACGTTGCATGTATTTTTCCTATTTACATAATCGGACCTAATTTACACGTTAAAAACTCCTATGCAGACTTATACCAAGCATGCGTCATAATACCTTTGCTTTTAAGAACAATATTCGCTAATGTTAATAGAATAAAGAATTAATTACTCAATACGTCGAAACGGAAGTGTCAAATTACCTGCTTAGATTAGTCGACACAATGCCTGTTCCACGCAAGCCAACAGCAGTTTACTCCTAGGCTGGTTACCGCGTAGTTTAAAGTTGCTTTAGGAATTAAAGTATTTTTAGCTGAGTAAAAAATGATACATTTTTTTAGCTAATGTATAAAAATTGAAGTTTTGAGAATGCATTGACAATAGGGGAGTGTTTAGAAACCGGTGTCGTGAAAAAGCAGAATTACAAGCATGTGTGTCTGGCACTGGTTGACCTACCCAATTAAGATAATTAGTAGCAGCTGTTCCACGGTTGCCCCTAATATATTTGTGCAGCTTGTTCGATCTGCTATATATGTTACACAGTTCGAACAGTGTGTGGTAGCTGCTGTTAGGAAAGTCTACAAAGCAATGACATATAGCGAGGCAGCAAGTAGAGTTGGACGACAGTCAAACAGTATGATCAGTGAAATAGCATACACATTAAAATTTACAACCTGTGTACTGGGTTCTTGTTGTTTAAAGACGTGAATATTAGAATAATGCGAGCACATTTTTGAACGTTGTGGTAATATTTTGGCAGCAAGGCTATATAGAGCAGTTAGCACTGACACGAACTTAATTACAAGCGCCCAAATAATACGCATGGAGTGTGTCATGTCAAAATCAGTACCGAAAGTCGTCATATACTCCGTTAGTTAATGTCACGTTTAAGTGTCCCCAATTTTCGAATAAGTTAAGCTATATATTTAGAAATGTGCTGACAGCGTGGAATAGATACGACAATTTGAGAAGATAAAATGAGGACACACAATGTTTGTACTGAAGGTAAAAGTGAATCAATCAAATTAGTTATTTATATCTATTAAGTGATTTGATTGTGGTATGTTTAATTTTTTATAATTAACTAGTAGAAAATGATATAGGTCAGTTGTAAATTCAAGAAAATAATACTGTCGGGTTCGTTAGTAACCAAACCCATATTTTCTGATTGTATTTTAAACAATTAACCATTTTTTTTAAAAAAGTCGTAATACGGTTATACAGTTTTGTAAAACAAATTCGTTTACAGATAAATGGGTCAATAAAAAATGAAAACATGACCCATCTTACCCCAACTTATTATAATATTAACAAGTAATATTGGAAAGTGAGACTATACTCTATAGATAAAAGTGATTGTGTACTGAAGTTTATTTTGTAATCAGATATTTCATTTACAGAAGAAATCATAATGTTTGAACAAGAATGCGTACACCGTCACAACCAACTAAGAAAACAGCATGGTGTAAAACCGTGAGTGCTAAAGCTTACAAACAACAGTGCTTACTAAACAAATTTTGTTTCCAGATTAAGAACTAATCAAGAACTACGCAATTTGGGGCAAAAAATTGCGGAACAAGCATCGGCAAAGGGAAAACATGTGCAGATAGACGACGATCGATACAGCTACAACACATGTCATGTTATTTCTCGAAAAATGAACGGTAGGCTGCTTCAACAAAAGTTTGCTTACACATATGTGTGTTTTCATACTCTACTAATTAAACAAAATTTATACTGTAATAATTAAATGCAGGCGCCAGCATTGCGGACATGTGGTACTCCGAAATTACGTATTATAACTACAGCAAGCCGAGGCTAGATGACATCAACGGTAACTTTTTGTTGCATTCGTATCGCTTTGTATTCCTGTATAGCTTATTTAACAAAATGAACGCTTATAGTGGTTTTGAGAACTAAATAAGTGGGTTAAGATGGATGTATTAGTTTTGTCCATATTAACATTTTTTTTAAATCGTTTTTAAACAATTAACAACGCCCTTGTAGAGTTGTGAGGATATGGTTACCTATTCCCGAAAATATTTTTTATTTACCACCAAATTAGTCGAAAACAGATAACGAAAACAATATGCCCGCTTGTTTATCGAAATTGTGCAATATTAATAATAAAATAAACTTACTTTGCTATTCTAATGTGCGGATACGTTCAAGCAATTTCTATGAACAAAACATACCATGAAATTTAACGTTATTTTCACAGGGCGTTTTGTTCGTATGATCTGGCGAACTGCTTCACAGATTGGCGTCGGCGTGTCACGTGACGCAGCAGATAATGTCTTTGTCGTGGTGGTTTACAATAAGCCGTGTTATGAATCGACCGACGAATCTAATTTGAAAGAAAACGTAGCGAAACCGATATGAAGTCATCTCCCGGTCGGTTTCGCTTCCCCGCACTTTCACTGTCACGTCATTTTAGTCAATTCAGCTGTCACGTTATTTTAGTCAATTCAGTTATGCTGTGACGTCATTTTGGTTTAAAACACTGTGACGTAAACTCAGTTTATTCCGTTTTATAATTGACAAAAATACCATGAAAGTATAACAGCTATACTCTGAACAGGCATAGAGAAAACTATCTAATGCATTTAAGTTACTTTTAAAATCACCAGCACATGATTGTAATGGCAAATCAGGGTTGTACGTTTATAAGTTATCAGCGCCAAAACGACTTATATCCCGCCAAATACACATATTCACGAACATATCAGCAGTTATTTATTACTAGGACCGTGATGTGCATTGCTACTGAAATTGCACACAAGGCATACGGAGTATACACAGTATCTCATAAACAGGCCAAATATATTGCACCTTATAGCACAGCTTCCAAACTGAATAACAAACTAAATGTCTTCAGCATTTGAAAACGTAAGTTTTACAGTGAAATTATCCCTGTAGATTTTCCAAGTTTTCTTTTTATGCGGATTGTCGATCTCCTCTCGTTTTAAAGTCACGTGATCCCCTTCAACCAATGACGTGTTGAACCAAAAGTAAAATGGGCAGTTGTCGTATCCCCGTGGCAGAGATTTCTGTCAACCAAACTTCAGAATTAGTGTATATTGCTATAAGAGGCAAAAGCAACACATTTCCAAAATTATAATATATATATTCACCAAAATTTTCGCATGTGGTAACTCGAAAGCGGATATAGCACGAGACGTATGAAACGGAACATGTGTGGTATAACGGAGTGGTTGATAAGTCATCTTGCCCAAAGACACTTATACCCAGGACGGTAGCAGCGTAAAGAATCTAAAACCACTGGGTGCGGTCGCAGGCGCTATAGGCAACGGACAATTAAGAAATGTGTAAACATGTACTTACCGAAGTCGACATGAACCTGACTTTAATATCTCCTGCTAGCACAGGACAGTTTTTCACCTCACACGTAACACAATCATCCGTGGCGTCGTATTGTAACTGTACGTGTAAAGACATCGTATTAAACAATTTACAATGCACTCTGTACAATCAACAACAAAATTTAAATTAATGTGTAAAACATAAATTAAATATGAAAGGTAATATAAATTACTTGAGTTCAGAAAAACGAAATTTTAGCTTACCGCACAGTTATAACCTTCAGCAAACTTGCAGAGAAGAACCTCTTGCCGTTCAGATACGATTTGCATTGATAAATCAGAACCATTGCCCCTACCGACTCCTGGTGAGTAAAATTTTAAAACTTTTATTTTCAAGGTATTACTGTAGGGCCTTTGTTGAGTTATGTAATTAACTATTTCGGTGAACGTTGTAGATATACGTAACCTTTAAAAAAAATTTTTTTTACTTTTATAACCTCTGTACGTCCTGACTCGTTGTACATGATAAACTTGTTTTTTTTATTATGGTTTAACGAACTCAAACAATGGGTATTTACTAAAAAATATTAAATGATAATACTTTACCCCCTTAACTAAACGCTATTCCAACTTAACTACTGCTGAACTAACCAAATCAGTCGGTGACGTTTTGGTGAACAACACGACACAACAATGGTGTTAAATACTCGGCCCTTGCTGCAAGACTAAAAGCGCCGCATGCTATCTAAAGGCAAGTCAAGGTAACAAATGAAATACTGCCACGTAGTGCAACCTTTGAGCTAACCAGCAGATATAAAGCTAACTATTTACATAATCCATACAAAAGAAATAACAAACCTTGTATCGCAGTGATGGTGACTCCAGTTACCTTTAACTTCTTCATCGGGGGAAGTTGTCCTCCGTAATTCTTTTTGATTTTCTCAAAATAACCTACATAGCGGATCTGGGATGCGGTCTCTACTCCCTGAAAAACGTCACCCACTTCGAAGTCGGTTCTTCTGCTTCCAAAGTATTCTAACGCCTCCTGTTGAGGAAATAATAAATTTATTAAAGAGTTCTTTGTATAGAGGAAATTGTAGTTTAACAGTGGGATTACCTTTGCCGTATCAAACTTCCCATCTTCAAGCAGCCACGAGCTGACCAAGGTACCAGTTCTTCCCTTCCCGCCTTTACAGTGAATCGCTATCACGTGATCTGGGTCTGACGTCATCCATACTTTTGCGTCATCTATGAACTTTAGAAGATCACTGTGGAATTCGCAAATACCAGATTAGATCAGGGATTTAAAGGCATTTCTTTTTTTTGCATTTTAAAAAAATGCACAATTTCACATATAATGCGCGAGTTGGGGTAAGAAGGTGCATTGTCCTGTTTTAAAGTAAACAAAAAACGATTACCGAATTCTATAACCTTATACCCACGACCCTACAAAGAAACAATATTAAATGTAAAAACCCGAATATAAAATATAGGATATTATGTTCGAATTTTTTTCACCTCACCCCACCGTACTAGTTATATATGAGAAAAAACGGATGAAACAACTCAGAGCCAATAATGGTTTTTGAATTTGTTTGAATCTTATTTTTACTTACATTAAGGTTGGTACATTATGGTCGTCAATCATAACACGGTAGACATGATTGTCGAATTTTGTTTCGTCATAACCCCTCTCGCCTGTTTTGAAAATTAAGTGATAAAAGTCATCTTTAACAAAAAATTATATTGGTACAAAACTGACCAAAACAGTGTAGGCAATGCTTTGGTGTTAATATGTAAAAGAGTAACATATTTGTTGTACAAAAAGTAATTACGATAACAAGTAAAATTATTGAATGATTTTCACTCTTCCTCGCGTACCCATAAATACAACGACAGTCGTAATACACATCTGCCAGCGAGTTATCTCGTGCACAAGTTTGTAGGTGATTTTGGTTCTGTACGGCTGACAATTTGGACTACGCATTAGTGACATTTCAGAGCATTACATGTCTTTCGCCTTATCCAAATACACAGATTAAACTCACAATAGTAGCACCACACATGATTTTTATACAAATAACTTACTGCATAAGTTGTAGATGCGAAACTTGTCCGGGTGCTTCGTCTTGAAGAAACGGCTTACCTCCCCGATCGGGTTTCGGAACAAACTTTGTCGTCCACTGCTTGGGAACGACATTGCAATCACGTGGTCAGTGACGTAGGTGAGGTCAAGGTCAAACCCGTCTTTCTGCGGAAAACGACAAATGGGTATAGTAATCTATCTTATTTGTTTTTGCGGAAGAATGAATGAAAGAAAAAGAATAAATTTTGCAACATATTTATCCTCGCGTTACGGGGCAGTGATGGTCGTTAAACCACGGGGGTATTTTATACACGTCGTGCTCCCTCGCGAGTTATCATGTTTTTTTTCTTGT
The DNA here is from genome assembly GCF_009617815.1 of Ciona robusta. NCBI lineage: Eukaryota > Metazoa > Chordata > Ascidiacea > Phlebobranchia > Cionidae > Ciona > Ciona robusta. Next base: position 3,570,061 of record NC_143236.1, read on the forward strand.
TTTTTTATGTGTGGCCGACAAATAGGACACATCATGATGGGCCACTGGGTTGCGGCGATTGCAGTTGTCTTTCAAAAGACCTCTGCAGTTGTCTTGCCTAAATAAGGTAATTGACGTTGTTCGTGTTATTACCCTGTATCGACGCTTGTTCTGTGATATTGTTCTTCTGCTTGAAGCCTTCATTTGTTGGTGGGAATAAAATATTCTTGCTAATCGAACCACACGCAGCAAACGGGCCAACACAACCAATCTGAAAACAACAAAACCCAACAGTTAAAAAACACATTACGCAATATAGACTGTTGCATATTACAAACATAGCCGGTATAAATTTACGAACCGACGTTTTGACGGGTCAAACACGTACAAATTGTGTATATAATACACAAATGACAGAAAGGGTATAAGACGTAGTGGTATTGTGAGACGTAAAGTGGTATGTGTAGTAATATACCTCCCCAAACCATCGGCTCCTGTTTCTTGCACGTATTCATCTAACACAGTGTAAAATATCGTGACGACGAATGTGACAACGATAATCAAACCATCAGCAACCTCCCAGGGGTTGGTGAAGAAATTCTTGGGCCTATAAATGTCAAAAAACTATTTTAAAAAATTATTTATTCAATTAATATGTATAGTCCTGTGCAGTACGATGGATAATTATATCTCATATTCTTTTTTCGTTGTTTTCACAACAAAAGTAAATGGTACACGAACCATTTTACACAGAACTATACTATATAGTAGGGTACTGGAGTGGGATGGGTTTTTATTCCCATTTCATGTTCGATTTGGTAGTAAACAAAAAATATTCACGGAACTGTATAACCGTAGTCCCGCCACTCTAAAAAAACGTTGTTAAAAGAAGATCAGGAAATATGTGACATAAATTACATTCCAAAGACTTGGTGGGGGAGCACGGAACGCCAAACTAAGCCTTATTATACCGTTGACCTAAACAACTACAAATTGCTAAAAGTGATACATATAGCCTACAAGACTAACTTAGTAGAACCACAAAACCCAGTGACATGAAAAATATAACGAAGACCATGTCTTTGTAATCAATCATTTTCCATTTATTTGCTTATTTAAGCTATGTTAATTTTTAACTATTCCTCAACTGCATGCAAATTAATTTTGGGTTCGATGGGAACTAAATTATTATCGATCTGTTGGCAGTAATGTGGTAAAAGCATAAACAAGAAAACATATTACGAGTAATAGAGGGTTTTGGTATGGGTTTTGGTATGCCGTGATAATACACTAGGGTAGGGTAAAACGGGACACCTTTAGCACATATACCATCTAAATAACTGGACCGTGTTTTAAACAATTAACAACGGTATATATAGGAGTCATGGGGATACCGTTTTATAATCTTTGAATGTTCTTTGTTCACTACCACATTGGTCAAGAACATATCTTAAAAGGTGTTCCAGCTTCCCCCACCCTACTATATAATACATTGTGTTGTACATAAAGTTACCCGTATGCAAATATCCTTAATCCTAAATCCAGCATAAAATAACAAGAAAGAGCCAAAGCCATCCCGTCATAAAAGGATTGGGAAGATTCACTTTTTCCTGGAAGACTGAGATCAATGATCATGAGGATGATGTCCAAGAAAATTAGGAAGACTCCAAAGACTCGCATCCCTAGATGATCAATCACTGCTCGGACACGAAACTGGACGCGACTGTGAACGAAGAGAAAAAATGATCATTATCAGTACCTCGCTCACAATTCAAGTTACATCCGCGAATTCATATATTTTATTACAGTTTAATCACCATTTACAACTAAACACACTTACCCTACACCAGTAGTAGGTATCTCCATTCTCCCATCGTCCACTCCATGTTCATTCTCGCCCCACCATAGACCTGAAATCTCGGGTATATCTATTCGTTCCTCCTGTCTTGTCTCTGGTTTTTCACTCGGTCCTTGGTCTACATCATTCCAATGAACTTTCTTAACCGATTCACTTTTACTTGGCGCAGCTTTCGGCGGAGCAGTGACGTCACCATTTATCGTGACGTCAACGACGTTCCGCATGACTGCACCGTCAACGCCAACTAAATCAGCTGGAGGACTAAAATCTGAACCGTCGAATCCCTCCATGGTAAAAGAGTGATGTACATATCACTGAAGGTGGTGGTAAATGTGTAGCAATATAGTTGGCCGAACCTGCATTCGTTTATCATTAACTTGGTGTGTATAGGCACAGGCCGGTGTGCATTGGATGCAGTAAAGCAAAACTGTTTTTGTTTGTCCGCTATTGTGTGCGGAATTTGGTAAATAAATGAAACACGTCATTCAAAAAAGATATGTTACACCTCCGTTTCGTATTAATGTGTTAACAAGTTAGTAATTAAAAAGTAACCTATTTATCGTTTTTCAAGTTATCACATATATAACTTCGCGAATAAATATAATTTTCTTGTTTATGTATGACTGAAAATTTGGACAACCCATAAGGGACTACTGGGTTTGCGCAATCAACTTTTAAGTATTTTGCTCAAGGACTTACAAAACCTACAATAGTACCAGCGTCCAGCTTCGAAACCACACCGTCGAAGCTAGAGGCGGGCTCTAAACTTTGTTCCACGACAGCAGGGCCTCTAAACTTTGTTCCACGACAGCAGAAAAAACATTTGAGCTTGGACTAGGTCTAACGGGTGTCATACCTAAAACTACAGCATTAAAAATGGAAAATGTGCACAGATTTATTAGGTCTTTTAGTCAGAGAGTCTGCGATGAACATACAGTGCGTAATTACAAGTGCATGCGGAATACTGGTTTAGAGGGTAAGGTATTAACGTAACTGTGCCAAGAATTAGCAACTGTAAAATATGGTAGAACTGAATCTAGATTTGAAATACAAGAGTTATGAAACTATGTGGTATTGGCTTGAGAAGACAGGGAGTTCTCGGAAAGTTGGGCTAAAATTGAATAAAGTTGCTTTTATATAAGTTTTGTACAGACTTTCTTACTGGTTAATTTAGAAATTTTACACAATCAAAATAAAATAACTTTCGGAGTTTAAGAGCGATGATCAGGAAATAGTTACACTGGAGTAGCAAGAACATATTTAAAAATTATGTAAAACGTTTTGTTTTTGTACAATATCGGTCTACATGAAAAATGCAATTGGTAATGAAAAATAAATGTAAACTGAATTGAAAAAGAGGGAACACTCGAATTCAGGATTAAACAGCAAGGTGCTCCTGCTGCTGCTCTGATGTTTTTGGTTCAGTGAAGTTACTTGTGGACTGTGCTTGTTCATCATCTGTGGTTGTTGTAGAGGCTGGTGGGCTGGGTTCTGTGGCAATGATGGCCTAGTTTGTAGATTGAGGTTAACAGTTGTGCTTGGCAGTATTTAGTAGCGGTTTTGTATCACTTTACCACAAAGGCACGGTATATAGAATGTATGAATGAATGTATCTTATTTATTCAAGAGGAAATGGTAGCTGTTAAGGTGGCTGTACACAGAATTCACTTGCAAAGTCGTATGCAAACCTGTGTTCAATTCCGCATGCGGCAGCAAAATCCAAACAAAACGGACGAATTCCGGATACTGTGTACAGCCACCTTTATTGTCCAGTGCCATGACATAGTTAGTTAACGCATATGCTTTTAACCCTAACCAAGAGGTAATGAGTTTAAGGTTCGTCGCTGCTACCATTGTGGGCATATGTGTCTTTGGGCAAGAGACTTAACAGCAATTGCTCCAACCCAGTGCTCTATTGGATTGTTTTAGTTTTCACCGATAAATATAAAAAAACACCCACAAAGTTACATTTGTGATAACTTGTAAGCTGGCATGAAATGTATAAAACCGATGTTATATAATGACTGCCGTTTTTAAATTATGCAATTTTACCGAATATATATATAGACTGCTCTCTTTAATAATTGATTAGGCAGACATGATTATAAATTTACCTCCATTTCCATTTCTTGATTGACAGAATTAACTGACACCAGAGCCCCATCATTAAAATGGCCACTATCATTGTCCTGAAATAACATGTAATGTCAAATAAATCTGTCATTGTCCCTTGCCTCCCAATTAACGCGCTGCATTGATTTTCTGTCTATTGCTTGTACGGTTTATTCGCATCAACACAAACAGCTGCCATGGACAATTATGTACTGATTAATTATAGCAGCAACAACTAAAAAGTAATAACCAAATAAAGAGCAAAGCTGAGTCTAAAGGTCATTCTTTTAGGTCTTTAACCAAAAATGTTAAAGCAAAAAAAAAATTGCAAAATTCTTGAAATTCATTTAAGAACACATGGTGTCCATATAAAACATTAAACAAAAATTTAAACTTCTTAAACTTTGAATGATAGTTATAAGACCAATCTGGTCAAAATACAACCAGAATAAAATGCATTTAACATTAGAAGTTGTATTATTTTGAGGCCTAGATCACAACTTTATTTTCATATCCAGTAAAGCACTCATGCATTTTTAAACTTTTACGGAGTTTTTGTTTAGCGAATTACCACCAACAATAAAATTTATTTTTTCTTGATTGCAGATGCAAAAAAGAGTGGACAAAAACAATGGAAACGAATTTTACTTGAGTATTTTCCTGATTGTGTTTTTAAACAATAAATATCGCTATTTTAACATCTGCAAATATTCTTAATTTAATACCTTTTCAGACAAGAAATTATATGAAAGTATGTGTCATACTATCAAAAAAATACAACCTATTTTTATCTTAAATTTGGACCAGGTTAGGTACCCATAGAATATAGATAGTAGCCAGTACATGAATTGGTGGCAGTTTACATGCAGTATTTATAAGGACTTGATTAACACAGAAGTGCATGAGTTATTCATTAGGAAAGTAATTACCAAGTCTACCTTATGAAGCAAACATAAACGTAACAATGCCAATAACAAGATTGTATGTAATTTAAATGCTTGGGGAAAACTGGTAGAACAAAATTAGACCACACTAATAAGAAAGCATGATAACGCACCTCACAATTCCCAGTGGTCTTGATAATGTTGATTTTGCACATCGGACATGTGTGCTTTGTATGCAGCCATGGATCTACACACTTCTTGTGGAATATATGCCTGCAAAGATCAATATTTTAATATCCACCATGACAGGAGATGAGTAAAACCTATATATCGGTTTAAGCTCTCAGAAATAACATGGCTTATACAAATGAATTGGGCTGTGTAGAAATGTCAAATGGGCTCTATAAATACATTGAGTATTTTGGTATACACCAGTAGCAATTAATGACATAGCAGAAATAGCACTAAATAGAACAAGCCAACTCAGTGCTGTTTAAATTAGACACAAGATTTAAAAACATGGCCCCAGGGCATTTTATGAGGATTTTATAGTTATTAGTCATGCAAGAACGTGTATCATGTACGAACATGTTCCTAGAAGCTTGGTGGGGAGAATAACAAACATATTATTACGTGATTTACTAATCATGTGTTCTGGCAGTTCTGCTATACCGTATCTTCAAGTAAACGTGTGTGAAAAATTTATGAAGCAGAATAGTTACAAATAATTTTGAATTGTTTTAGTGGTTACTTAAATAGTAACAATGGTTTTACAATGAGCAATAACCAGAAATAAATGTTATTACTTATAATATACCATTGAGGAGGCAATTTTACTTTAAAAGTTTTAGCGGTAAATCCAATGGGGGACATATTATGTGTTTTAAAACAAACTATCTACCTGTATAATATATTACTAAACAAACAAATTAGGGTTTTAAATATTGGTGTATACCACAGGTTCTCAAAGTGTGTGCTAAAAATAGACCTCAGTGTGCTGTAAAAATATCTCTTTTAAAAAGAGTTTTGGTATATGTTGTGTAAAATATGACCATTTTTAAGATTGTTGTCTAACAGATGCAGAAGATTCAAATGTGCCCCACACCTAAAAGTTTTAAAACCCAGTGTACCATAGACTTACCGGCAAGGTAATTCACGAACCACTTCAGCTGTCTTATAGTTTTCAATACAAATGGCACACACAGATTCTGTTGATACAATCTCATCATTTGGTTTAATGGTTCTAGTTTTCAACTGCATGACAGCGCGCTGGGCCAACCGGTTTCGATGGCGCTGTATGTTGAAAACAAATAGGAGAATGCGCGGTTACTTAAGTAGTACTGTCATTCTAAATACATAAAGAAGTTATAAATTAACCACAGTAAATAAGCATACATGTACTCAATGATACTCTCAGTTTTTAGGCTTAATATTAGTGAAAAACTAGGGAAAACCATTTTTTAGGTGCTATTAATTGTTGGCCTACCTAGCAACAGATGACAAAACAAAAAAGACATTTTAATGGCTTTAACCTACTGCATAATATAAAGGCAGATAATCAATAGATACAAAGACTCTTGAAAGGTGTTTCTGATAAGCGGCTCATTTTGCGTCAGCATAATTCTTTATAGAGAAATCAATAACAGACATTGGCATACCATTCCACGATTGTGAGCTTGTAGTATTCGTAGTCGTTGGATGTAATAAAATATGAGCCACGCCAATGACACAAGCATTAGGATCATGAATGACACCGATACAAATATGATTGAAGTCCTTTCAAGTTGAAATCTATAAAAATTATAAAAAAAGGTTGGGAGTGTAAAAACCAGGGACATGAATTTTTTGCTTAGGCCTAATGTAGCTGATTTTTGTGTCCTGACCCCTGTATCGCACATTGTATTCATACAATGATTCCCAAACCTACACCAGGTATACTACTCGTCGAACAAGAATTGCGTTTTAAGTTGTATTCAAACAATCAAGCAACTCAATTAGTTGTAACAAATTCACTTTTTAAAAAAGTGGTCTCTGGTCTGGTATGCGCATTAAAAAAAGAGCAAAAACGAAAACTAGTATGTAAGTTTAAAAAATCTTAAGCGTAGGCTACATTATGCATTCATGTATAAACATTGTTTTAGGAAATTTTTGTTTTTGTATAAACGTGCTCAAATAAATTGAAAATAGTGCTTGGCCTGAAGACAGAATGCTCACAGCTGGTATTCAGGAAGTGGTTCTTAATTATAACCACATCGACCTGAAGGGCAGAGTGCAGTATGTTATGATTCAAAGCATTTCCAACTCAACTCATGACAGGTCTGTATAATTATCACTGTTTCAAAGCATATCATTCGACTAATAAAATTAACCACAAATTCAAGTTCTTACCCGCTTGTTTCTGGATATTCTTTCCCAGCTTCGATAAAACAATTCACTTTTGTTCCTTGCTGAGCCAAGTTACCAACGCTTATTCCAAGCCCATATTTTATCATGACAGAAACAATTTTGGTTGAATCTGCATTTAACAGTTTTTGTTAAATAAAACAGTCAACACTGTGCAATAAATAAAACAGTCACTACTGTCCCGTTATTAGGTAATGAAATAGCAATTTAGGAAAATTTGTAAGGTAATTTATTAAATTGTAATTGGTAATTGCACAAATCAATGTCTTTACCAAGTTTACAGATTGTGCAAACTGAAACCTTGGATATGGCATATGAGTCAAGGACGGTCACACATTGTATTGTAGCCTACACATTTTGTAGGAATAGATTTATATTATTGCATTGGCTATGCATTGTATATACAGTCAATGGGCTAAAACACAGTCAATACTGTCCAGTTATTGGGTAACGAAACAGCAATTCAGAAAATTGGGAAGGTAGTTTAATAAATTGGAATTGCACAAATCAATGCGTTACATAGTTCACAATCACGTAGTCATAGACCATGCCATGATCACACATTGAGTTGTAGGTAAAAATTTATATTATCGCAAGGGCTGTAATTACTTATATATATACCTATTTATAATTTATATATATTTAATATATATATATATATATATATATATATATATATATATATATATATATATATCCATGTTATTTAAAACTGAACTTAAATAAACTGCCAACAAAATTATTCTTATCAGTTTTACGACATATAATAGCTATGGAAAATGTTAGGACTTTTCAAATATATACATAATTTTTACAGACACTTTCGGGACCCAACATTGTTTTATCAACCTAACAAAGTGTTTACCTGCATGGCTCATTGTCTCTAAGTTTGTGTTCTTTTCCAAATCATAAACTATTATGCCGCTGGCATTCCATTTTGCAGCCTGTTAAATGAGATTAATTTATGTATTATTCCTGCAAGGCCTACTTTAAATAAAAGGACAAACATCTAATCAGTTTATATGGGCTTAAATCAAAAGCAAATATACTAAAATGTTGTTACAGACATACTATCATTACTATGTATTTGATATCCAATGTGTTTTTCTTTCAAACATTTACTAAAACCAATGACATATGATCTGAATTGTTTAACAGAATGGACATTTAATACAGACAAACAAGTAGGTGCATTCTGTGGGAATAAATGCAAACAAACTAGTATTCGGTTGATACACTGTTGTAATTTCATCTTGTGATATTTGCTCAAACTATTGAAAACAAGTCAGTCCTAAGAATATTTTATTGAATCAAGGCACAACATCATACCAAAATCAACTCGTTACCTTTTTACAACCTGTTTTTATCAAAGACTGTAAACACGAAAATTTCTACCAGCCATTGTTGTACAGTTTAATATTGTCTTTTTCAAGACATTGAATAAATCAGGGCTTTCCAAACTGGGGGAGTTTACATATTTTACACAAAGTATATTAAACAATTAACCATGAATGATAGCCCTAAATTTTAAAAGATTTAAAGGAGCTACAAACAAAAAGTTCGTGCAGCGGTAAAATAGATACCCACACAGAAGTTCATATTCTGTCCTGTATTAATTTTTACTTACGTTGTCAATTTTTTCTGCAAAAGTGCAATTTCCGCGTGAAACCAAAGCAAGCCATGGAGATGGGAGATGAACAGAGCCGTAGTTAAACTTACAGCCATCTCTTATATCATTACTGGTCACCGCGTATACTATTTGACCAGAGATATTTTTTATAGGAGAGTGGAAACCATATCTACCTACTTCATCAAGTGGATCTGTTGAACCCTGTCAACATACAAGACAAATTAACATACTTAAAATTTTAAGTGTATAGCCTAAGCTGAATATACTCGATTTTACCACAAAAATTAGGCGAGCATTTTAAACAGTTACAGCCAAAACTCATTAAGAATTGAGCCTGTGTAAATAAAAATAGTAAATACCATTTGTGGAGAGTTGTACAAGTAGTGAGTTTCAAATTAGGAATTGATTTCATTTGATTTTATATATATATATATATATAAATATTGTATACATTATATGAACCAAGATATGTTTTATTAGAATGAATGTTACATGATATTCTTGGTACTCTAAATAAACTTAGCCGATCGCAGTTACTTTAGGTTTTTCCTCAGCCAACCAAAATTTAGTCGTATATTTTTATGTTTAGTCAGCTGACTAAATTGCTGTGCATTACTTATTACAGAAGTTAGTTGAACTAAATATTTCATTTTACTCGGGTGACTAAAAAAGCAAAATTCAATTTAGAAGGCAGATATTACGCCTAGTCAAAATTGATTATTGATAACCTAGGACTTAGGCAGTTACGTATTTCATTTTAAATTGGTTCAACAATAAAATATATGACCCTGCATTGGACATACAATTGTACCATATGAAACATGCTCTAATGCTAATGCCTGTAGCTGCAGTAATAAAATAGGAATTTAAAAAACAGCAGCAATAAAATAGAAATTACCAATGTAACAGTGGATCCAACATGTGAATCTTTGTATTGAAATTGAACAAAAGCACCATAGTAAGAATTGCTTCTACTAGATTCATCAGTACTTAGTCCCATAATTCCATGTGAAAACAACACCATCAGGAAAGTGCACAAATGTGTTAAACGTATCATACTTATGTAAACCTCTTAAGTAACATTTACTAGTCACAGCTTCTTCCTGGTACAAAAATCTTGTAATGAACTTACTAATCACACGCATGTTTGAGTGTGAGCGTTATACTATACGCTACTGTATAATTATAAACAGACTGTCCAACGAGTAACTAATCTAATACAATAGTTATATCAATATACCACGTTACCTGACATGCACGCACGTATGTTAGTATGTAGATACGTCATAGCACAACCTGACGTAAAAGCGTTCGTTCCTATGCACAGAAACGTAACTAACGTACAAACACAACCGCAATGCATAAACAATGCAAGCATTACTCCAGTGTCTACAAATTTCTCCTTACTATACCTATTCAACAGACCGTAACCGATTCGTTCGAAACAAAATGTAAGCAGGGGACTGTCCAAGAACTCGACCTTATTTTATTGGTTTCTTTGACCAATAGCGAAGACTGTGATAAAAAATATATAAACGTGGCAATAAATAAAGGAGTGAAACAACAAAAACAAGACTGCCGAGTCAAATAGCGTTTATAATAATTTTGATCACGCAAAATACTACTAACACTGACATACTTTCTGAAAAATTGTGTAGCTTCTCATTATAGCTTGCCACGTTTCTACTTAATGAGCTTATTTACTACGGTATCGCGCTACGGTAAATTTGCCATTGCACGTCTTATATTGTTCGGCGTAATGCGGATATCCCTAATGGCCAATCGCTGTCGTGTAAACAATGTAGGGAATTAATAACTGCTTCTCCGTGTATAAACGTTCGGAAATTGGTGACCAAAGCGAAACATCCTTGCTGCAAAGACAATAGTTCAATATCCGTAACTATGGGGGGAAAATTACTTAATATTCCGTGAATTGAGATATACCGTTGCCCGAAACAACGGGATTTCCCGGTCTCGTATATCAACAGTTCATAGCAAATAACAAAATGCACCTTGTGCTTTGCAGATGTCGGTTAAGTTAGAGCATAATAAGCTACACTCTAACTGATGTTTTATTTAAACGCGACAATTAAAGAGAACAAATTATAGTGTAGAACATATATATATAGTATAGGGTTGGAAAAGATGGGACATCTTTAGCACATAGTATCCAAATATCCTGATTGTGTTTTAAACAATTAATAGCGCTCTATAGGGGTCGTGAGAATACAGATTTATAATTCATTAAATGTCCTTTCTTTACTACCAAATTGGACGAGAATTTAGAATGAAAAGGTGTCCCATCTTCCCCTATTCTACTATATCTCACATTTTTGTTTTGTCCGCTCGCTGGCTTTTTCAAGTAACTAGTGTAAAACAATAAGTCCCAGCCCCCATTCCAAAAGTAACTCCCCGTATACAATGATTTTAAGACGTGTACCATGGAAGTGTATGATCGATGGCGGGGGTTTTTAATGGTACAGAAAAACCATGCGCAACGTATTCAATTTGTGTGGGTGGATACGATGGTATACATATATGTTTTCAGTCTCTTTTTCCATAGTTTTGCCGGTTTTGGTGAGATTTAGCGGGAATTTAATATTTGCAACATAATATTGCACTTTTCTTTGAAAAAAAAAGAATATGCACTTTTCTTTGAAAAAAAAGAATAGAAAAGAGTTTCCCACTTTACCCCATGTCCCAATTATCTTCGCCCTACTACATTTACACTATCTATAACCGCTTGTAGTTTACGCGACATAATACACTTCTTCACGTGGTGGACAATATCTGGCAGCGTATATTTAACCGCCGTATTTGCTTTAATCCAAAGAAACTATACTCAAAGTAAAAAGAACGCCTAAGTTCATTCGCAATGAAGCATGAAGTATTTTACTGCCACAAGGGGCGTTATATGAACTGACAAATATTTGTTGAGTGGTTTTGAAAGTGAATTGAATCATAACGGTCTATTGGCTTCCTTTCATACTATTAATAGGTTAATTTTGACTTTGGCCTTAATACTTCTTATTACCAGAAAGAATAGTTTTGCATTAGCATTTGTAAAACACGCGTCAGGACACAGCAATGCAGAGTGACCAGGTATTATAAAATTTCAATATAAATGCATAAGAGTTAGCTTATGTATCTCTACTTGTCTTTAAATCTAAATCAACGACTTCGCCTTTGTAAAATTTGGTGCAAACAAAGTCTATATAGTCTGCACTGCATCTTATACGTTTTATACAAGTATAAACCTATTAAGCTTTTACGTGTAAGGTCAGTTGAATCTAAAAAGTAACATAAACCTAACAATTTCGTAGTTTTATTTTTTTTAATTAAAAATTATTTTTGTTTTACAGATAGTTTATTTAACGATTATTGTTATCGCCATTGGAATGCTTTTGCCAGGTTTGTTAAAATATACACAACCCAAATACTTGTGTTTACTGCAGACTTTTTCATAGGTCGGGCACAAAACACAGCGCAGACAACATCGTGTCAAGGCAGATGCCTCGACCCAAAACTTTCAACTGATAAATGTCACTGCCATGAATCATGTAGATTCGACGGGGATTGCTGCAACGATTTTGTGGAAGTGTGCGCCAATCAAAGCACGTATTGCCATATTTATTGCATAGAACAACAAAAAATTTAAATAATAGAATGCAGATAACGGAACAAATCATTGTATGAGTAACCATTAGAATAATATATAGTGGGGTGGGGAAAGATGGGACACTTTTTCATTCAATTTTCTCGTGGCATTGGTAGTAAACAAAGAGCATTTAAGTAATTATAAAACCGTATCCTCACGACTTCTAAAGACCGTTGTTAATTGTTTAAAACATAAAATCAGGGTTTTTGAATATTAGGTGCTAAAGGAGTCTCACTTTACCCCACAGTACTATATTTAAGTTTATCATTTTAAACCGCAACATACAGTGAATTCTTTTTTGATTGCAGGTTGCAACTGCAATACCACCACTTCGAGTTGCACTTGTGCCGGGGGTTGCCTGAATTTGACCTCCTGTTGTTCAGATTACTTTGATGCTTGTAATATCCCTCGTGAGTATTTTTCGTTATACTGTGTATCATATACGTCCAATTGAGCATTTTAAAATTTGCCAGTATAAAACTCCCACGATAAATTCCATTGGGGGTTAAACACTTTGGTGGTAATTAATGTCTAAAATCAAGTATTTTACTACACACACATATAGGTAACTGCGACAACAGATGCCATGAGACATATGACAAGAAACTGGCGTGTTACTGCGATGAGGTATGTGTGAAATACTCAAATTGCTGCGACGATTATGAATCAAAATGTGGCAGCACAGCAGGTATATAAATATACAGCTTCATAACTATTTTCACGGTTAAAATCCATTTTACACTTCAGGTGACCGAATTAAAGCTACAAACATTGTTGGGCTAGCTACGGTGATGCTACTATTACTGCAAGTCATGTGAAGTTACTAAGTTAAACGCGTCATGGCCCCATTTACAATCAAATATAAGCCCGATTATGTATTACTTTTACACCACATTTTGTGCAGCTTTGTAAGTTATATTCCTTTTAATTTATTTAATGGTATTAACAGTTAGCAGCATGTATAATTTTCATTATTGGTTATGTAGCGAATATTGATCAAACGATATATTCGCACGCGTAAGAGACGGAATAAGCCTATTGTGGACATAGTGTGCACGATGTTCGTGCATGTGTTATAAACTTCAATACGATAATGCATAAGTAGGGTCGGTTGAAAAAGTGAAACGTGGCTTGTATCACAACAACTTTACTATTTTAATCATTAATCGTTGCCTCATCATCTCTTAACGATTCATTTACGTCAACATTTCTAAATACTGCATAAACGCAGCTTTTTGTTAATATAAATTGCAGCATATCTTTACATACTGTGGTCAAAAATAACGACTTTTGATTTGTTATTCTTTTGAGAAATGGCGAATTCTTATCGACACATCTCACTGCTTTGCAAGCAAAATAAGTTACAGCATAAAAAGTGCTTTGATACCCAATATGCCGAAATTTAATATTTGTCGATCACAAATATATATAGTATAGTAGAATGGGGGAGGATGGGACACTTTGTCAAGTGAGACTTTTTCTTAATTTTCTTACGGATCTCCGATTAATGATAGTCAAAAAATAATGTTACAGAATTATTCGACAGTATATTATCACGACTTTATAAAACGCGCATCAAAGCCGATTACTGTTATTAAATATTTAAAAAAATGGAAAAAAGAAAAAGTATTTTTTGAACAGGTAAAAATATGCGAAATAGTACGGTTCTAATTTTGAATGCTCGCTAAATCACAGTGAAGACGATGAAATGTTGTAGTTTGCGAGTGTGAACGATTAAACTATAGTTTCATAGATTCTTAAATATATATATATCTATATGTGTACAGTTTTATTTAGTAAAAAAAATGAGATATAAACACGAGGAAAATAGACAAGGGTTAATATGACTTTCATTTGGGATAAAAACAACACAAAAATATCGTTTTAAAGGTATATATATATATAGTGTTAAAAGAAATAAAACTAGCACAGATGGTTAATTTCTTCTCGTGTGTTTTAATACATATTTTTTGAAATTGCTGTTGTCAATTAATAAAGGAACGAAACTACTAATTCGTGGTATCACCCAAAAACCGTCATGTATTTCGAATTTGGAAATATTGGGCAATATGTGCTTAAGTGTCCCATCTTTCCCCACCCTACTGTAGTATGGTGGCGGTTGAAGGTGTCACACCTTTTTATTCTATTTTTCTCGTCCCATTTGGTTGTAAACAAAGAACATTCAAAGAGTTATAAAACCGTATCCTCACGACTCCCATGGCCGTTGTTAATCTTTTAAAACACAATCAGAATATTTGGATATTAAGTGCTAAAGGTGTCCCGTCTCCCCCCACCCTACTATATATATTCTGAGCAGTCAACATTCTCACAGAACGATATTGGATAGTGAAGAAAAAAATCGTACCCTGAAATTACATACAGTAACAAAGCTATATGAGTTTCATTTAGAAAACCCTAAATAACTATGAGCCTGGTGTTGTTAGTGTTGTTATATAAAGTAGGACAAGTATTGTGACCTTTGTGCCGAGTAAACAAAACTGTTACCTAATCTACACCAGAGGCAACCCTAATCCAGATCTGTTTTGTTTTTCTCATGCATTGCGATTATATAAGAACCGGTATGCGTCTTTATGCAGTCATTGGGAGAAAAGGGGACTGAAAACTTCATGCAAAGATGGCAAGACTAGCTGATGTAAGTTATAGAATACAAATTCATATTCTATGCGTGTATAACGTATTGCTGACTCATACATCCGTTGTTAAATTTATTTATAGGCTCTGGCGGTGCTATTTATTTTCATATCATTATGGTGGCATTCATCATCGGCATTACCAACGACAGCAAGTAAGTCTTTGCAAAACACGCTTTGTAAAAAAATATCCTTAAAATGTTAGATATAGTAGGGTGGGAGAAGATGGGACACCTGTTCATTCTATTTTCTCGTCCAATTTGGTAGTAAACAAAAACATTCAAAGAACTATAAAACCTTATCCTCACAACTTCCATAGAACGTTGGCACTTGTTTAAAACACGATCGGGATATTTGGATATTAAGTGCTAAAGGTGTCCCATTTCCCCCCACCCTACTATACGAAATATATTAAGGTTGTTTAGTCTAATCTGTATCTTATTTTTCAACTTATTTCTTAGTATATTACTTGTTATTTTCAGGTAGCGAAAACTACTTATGCAACGGGTTATGTGGGGTCACAAGAATGCGATGCTCATGTACAGAATTATGTTTAGAAAATAATGACTGCTGCGTGGACTACTTGCGTTCATGTAGAGGTACCTTTTAAACTTAAACTATCTATAGTAGGGTGGGGAAAGATGTTCTTTGTTTACTACCAAATAGGGCGAAAAAATAGAATAAAAAAGTGTCCCATCTTACCCCACCATAATATATGTAATATTTTGCGAGTTCTAATCGTTCAATAATAACAGTCCACCATAACTTACAACATATGGATACAACGCAATGGAAAGATGATGCGTGTGCTACTGGGACAGAGATGAAGTGTTCGGATAGGTAACCACACTAATGATAATGTACACGATGTGTTTTATTGAGACTTGTAAATTTTAGGTACACGACTCCACCGTTAATAATATTTTCCATCGATGGGTTCCTGGCGGAATATCTTTACAGGGAAAAGACGCCCACGATTTGGAAATTAGGTTTGTTAAAAATTTATGCCAAAAAAAACAAGAAGAAAATCATTTTATATAGTCGATTTTTTGTCGTTATGTCGTGCAATTTAAGAGTTATAATTCCCTTTGCATTTCAGCCACTTGCGGCGTCCACGCACCCTATATGAGATCCGTGTACCCGACCAAAACGTTTCCAAATCATTACACGATAGTTACTGTAAGTTACAATGTGCTAAATTGGGGTAACATGGTTCTTTTTTGTGTTCCCTTTATTTTACCATTTGGTTGAAAACAAAGATTATTTACCAAAGACGTAGCCTAAACATAGCAATATGTACCTAACTATGGTAGCCTCACGCAAAGGTGCAGTTAAGTGTGACCAAACAAGATTAAAAAGCTTGGTATATAATATATACGGTGTCCATCTTACACCACAAGACTGTATTTTGAGAACTGCAAAATGAAGTTTTTTTTAGTTACTTGTCTTTTATACAACGAGACTATACATCATGGCGTAACAAAACTCTATAGTTTCTTTATTCTTAGGGATTGTATCCTGAAAGCCATGGTATCATAGATAACAAGATGTTTGACAACGATTTACAATTGGAATTCAAAAGAGGATCGACCGCTTCACAACCCCACTGGTGGGGTGGGGAACCGGTAAGTTAATTATACGTCGTTTTCATTACAAATACTTCATAGTGAGAAAAAGCGCTTACACAGACAAGTTGGATTCTATTCCATTTGTTTTTTATTGGCGGTCTCCTTGTTGGAGTATCTATAGGTCCCAGGAGTTGTGTCTGATTTGGCCCATTTTACCTCAACAACCAGACTACTTATTGAACACGTTATTGAACACGTTTGTGGTCATATAGATCGTTGTTTTTTGCGCGACTTTTTGCTAATTAGTTTTTAACGTGTTAACGCGTTAGTTCTTTGATCTCTTGTGTGTATATACGTTCACATGGAACATGCTTCACGTGTGACAAGTGCGCTCCGAAGTGCGAGCGACCAATCAGATTGATGTTTTTTACAGTAAAAGTTTCAAACAATAAGACCTGAGATAAACCAACGCAAATTGACTAAAACAATTTTGTAATTTATTTTTATAAAAACAACATCCTCTGTTGTAGATTTGGGTTACCGCAAGAAAACAAGGAAAAAAGAGCGCGGCTTACTTTTGGCCTGGCTCAGACGTAAACATAACAATGTACCCAAACTATTACAACACGTATAACAAATCAGTTTCACACGAGGAACGAATTTATCAAGTTTTAGACTGGCTTGACATGCCTGAGTCTGAAAGGTAGGTGTATGTTTGAATTGATTGAGTAAGTGTAGCTTATAATTTTCCTGACGTAGCGAGCAAACGACAGTTGTAAAACATTACAAATATACTGCGTCTTCACTTATTCGGGTTACCACGCTTGTAATTTGGTAAATGATTATTTCTTTCTTTTCTGTATGGCTGACAATTTAGACAAACCGTTAGTAACTACTGGAGCAACAAACGCAAGTGTCTTGCCTAGGCACACATACGCCGATTTAGCTCACGTTGCGAGCTACTCACCACTAAGCCATTGTACCGAGCAAAAAACAATTTTGGGGCGAATGCCATACACGATTCCTGTAACGAGTCATATTTACAGACCTGATCTGATCGTTTCCTATGCCAGTGTTGTGGACCATGCTGGCCACAAATATGGACCAGATTCGATTCAAGTAAATCAAGCGCTGGCGAAAGCAGATGCGTACGTTAGCATGCTCATGGATGGACTGAAAATGAGAAATTTGCACAACTGTGCGAATGTAATTGTACTTGCTGATCACGGTACGTTAAAGGAGTATACAGCGTGTGACATGTTGACAAGAATTTCGAAGTTCGGTTGAATTTTTTCAATATATAGAAATGTGGCGTAATATATGGATTACCGTTAGCATCTAAATCACATATTTTCAGATCGTGTTTTGAATATCCAACAATGCTCTTTTGGAGTTATGGAGCTATGGTTATACAATTCTGTATATAATATTTGTTTACTACCAAATAGGACTAGAAAAAATACATTTTCCATGTTACCCCACCCTGTATACCATAAGTATATAAGGCTGTCTGATTTTTCCATGCCATTTATTTTCAACCATGCAAAGGTCTTCCAAATTAGTTTAAGGCTCGATACCGCACAAATATAAACGGAATCATTTTTTTACAGGCATGTCTGATATTAGCTGTGATAGAAAGACAAGCATCGAGGACTACGACGTGGATGTGGACACAGTGTATTTTAGGGACGGTGCTATCGGTAAAGTGGGCAGAAGCCACGATCCTAACTTGGCTGATTTATTCGACGCTAAAAGTATTTACAACCTGCTGAAATGTTCACACGAAAAAAGCCACTGGCAGGTCCTGCTATTTTAGTATCGTAAATATATAGTAATTTGGGGAAAGATGCGATACTTCCAGACAAATTCCATATTTCTTTAACAATTAACAACGCTATTTTAGGATCGTGTGTCTACGGTTATACCACTCTGTACATATTCACGAGAAAGGAGGTCATTAATAAAGCTGAAATTTCTATTTAGGCATTTCTTAAGAATCAATATCTTCCTAAACGATTTCATCACGCAAATAATAATCGAATAGAAGAAGTGATACTAGCGATGGACGACGGGTGGATTTCGGAAGGGTAAGATAGCAAATTATATATACAGGAATGCACTTAAGACACCCGACTGATGCATTTGTAAACAAAATCCTATTGGAAATAAAGATACTGGATCTATTCCATTGCATTTATTTAATGTTTAACCCCACCTCGGCCCCTTTTAACCGTGTTGTTTACGTCACTTTTTTGCACTTTTTATTGGCGTTTTCCTTTTAAACGTCGTCTTACATATGGGTTTTCGCGTTTAAAGACTGCAATGCTTCAACTTTTCTATTACTCAGACGTAAAGATACATTCGAAGATTGCGACGGAGGAAGTCATGGATTCGACAACGAGTTTAGCAGTATGCACGTAAGACACCACCATCTATAACTTTAGTTAAAAATATATCGTCGGCATTGTTTTCAACATACAATTACCACACAGGCACTTTTCGCCAGCCATGGACCAGGATTCAAAAGGAAATTGAACATGACTGATCCGTTCGAAAACATTGAGCTGTACAACCTAATGGCAGGTAATTATAGTTTAGACAACACACACCAATAATCGACAGTGACAGTCCATGGTATGGTGGGAGGAAATTGGACACCTTTAACACGTAATATCCGAACTTTTTGATCGGGTTTTAAACATTTAACAACGGTCTATGGGAGTCCTGAGGATACGGTTTTATATTTCTTTGTATGTTCTTTGTTTATTACCAAGTGGGACGAGAAAATAGAATGAAAAGGTGTCTCATCTTTCTTCACCCTACTATACACCTTGCTTTACAGATCTGCTTAAAATCGACGCTGCTCCAAACAACGGTACAAAAGGATCCATTTACCACATAATGTCCAAGCCTCATGAACTGACTTCAGATATTGCTGTTAACCTAACTACATGCGGTACCCTTGAACCAAATGCCTACAACCAACCTTGTACACCGTGCCCGGTAACTTGAACGTTGTATTTACATATACGGACTTTTTAAAATAAACATTCCTTGCAGGATATATCGATTGAAGAAGCAAACGATCGCCTATTGAATTCATCAAACGGTAAAACATATAAACAAATTTACAAAAGTATAATTATTTTTAAAAGATAACCTGTTCTGTAACCTATTCAGTCAAAGATAGGTCTGTACTCTATATAGTTATACAATTACGATTTTTAGCATTAAAAGCGTAACAATTTACAGACGCAGAATCACGTAGAGGCAATACGTTGTATGGTTTGCCTCAGAACAGCAACGGAAACATTTTATCCTGTCTACTAATCCACGAAGATTATATCAACGAGTACGATCAATACTTAAGAACTCCGTTATACGTGACATACACATTAGATAAAACGGTTAGTATACGAGCTGTAGAAAACGTACCAACAAAGTTATATATGTGTTATTTCGTAAGCGTGCACGAGGTGTGTGAAACAGAAAACCCCCGTTATAAAAAGATCGTGGTTTTCCCGCTACGCGAGGATAAATAAGTTACATTGATTTATTCATTTAGGAAAATGCGTACATTTAAACCTGGGAATTTACTCTAATTTTTGTACAGGATTTTTATGAGCACCCTCTTAACGAATGTATTAGACCTGAAGCTAGACTTCCACCGGACAATACTTACCCTTGTATTGACTACAACATGAACAAGGGCGATGGCACGTCCTATGCTTTCCTATACTCACCAGGTGAAATTATATTTTAAACACCAATTTCTATCAAAAGTCCCATGGTTATTGATCTAGTAGTGCGGGGAAGATGGAACACCTAAAGATTAATAAAACCGTACCCTCACGGCTCCCATTAACCGTTGTTAATTGTTTAAAACACGATAAGGATATGTGGATATTATGTGCTAAAAGCGTCCCGCCTTCCCCCACCCTACTATATATAGGTTTCGTTAATGATGGTATATTTCATTACAGGACTATCGAAAGGAATAGCCATATACGATGCAACTGTAGAAACCAATCTCGTGCCCATGTATGAGCCAGCTAAGGAAGGTAAATGGTCGTTTAACTATAAAGGTGGAACATGTATGAATAACATTATATACCATTTTGCAGTTTGGAATTACATGACACAGATCCTATCAGAATGGTCACTAAAATATAACGGAATAAACGTCGTTGCTGGCCCTGTATTTGATTACGATCACGACGGACATAGAGATAATATGGCTACACTGAAAAGGTAGGCACTTGGTGACCCTATTAAAACAAGTGTTCGAATAATCTGATTTATTTTTCGGTTTTTCTTCATAGTATTGGGAAATTGATTACAATTGGAGCAACTACAGTACCTGTACCGACCCACTTTTTCCTTGTAATTTCTCGGTGCGTTCAAAGCGGGCAGAATACCGACGTGACGTCATGCGTGACGTCACCACGAGACGTGGAGATACTAAGTTTCATAATTCCGAACTACTCTGAAATTATTTGCCACAAAGTAAGACAGCTTGTTATTATATATATGAAACCTATTATTGAAACAACACGTTGATTCGCCTAAATGGCATAACTATTTTAACGCCCATTTATAAAACGACATATTTTGCAGCCCGACCAAGCACCTAGCGATTGGATACCGAAAACACTAAAGGAACACGTCGCTCGACTGAGGGATGTTGAAATACTGACCGGATTGTCTTTCCTACCAAAATGGACGCACGCACAAGAGGTCGACCAAGAAACCAGAGTTGAAGCCACGCGTCTGAGGCTCAGATTGCCACAGTTTGATAGCCAGTGGATGATGGACTTTTTGAATTACGAAGCCTCAATGTAAAACATTTTTCACTGCATAAAACTTGTATTAATAAAGCGGGGCCAAAAATGTGTGAGTTTACAATAAACAATTAAAACTCCTCCATTGTTTTTAAGTACTTGTTTTATATGATATTTTGTTTTAACATGACGACAAGATTTTTCTCGATGGGGTCAATAGATTTACAGTTAAACTTGAAAAGGGAATTTAAACGAATAATCGTGCAGCTGTTATAATAAATACATTGGCCTACGCACTTTCTAATAAACCGACTGTTAATTAATAACACAGTCAAAGTGTTGTTTGTCGTCCTTAACCGAGGTCAAATTGATTTATTTGTCCAGTGGGATGAAAAACAAGATTTCAATGCGCATTGCAATCATAAAAAGGCTCTGTGTAAACCTAAACGGCCAGTTAATAATTACCACAAGTCTTGCATACACATACCAAAAGGGTGCACTCATTTCAGTCTTCCACATACTTTATCATTGTACTAGCAGCGAGGCAGAGATGAAGCTTTTTACGGTAGGTTTGATAGAAAGACATTTAACCTTAAATGACAGTCGTTTAAAATTACTATTTCAGGTCGCGGTACTTTTGGTATCAGTTTTTGGAGAACCTGCTTTTGCGAATATTGTGAAAAATAAATCAGGTAACTATAAATTTTATTCTGATCTTAAAAAAGACGTTACATATAAATAATGCTTCGAATTTTGCAGCGAGGGCGGCTTCGACTTCGCTAAGTTGTACAGGCAGATGTGACGAATCATACAACGGTGGCAATAAGTGTCAGTGTAACGATAGGTGCAGAGAATATGGGAATTGCTGTGACGATTATATCCCTGTTTGTGCGGCTACAGGTATATACCATGGGTCATATATATACCTTTTATGCTTGTACTTAACGAAGCGCTTTATTGTCGTCTATATACCTTCGGTGAAGCGCAGGCTTTAACATTTGATGAGGTCCATTATTAGGTAGCATTCTTGGTGTCGGGCTAATGGGTTAACTCTAGCCTGAATCGCAAGTCCCATGTCGTATCACATATAGTACCTCACCGTAGGATATTATGGAATAAAAAAGGACGAAGAGATTTCCATATGATTTGCAATATTTTCTTAAAGCGCTATAGTTATATATGCAACAACAATACTCTAACATAAACTAAAAATTAACATACCTATTTCTATTGTAAGCAGCAATTATCATTTTCCACACTATACTGTACAGATTCGTGCCAATTACGATGTAGCGAAAGGCATGACAGTGCTCAAAGCTGCAGCTGTGACGACCAATGTCTGACTTACAATAATTGTTGCGACGACTACGAGGCAATGTGCAATCCTATTAGTAAGTTTTTTCTATTTTGTTTTTTACTTTACTAAATAAACCCAAATTTAACTTAACTAAATACATCCACAGCAACGTGTAAAGACAGATGCGACGAAACTTCGAGTCCAACTGGAGCAATTTGTTACTGCGATGCTAAATGTTCACAGTATAAAAATTGCTGCGATGATTTTTCTGACGTTTGTTCTGGGGGTAGGGTAGATATTTTTAAACTGTCAAGTTTCACAAAACTAATAGTTTTTGTTTAAAAGGCGAGTCGTACTTATGTAAAGGAGAATGCAACGTAACAAGGGCACGGTGCGACTGCAACCCAGGCTGCGAGGCGGCAAAAAATTGTTGCTCTGATTATCTAAAAACATGTAACGGTAAATTGTGTGACAACGTTCGGTAATAGTGGAGGTGTTTTACCTAAACACAGCACGCGAATATTTAGAGTCGTAAAAATTGCCACGATGATTGATGTAATATACTTTTAATATTATGTAGTATAAAATACATATAGTATTCCACATTTTCTTGTTGTGTTTTTAACAACTAACGGTCATACGATTATAATTGTGTAAATATTTGGACGGTAAAGCATAAGCGAGCCATCTTACCCCAATATACTATATGGGCAATAATAGTATCTTATTACAGCGTTTCGGTTTACTTTACAGGTGAACCGTCGTGGGTAGAACAACCATGTAGTACAGAAGCCGAGATGAAATGCCCTAATGGGTATGTGGTGCAATATAAGTAGTGTGGGGTATGATGGGACACTTTCAGCATAAAATATTCAAATATATTTATTGTGTTTTAAACATTTAACAACAGTCGTGTGGTTATACGGCTTTATAGTTCTTTTGATGTTCTTTGTTTACTACCAAATATTACCAGAAAATAGAATGAAAAAGGTGTCCCCTCCTCCCCACCCTACTATATCGTATATATATATACGAATCTCTTTATATGCGTTTTGAATCCATTGTATGGCTTATAGATACGAAGATCCAATTGTAATTCTCTTTTCAATCGACGGATACAAGGCCGAGTACCTCAGCGAAACTAACTCGCCGAATATTTGGAAACTGGGTGAGTTACTCGGGATATCTGTTAAGTATTTCAAGCGTATTCGCAGTTATTGCGTGTTTGGTTTTCAATTAATTATCAACCAATGGGGTATTTAACTTTACATATTAGTTTAAAACACCTGTTGCCACGTAAAACTTGTTAATCAATGCTCATAATCTCGGTTAATCAACAAGACTTCAGCATTACTCCTCTAAAGCAGCGTTACTTATTGCTATACTATATACCACATATAGAATAAAGATAAATGTTTAAAAACACAAGTATAATAATATATATATATATATGATATCTCAGCAACATGCGGAGTCCATACGCCCTATATGAGATCGGTAACTCCAACTTCTACATTTCCAAACCATTATAGTATGGCCACGGTAAGTTGCAATGCTATTGTTTATACACACCTTAAAACTTAGAAGAAATTTATATATTGTAGGGTAAGGAAACCCTTTTCATTCCATTTTCTTGTCCGATTTGGTAGTAAACACAGAACATTTAATGAATTATAAAACCGTATTCTCACGACTCCCATAGATCATTGTTATTTTAAACACAACGGAGATATTTGGGTATTATGTGCTAAATGTGTCACATCTTCCGCCACCGTACTATGCACCATATAAAGTTATAGAGGTACATTGCTAAAACTGGTCATTGTATCGCCTAACGGCTACTCTCTCTAGCTGCTACAGGTTGCATAAAACCACTAACTTGGTTCAAAGAAAATTTCCTATACAAAATAATTACTTAACGTTTCATACACCCTACACTGGTGAAGCGAAATTTCCTCAAATTAAACTGCAACGACTAAACAGTGTAAACCGTATCAAACACAATGTAAGGCGTGCAAAAAGCCGACGCAAAATAGGCTGGCGGCACGAAAGGGGTGGACTTAATAGTAATTGCGGCAAGTCTCTTAAAGCCAGTGCCGAAATGCAGATTTAAGTCAGTTGACCGAAATAAGTAAATTGACCGAAATAAACAAAACTGAAAATAAAACATTAAAACATTTTATGTTGGTATATAACATACAATATTTCCTAATCTTGTTTTTAACAACCATATCAACGTCTGCTCTTTTGGAGTCTTTTAGGATACGGTTATATAGAATTACGTAAATATTCTTTGTTTACTAAAATAAAGGGCAATAAAGGAAATTGAAAAACATAGATTCTTTTTACCCCAACCCATTGTATATATTATATATACATATTACATTCAC
The DNA here is from genome assembly GCF_009617815.1 of Ciona robusta. NCBI lineage: Eukaryota > Metazoa > Chordata > Ascidiacea > Phlebobranchia > Cionidae > Ciona > Ciona robusta. Next base: position 3,595,272 of record NC_143236.1, read on the forward strand.
ATTCATTCTTTCATATCGATATCATACAAAATCCTGAAATGCGATATACACAAAACTTTGACCCGCATATGCAACCTAGAATAAGAAAACGCAGATATCATTATAAAAATAACATATAGTGACAGATAAGTAAACATTACTGAATGCACAGGGTCTTTATCCTGAGAGTCACGGGATCGTAGACAACACCATGTACGACCATGAGCACGAGGAAAAATTCTCTGTTGGATCTCCAAACTCATACCATCCGTTTTGGTGGGGAGGCGAGCCGGTTCGTTCGCCTCATTGCATAAATGGGTTAAATTGTTTACGATGTTTTGTTGTCAGATCTGGGTAACGACCAGCAACCAGGGCTTGAAGAGCGCCACGTATTTCTGGGTGGGCTCTGACGTCAATATTACGAGATATCCAGATTATTATTATCATTTTGATGGCTCAGTACCGAACGAAGAAAGAATGTATACAGCCCTTGATTGGCTTGACATGAGCGTCCCTGACAGGTATGTTGAGATCTTCTTAGGAACAAAACTGCTCATACGTTTTATTCAACTTAAAAAATGCTTGTTGAGAAAAACAAACAGTTGAGTCGACGGATTAAAACTAGATTTCACAGAAATGTAACTAGTGGTCGTTTAAGCAAATATACACGCCGCACATAAATTATCAGTGTTTCTGAAAAAAGCCATTGTAAACATTATCACAAAGTGCTCGTATATTATCACAAGGGGAATGTACTATAAAAAGAGTTGATCTTTGTCTCTGGTCGGTGATTTATACCGGTTATCTAATTTCTTTTCCAGGCCCTCATTTGTTGCTTTGTACATGGATATTGTGGACCACGCTGGGCACAGTTATGGCCCAGATTCGCCTGAGGTTGCAGCTGAAGTTGCAGAAGCAGATAGAATAGTTGGAATACTGATGGACGGCTTGAAACTTCGTGGGTTGGAGAATTGTGTGAATGTGATCATGGTTGCTGATCACGGTGGGTTTGGGAACGAGACTTTAATATACAAGTATTTATATGGTAGGGTGGGGAAATATGGGACACCCTTTCATTCGATTTCCTTGTCACATTTGGCAGGAAACCGAGAACAATAAAAGAGTTATAAAACCTTAGCCCCATGACTCCCATAGACCGTTGTTAATTGTTCAATACACGATTAGTATATGTTTGGATATAATGTGCCAAAGGTGTCCCGTCTTTCCATACAGTACTATACAACTCAAATGTAAGATCATGGTGTATTCAGTTGCACCAACGCCATAGCATGGTGGTTATAATGCGCTCGCCTACAGAACAATAATATGGATTCGATGCTCCACACTGTCGCTATTGTGGCTGTATGTGTCCTGTCCCAGAAACCTAAAATGGTAATCGCTTTAGTCTTATGACCCATTACGGGTTAACCAAAATGTGTATCAATATTTGCGAATTTGGCTATACAGTTGTACACCAATCGGTCAGCTAACTTGTACTATTACAACCGCAGGAATGACAGACATCAGCTGTGACAGAAAGACCAGCGTAGAGGATTACGGAGTTGACCTGGACCTTGTCTTTTTTAAAAGTGGAGCGTTCTCACATATCGGAAAGAGTCCCGACCGAACAGAGTGGGATCAGTTTGACCCACAGACGACATATGATGAACTGCGTTGCAAACATAATGAGACACATTGGCTGGTAATATGTTAATAATTATATATGGTATGACGCAAGGTAACTGTTTGCAAAAAGTGATTAATTGGAGCGTACTGAAATATATATTTGTAAGTAAACATATATTTTTAAAATGCATCCCAGACTTGCAAATACAGCAGCTTAAATTGTTAAAAAGTCAACTAATCTTTTTTTCGAAGTTTACACGGCAAATAACCAAATATTTGTTTGATGCAGGCTTATCAGAAGCATGGGTACCTTCCCAAACGATATCATTATACAAACAATGATCGTATCGACGATATCGTTCTTGCAATGGATGACCGCTGGATTTCAGAGGGGTGTGTATTTGCTTTTGCGTGCGTCAATGCATCGTAAACACTTCACATCAGGGCTCGGTTAATATTTAAACATCACAAACTATTTGTTTTGCAGAAGGAAGGGATCTTATACTTCATGTAATGGAGGGACGCATGGTTATGATAACGAATATCGAAGCATGCATGTACGTACATAATATTTGCCGTGCTACCTTCGTGGTGATCAATGTTCAATTATATGAAACAAAAATGATAACGATTTGTGTTTGTGTGCAGTTTATGTCTTGCATAAGCTGTACTGATTAAAACAGTTACATATAGTAGGATGGGGGAAGATGGGACAGCTTTTTATTCTATTTTCTCGTACAGTTTGGTAGTAAACAAAGAACATTCGAAGAATTATAAAACCTTGTCCTCGCGACTTTCATAGCCCATTGTTAATTGTTTAAAACACGACCAGGCTATTTATATATATATTTTGTGCTTAAGGTGTCCCATCTTCCCCCACCCCACTATATATTGGTCTACAAACTTTTGTATTTCGTAGCGTTATATAAACAATATCCTTATGCTTCAACTACACGTATATACTTTAAATTAAGACCAGCATAAACTAACAGGCACTTTTCGCTGCACATGGTGTTGCGTTCAAGAGAAAATACGATACTATGCTTCCTTTCGAAAATATTGAATTATACAACTTGGTGACGGGTAAGTATATCAGGAATTGTGAACGTAATTTGATTAATATTGCTTCCATGCACTATGCTTAGATTGGCCAACAATAATAACCTTCATATGTTATAAAAAGCAATAAGTGTCATAAGAACGTACCTGATGTGTTTCTTGTGCTGCTCATGTATTATCAAAGCTTGGGCTTTCCAGTATTAAGCCATAAATCACATCTAAAGTTATGACTTCTGGCTGCCTCGACGTATAGAATTGACCAATATGGAATAAAATACAAAAAAGAGTCTTTTTAAGAGTAACAAAGTCTAAATTTATTTTTTTTCCGTAATAGGTTTACTAAATCTTGACGCTGCTCCCAACAACGGCACTGAAGGTTCCCTAAATCATATTTTGCAAAACCCAACGCCTATTAGCAGTCAAGCTGAGACCGAAGTGCCAAATACATGCGATTACCCAGCACAAGATACATCTCCGTCTGATATGGGCTGCTTATATTGTTCGGTATTGTGCGACTACTATAGTTTGTACTGATGCATCTTTATCATTTTAGTGGTATATATACTGCCACATAGTAAATTTGACACATGTTAATGGATTTGAAAACGAGGGCTAATATAGTTTCATATTCGTTTGGCAAGCAAGTATTTAAATAGTAGTATGTGTTGTTTTCAGGGAATGGACGAAGCGACTGCAAATAAAAGATTACAAGCAATGGTAGGCAACCAAGGTAAAAAACGCATTAACAAGGCATTTCACACATATAGTATTCGTTTATATATACACACTATTCCGCTATAACTTTGAAATAAACCAAACCGCCACAAATGCGCGAACGCAGCGATAAATTTTTCCTAAAAATTTAAAATCGACTGCTTCTATAAAATAACTTACATACAGGACTGGTGTGTAAGATAGGATACCGTTAGTACAGTAGGGTGGGGGAAGACGGGACACCTTTAGCACACAATATCTAAATATCCTGATCGTGTTTTAAACAATTAACAAAGGTCTATGGGAGTTGTGAGGATACGGTTTTATAATTCTTTGAATGTTCCTTGCTTACTACCGAATCCGACGAGAAAATGGAATGAAAAAGTGTCCCATCTTCCCCCACCCTACTATACATAAATTATGGCTTCCTCGTGTTTTAAAAACTTAACAACTCTATTTTACAGCCGCGGTGCCACGGATATATAATTCCATATAAATATAAGAAAATAGAATAAAAAGACTGTTTAAAACGCGCTAAAGACATTTGAATATTATGTTCCAAATGTAATCAATCTTACCCCACAGTACAATATATGCAATTATACTACACAGAAGCACAGCAGAGTAACATGCCATATGGACGACCGCAAGCTACCGAAATTGAAACCGATGACGTTGCATACTGCCTTTTAACGCAGGAGGATTACATCAATGCTTACGACTTCAAGAGGAAGATTTCAAGATACGTTTCATTCACAATGACTGATGAGGTAAACATTAACACGGCATGTTATAAGAATTGCAAAATACTTAATTATACGTACACGACTTTGTTCGTTGACTGAGTGTATCTTATTTATTCTCAACACGCAGGTGCTGATATTTTTGTTTTACACTCCTCGTACCCGTTAATGTGCTACCATATAAATGTAATTTTGTAGGTAATTCTTTTTGGAGTGGATTTTTCATTGCTTTGAAGTGTAATTGTGGCTGTTGGACCATAGGGAAGCAATGGGTTGAAGCAATTGGCATTAAGTGTAGTGCCTAAGGACACATACGCCCAGAATAGTATAGTAACGCCATGCTGAAAAACCTTTGTGCTTAGAGTCAAGTCCGATCACCACTTTGTTGTTTCACCAATGTTTAAAGCTGTCCATGCCGTTTAAAAATTTTTAAATGGACTTTTTAATATCACCAGGCTCGACAGTTGTACAAACCAAAATATTGTGTACGACCTGATATCCGGGTTCCACAAGAAGCTACGACCCCATGCTCTGACTACACCACGACAAATCTGCAATCAGTAGTCTTGTATACTCCAGGTTACTTAAATATTTCGGCACATAAGTTTTGAATAGGGTGTTACCACCACATATAAACTAAGACATATATAGTAGGATGAAGGGAGATGGGACATCTTGTCCCATTTGGTAGTAAACAAAAAACATTCAAAAAATTATAAAACCGTATGCCCATCACGACTCCCATAGGCCGTTCTTAATTGCTTAAAACGCGATCAGAATGTTTGGATATTAAATGCTAAAGGTGTCCCGTCACCCCCCCCCCAACCTACTATACTATATGTTATTTGGTACAAGGTGCGCTCATCGAAGTTTTTTACATTATTTCTGTTTTAGCATTTTCCAACGGCCAGGCACTCTTCGATGCGACGTTAACTAGCAACTCGGTTCCAATGTACATCTCAACATATGAAAGTGGGTATTCACAGCGCTAACTCCAAGCGTTTAGATACAAACCTTTTTTTCTTCTTTGCAGTTTGGACTTACATGGCGAGAGTGCTAACAGACTGGTCCCAACGGTATGGTGGCATCAACGTAATAGCTGGACCAGCATTTGATAGCGACTTTGACGGTCATCCGGATAGCCTTGAAACTTTGCAAGCGTAAGTACGCATTTGTATGAGACGGTTTATCAGTTTATAGCGGTTGATACGTTATTGTCATATATAGTAGGGTGGGGGAAGATGGGACACCTTTAACACATAATTTCCAAATCGTGCTGATCGTGTTTTAAAGAATTAACAACGGTCTGTGAAAATCGTATAAGGATACGGTTTCATAATTCTTTGAATGTTTTTTGTTTACTGCCAAGTGGAAAGAGAAAACAAAATGAAAAGGTGTCCCATCTTCCCCCACCCTACTATATATCACCCTACTATACATCGAATTTGTGTTTAAATAGTAATGGCACCTTCCTAAACGATGACACTACTTCTACACCAATTCCTACTCACTTCTTTCTTGTCGTTACTCGTTGCGTAAACTACGACACAGAAAAGATTAGCAGCTGCGTCACTTCACCGACCAGCCTTGAAGTCCAAGCTTTCATAATTCCAAACTTCGCAGAACCTCCTTGCAATTCTGTAAGCATTATAGATAAATAACTCGGCCTGCTTTTATTTTGTCTTTTGGAAATTACGTTTTACAAGTTTTCACTGAGTTGGTTTTACATTCAAGTGCTTTAGTTGATTTATTGATTGGTTAAACAGATGTCCAACCAGCCAAGCGATTGGGTACCGAAAACGCTAAAGGAACACGTCGCTCGACTGAGGGATGTTGAAATACTGACCGGATTGTCTTTCCTGCCAAAATGGACGCACGCACAAAACGTCGACCAAGAAACCAGAATTGAAGCCACGCGTTTGAGGCTCAGATTGCCACAGTTTGATAGCCAGTGGATGAACGATTTTCTTACAATAATTCCTCCCCCATTCGCTGAGAGTTCAGCAGTAACAACAACAGAAAAAACTGACGAAACGACATCTGGCACAACAAAACTTACGGCCAAGAACCTGCTTTATCTCGTGATAATAAGTATTTTATGGTGGTTGAATTAATAACTTCCAGAAGATAAATGTTTGTTACAAAACAATTAAATGATGTTTCCTTTAGAGACTGAATTGTAATTTCTGATATTTTATTTAATATTTACTGTATTTAATTTGGTTTTGTTTAGGTAAGAATAAATCTTGTAGAAATGAAGACAAAACACGATTGCACTTAAGAATCTATTTATGGAGATATGTTGTCCTGAGAGATTGCAAATTTAATAAGTATGGATGTTTGAACACTTTACCTGGCGCCTATTTTTCTTCATAAGTTTTAATTTTTGACGAGGTCTCACCCAATAAGATTCTGCAACCAAACTATAGCAGTTATGGTACAGGAAGTTAGACGATATAACATTTTTTTAATAATCAGTATTTACAGAATGAACAGAAATATATAAAAAGAAATGCATTAAACTTGATGAGTATCACATTATCTTTTATTTGATGTATAATATATATTTCCATAATAATCATCCGGAAAAAATCTTAACTCCTTGGAATGAATTTGGCACGAAAAGAAGATATAACAGCAAAAAATTGGCGACAAAATTGTTCAAAAATAGCTAAATTTGCTAAAAATGTTAAAAAGTTTTACAAAACGACACTCAAAATTTTTATAAACGTAGATATATATATTTTGTAATTGTTAAAATAAAAGAGAAATGGCTTCCTCTTTCTAACGATGCCGCATTTATTTCTTCATGAGACCAAAAAATGAACACGCAACGTCTGTTTAGTGAAATGTGTGGTACCAACGTCTTTTATGTGTGGTACCAACGCCTTTTATGTGTGGTACCAACGCCTTTTATGTGTGGTACCAACGCCTTTTATAAGTGGCTCAAGGTAGGTATAAATAAAGCACGTGGCTTAAGGAATAGATAGCATTATAAATGTCCAAAGCAGTTTCAGTAGGCATGTAATGATTGTAAATGGCCCTATAAAACAGTGTAACTTTTCTCCGGCAGCAGTCTTACTAAAACAGTGTAACTTTTCTCCGGCAGCAGTCTTACTAAAACAGTGTAACTTTTCTCCGGCAGCAGACTTACTTTCGCTCCCCGCATAGACAGTATCCAAGTGCATATATAGTAGGGTGGGGGAAGATGGGACATCTTTAGCACATAATATCCAGATATCCTGATCGTGTTTTAAATAATTAACAACGGTCTATGGGAGCCGTGAAAATATAAATTTATAAATGTTTGATTGTTCATTGCTAACTGCTAAATGGGACGAGAAAACAGAGATAAAAGGTGTCCCATCTTCCCCCACCCTACTGCATAGCCTATATAAACTATTTTTATATAGCATACTTTCTTGATGTTTGTTATAGTGAAAACTGCTATCTGCAATGCGTTGACAGGTATAAACTACAATCTTAAATAGCTGTTTAATCATTAACCAAACATATCGTACGCAGCTAGGGGACATTTTTAATGGTCGTTGTGCGTTTAATGAATAACCTTAGCTGGTCAGAAACGCATGTAAGAGGATAATAGAAAAATTCTAATAAGTTAATAGACCTGCAGATTTTGGATGTATCAGCTATTTTTGACAAGTTTTGCTCTCATTGCTGTCGGGTTAGCAGCAAATACAGAAGGTTAGTAAAGCTACATTCGATAGTATAGATTATCGCCCGCAAAATATGCATTGAAACCTTTACACTGCGCAGACACCGTGTCCGACTATCTCTGCCTTGACGAATGCAATGTTACGCGGTCAAGATGTTCCTGTATGGATGAATGTATCAATCTGAAGAATTGCTGCTCGGATTTTCAACACATTTGTAAAGGTATATATAGAGCTGGGCAATATTTATTACTGTTAAGCTATGTACTATACATTGGGGAATTTTTAAAATCGACGTATTGGTATTATAGGAGCATGAGTATATGAATAAAATATGACTCGTTAACCGTTCATACTAGATAATAATATAGTAGGGTGGAGGAAGACGGGACACCTTCAGAAAATAATATTCAAATAACCTGATCGTGTTTTGAACAATTAACAGCGGTCTAATGGAGTCGTAAGGATACGGGTTGATAATTGTTTGAATTTTCTTGTTTATACCACCAAATGAGATGAGAGAATAGAATAAAAGGTATCCCATCTTCTTTCGCCTCTGGCCTATATTTATCTGTATAGGTCAGTCGTTATGGAAAGACGAAGAATGTGCCAAGTTGCAAGAAATGACTTGTCCAAATGGGTAAGAACGAACAGCAAATTTGAAATTTAACCATTTAATGTTATATTCTACACGAAGATTTGACGCCCCGCCCGTTATTTTATTTTCTATTGACGGATTCAAATCAGAATACATCTACAGAGAAGAGACACCAAACATTTGGAAATTGGGTAAATTTAATACTTAAACTGTACTTCTGTTATATCCAAGCGTCTTATAACTCGTGATGTTTACCGTTACTCGTTCTTTTCAATCTTTATTACCGTGACCAAAAAAACAACAAGTCATTCATTTATTCAAACATTACACTTGAATTATTTCATAAATGCGATTATTGATATAACTTTAGGTCAACGTTTGCCAAACAGTTTTCTTGTCATTTTAAATTTACAACGCAATTTTTACAACCACAGCGTCATGCGGAGTTCATGCACCTTACATGAGGTCTGTTTACCCGACGACAACATTTCCAAACCATTACTCAATGGCAACGGTGAGCACACCCTCAGCCTAGACACACCTATTACTTTATTTTTGTATTAAGAATTATTGTACCCCCATTATGTGCATTGGACTGCCCTTAAATAATATTCGATTACAAAGGTCACCGCAGCGCTATTGCACGTAAT